>NW_027494221.1:0-312466 GCF_021521415.1 Bidens hawaiensis | reverse complement strand
TGTTCGGTATTCGTTTAAATGATCAAATCATTAAAAGAATACATTTGGTGTTGTCTAGCTTGTTATTGGGTATGACCCGACTTGGATTAAACACAGTTAGCCACATTAATATAAATATGTGTCTCGGGCATACGTAATTCCAACAACAATATCCGTGATGTTTAATGTAGAATAGCTTATGGTATACCATAGAGTTTTATGGAAGAAAGTATGTAAGTACGTATGCATGTATATAAGATATATATGAAAGGAGTAATAGAAAACTAAGGTATGAATACGTATCTTCGGACGCGTAGGAGTAAGGGTATGAATGTATTGTATGTTAATTGATTAACTAGAACTCACTCAGCGTAGCTGACTTTTAGTATGCACGCAGGCAAATAGATTGAGGCAGCTGGCTTAAGGAGGGACACAGGGGATGGACTGAAGAGACTGGCATCCATGATGAAGTATTATGGCTGTTTTAATTAATTACTTATGAAAAAGAAAATTTGTATGTTAAGACAAGAATGAATGTTTTGTAATGTGATGTTTGAAGTTTTTAAATTATTCAGCGAAACTTTAAATTAACTCTGATGTTAGAATTGTGTTTATGAGTAAATCCAACACCAAAGTAGGGTTACCGGGAACGGGGCCTTACATGATGCTGATGAATCAGAAGACGACTTGCCACACCCATATGACCGAATTCATCCGGTTCTTTCTGACTATCTCAATCTTTATTTCCACCTGACATTATCGAGAGTTTTGCAGGTTGGTTTAACGGAGAGGAAGTTTCATTTGGGAAGATAGATTTTGGTGAGGATGACGCGGATGAATCAACTGCTGTGGAAGTTCAGAATGATCAAATTTATGGACTTGTGGAAGATCTTACTAACAAGGAGTCTGAATACTCGACTGAGGAGAGTCTACTAGTTGAGCATGCTCTCATGGCTAATCAGGTACCATTAACTTCTGCTTTATTTGGGAAATGTGATATTCCGTTTGATGAGTGTTATTTTTAAAAACTTAGAGCTTAAGGAAGTCAAGAAACATTATGATAATGTTTTACTTGACTTAAAGTATGTCAAGGAAGCATATGGCAAGCTTCGGAAGTGTGAGAAAAAGCTATGGGAGAAAATCCTTCAAAATGAGAATACCATCTTGATTCTTAAACACACGATTGAGGATAAACAGGTAGCTTTTCGTAGGCACATAGATGAAAGCATAGCCCTCAAACTTGAGTTACAAATACTCAAGATTGAGAGTGAGTGTGTCAACTTGAAATTAACAAGTTATCCTACTTCATCTTATGTTTTTGATCACATTATGCCTAAAACTTCTTCAAATATTAAATCTGAGGATGATGTGATCGAGAACACCAAGCCTAACGTGGAATATCATGCGGTTGCGCCACCCATCTGGAATTCTTACATTCAAAAGAAACCAAGAGGTTTCAATAAGGCGTTGAACGTGGAAATTACAACCCCACTTCCTATTCCACATTACCTGTTGATCAATCTGTTGATGCTTCTGAAACTACTAACATTAAAATTTCTGGGTGTGATAGTGCAACTGCGTTGAAAGTTGCAGAGTCTGTGTTAACCGAACAACCTGTTAAGGTTAATCATTCTAATGATGAGGGTGTTGGTAACTCCAAGAGGTTTTCTAAGACAAGTTTCTATCACAAGCAATCTCATGTAGTCAACTAGCTGAAAAATGTTAATAAGACTGTGTTTGTCAAGGCTGTAACTTTTGAATCCAAGAAACAAGCTATTTTTCAAAATCAATCTAATTAGGAGTTTTTTTAGATTGAAAGTTGAACGCGAGCGTGCTGAAACAGCACCTCCGGTCAACAAATTCATTGATCGGAGGAGGTTGTTCAATTGTAAGGAAGTTGGGCATGTATTTTATGCATATCCAAATCGTTTAAAGCATGATCACATCCAGCCACATAAGTTTATCTCAGAGAAACTGGGTTTAGTCATGTTGACAAACCAAAGGTTGCTTTAAACTCCAATCTGGTTACGATTTTAAAGAGATCAGAAGTTGTGAAAATTGGTTGTGACAAAGATGAATGTTCCAAATCTACATCATCCACAGTTTACATCAACAAGAAGAATGTTAGTCAAAACTAGGTGGTTAAAACGGCGTCAAATGACAAACCACCGAGTTTTGAAGATAACAAAAGATCTGTTTTTGATACATCTGTATCAAGTTGTGTTTTACTTTCGAGTGAATCAGAAACAGATGATATGAAGTTGTTTTTAGTAAGTTTAAACAACCCAAGATCAAAAAGGCTTAGGTTTCCTTGTTTTACTAAACCGTTAATCGTCTGGGCATGGGCTTCCAAGATCTCACGATTCACGTTGGATAATGGATAGGGGAGCCTCTAGGCACATGACGGGTACCCTACACTTGCTTGAGAATGTCAGATCGATCCGTGAAGGGTATGTCGGTTTTGCTTGGAATCATGTTGGACAGATTGTGGGTGAAGTTACGTTAACAAATGGCAAGGTTCTATTTGACAAGGTGAACTACATTTCAGAGTTGGAGAATAACTTACATAGTATATCACAAATCTGTGATGAAAACTTCTCGACCCACTTCAACGATAAGGAGTGCCTTATCTTAAAACCGGTTTTTAAGATACCCGATGATTGGATATTGATGCGTGCACCTCGAGAGAATGATCTCTATGTTCTCAACATGAGCATCGCGTCAACGTCGTCATCGAGCACTCAATGCTTCATTTCAAAGGCGTCAGAAAAGGAGTCGATTCTATGGCATCGTCGGACGGGGCATATTAACGTGAGGAAAATGAACCACCTTGTTCACAACCATCTTGTCAATGGGGTTAATTTGAAGATTTTTCACTTGAACGAGGAATGTATAGATTGTAAGAAAGGGCAGCAGACGAGGATTCGGTCGAGTGAACGTCAAAAGTATCAAGGGCGGACTCTAGTACCTCGAGATCACTGATGATTATTCACGGTTCTCTTGGGTAATGTTTCTAGATACTGTTAGGCATCAGATTTTCGGTATCCTAAACAGGCAATGTATTCAGGATAACTTCAGGATACAGGATCCTCCCAAGTAACAGGTATCCTTAATATATTATTTAACTAACGGTTCAATCACCTTTCTTTGAGGATTACCAGGTCTTGTAACGTTCACATGAAGACTAGACTCGGACCACTCAACAACTACTTCAAAAAAAGTGCATAATGGAAGGCAACGGCTAGTTATCAAGATAACTTCAGGATGCAGTATCCTCCAAACGAATTGAAACTGTCAACAGTTAACACCTAGCTGAAGATTCGGTCAAAGAATTAAAGAATGTAGACGTTGGAGGGAGTTACAACTCGTTTATAACAATGATATGCAAGCCATAATCTCTCCAAGATCCTAGCCAGGACAATTAATGCTCTTTATTGCTAGTTATTATTTAGTGATCCTTCTTGTAACTATAAATAGAGCTATTTAGATCATATAGGACACACAACTTACACTCTAGCTATAGCATTACTCTATAAACACGATCTAAAGAAGAAATCTTCAAACATTTTTAACCGTTTTCGATTATTAATAAACTGGTGGTGATAGTTTTCACTGCCCGGGGTTTTTTTCTTGTTATCCTTAGGATAAGGGGTTTTTCCTCGCAACAAATCCTTGGGTCATTGCATTTACGTTCATTTCTATCAAGTACCTTAAACCTCACTCACTAATTTGGTTACGAAATTACTCTTGTTATTTTTTACCCAAAACAATTTGGCGCCCATCATGGGCAATCGGTGCTTCAATATTTCAAAACCGTTTATTTCGTTCTCCATAACCTTCATCCCTTCATCATGTCTTCATAACCAAAAACCAGTTCCATCTTTGCTCCAGTGGTCAGCACTGCTTCAAATGTCAACCCTGGTCTTCCTCCAATTACAAAGAAAAACACTCAGCCCAGAGGAGAACTTCCACCATATTCAGGAACCCCTGCACGGGTAAATATGGTTATTTCTAACAGTGACATTTTTTCTTTGATGAAACAGGTCAAAACTCATATGAAGCAGCAAGAAAAGACCAACATGAAGTTATTCAAAGAGATTGAAGGGATTAAAAAGAAGCAATGGCAGGAGGCTACACCCATGATGCCTAGAGCCCTTTATTTCGATTCTCTAGGATCGTCTATCCTCCAGGACCACGGATCCTTGGGAAAACATCCAGCAAGGGCTCCATCTCAGCAACAGTCAGGATATTGGGGAAATTATTCTCTGGTATCCTCGAAATCATCCAGACCTGTGAGGCCATATTCTGTCAACATGCTGCCTCGAACAACCATGCCAGCCGGCTTATTCTCGTCAGGACCTCCCATAGTGTCCTCTGAAGTGCACGTTGGTGATGATATCCCTATGCAAATGCCACTTTATCCTGAAGCTACTTTCACTAGAGATACTAGTCGTCAAGGCTCTGGATACCAGATGCTTAACCACGATCTCGGTAACAATTTACTTAATGCAAATTTATACACTCATCGGGGATCTGTGCAGGATAAGGGGATATCCCCTGAGATAGAGAAAGAATTGCAAAGAATGAAGGATATGATTTCCAATATTCCTGGGATAATACGCCCAATAGCGGAAGTCCCCACAGGCAGTCACAGGTTATCCAGATTCAATTGGCCCATATGTGACGTGGAGATCCCCAAGAAATTCCAAACTCCTAGCATGAAGCTATACGATGGCACTACGGATCCTGAGGAACACATAGCCCAATACAGGGAAAGGATGGAGATCAATCCTATCCCCATCAACATCAAAGAAGCTTGTCTATGCAAAGGGTTCGGCTCGACACTAACGGGACCAACCCTCAAATGGTTATTGTGTATTCCTTCTAATACTATTACCTCGTTTGCTCATTTGATTAACTTATTTAATAATCAATTTTCTTGTAGTAGATCTTTTGAGAAACTAACGGGTGATTTGTATAGAATAGTTCAGCATAATAATGAATCCTTAAGGAATTAAATAACTAGATTTAGCAGGGAAGCTTTGGATATCCCCAAACTCGACATGGCTGCCACTGTTGAAGCTCTCAAGATGGGGCTAAAGAAGGATTCTCATTTATATGACGATCTTGTCATGACACCATGCAGGAACCTCGATGAAGTCAGGAACAAGGCCTTGATATACATACGGATGGAGGATGACAAAAGAACTCATTGGAGTTTGATCGTACCAAAATACGAGTCTACCCACGGAAAATCAGACTCTCCAAAAAAGTTCTCCAGGCCTAAACCTTATTCCAAGCAATATAACCCCAGGATCAATGCTGTGGAAGAAGATGAGGATAATGAAGAATATCCTAAACTTTCCGAATATTGTTTTAACATTTATTAAAGTGGTGTGATATGTGCTATGCAGGATTTAGGTGAGAAGGCTAGATGGCCCAAGAAAAATGACAAGTCCGGATCCGGCAAAGACAAGTCCAGATGGTATACATACCACAAAGACTTTGGCCATCGCACTAATGATTGTATCGCACTTCGGAAAGAAATAGGGTACCTTCTCAGCAAAGGATACCTGAAGGAACTGTTTGGGAGGAACAAAAGCAAGAGTCAGGATCCTGCCAAGATACCTGAAAGGGCACCTTCTCCACCACCCGGAGCAAAGGTCGTTGCCTTTATCTCGGGAGGATCGGACATCTACGGAACCTCCTACTTAGCAGCCAAGAAGCGGTCCAAAGAAACAAAGATGGATAACGGGGAAAGACCTCTCCGTACCTCCACGTTGACCACCCAAAAGACTATATTCTTCGAAGAGGAGGATCGATGTAATCTTTAGGACCCCCACCATGATGGTTTGGTAATAACTTTATGTATAGCTAACTATTATATGCGCAGGATACTTATCGATGGCGGGAGCTCCGTGAACATCATCCAACTAGAGGCTTTGAAGAAAATGGATATCACAGAATCCAAAATTATCCCGTGATCCTCAGTCCTCGTAGGATTCAGTGGGGAAACAAGAATACATTGGGAGATATCAAACTTCTAGTATACATAAAGGGAGTAAACTCTCTACAAAAATTTTGTGTTATTGACTCATTATCTTGTTGTAATGTGATCTTAGGAAGGCCTTGGATCCACGACATGAAGGCGGTACCCTCAACATATCATCAGTGTGTAAAACTTCCAAGCCCTTGGGGGGTCATCAAGATAGAAAGTGACTAACAAGAGCCAAAGATTGTTATGCATCATCGATGAAGTCGGCTGCAGAGCCTTATCCAGCATAGCAATTACAAAAAAAAACAGAGGAGGTCCTTCAAGTTAGGGATCAACATGTGAAGGAAGTATCCTTGAATCCATATGATACCGAGATCAAAGTTAGGTTAGGATCATGTATGCTTGTGGATATCGAGCAAGGATTGATATCCTTCCTAAAGAAAAGAGCTTCTACCTTCGCCTGGAAACATGAGGAGTTGACAGGTATCCCTAAATCTATCATTACTCATAAATTTGGTATAGATAACTCTTTCAGGCCGGTGCATCAAAAGCGAAGAACATTTGCTCCTGAAAGAAACATCATTATACAAGAAGAAGTGGAGAAACTACTCAAAACCAAGATGATAAGAGAGGTCCATTATCCACTCTTATCATCTTGGTTTTGAAGAAGAATGGGAAATGAAGAGTATGTGTGGACTTCAAGACCTGAATAAGGCGTGTCCAAAAGATCCCTTTCCACTCCCGCACAGCAATTCAATGTTAGATGCAACTGCTGGTCATGAGATACTAACCTTCATGGACGCATCCTCGGGATTCCAACAAATTCAAATGGAGCCATCAGATCAAGAAGATACAGCCTTCATGACTCCCACAGGTATATATTGTTATATTGCAATGCCTTTTGAACTAAAAAATGCAGGTGAAACATACCAAAGGCTGGTTAACATGATGTTCAAAGACCAACTGGGGGACACGATGGAAGTCTACATAGACGACATGGTGGTGAAATCAAAAAGGGCTGAGGATCATCTCAAAGACTTGGCAACAACATTTGATATCCTAGATAAGTACAACACGAAGCTGAATCCTGCCAAGTGCCACTTTGGAGTCAAAGCAGGAAAATTCCTAGGGTACATGGTCACTAAAAGGGGAATAGAAGCAAGCCCTGAGTAGATCAAAGCTATCCTAGATATCAAATCACCAAGAAACGTCAAAGACGTCCAAAGGTTAACGGAATGAATAGAAGCTCTCAACAGGTTTATCTCAAGATCATCGGAGAAGTGCAAAGACTTCTACGACATCCTAAGGAAGAATCAGAACTTTGAATGGGGAGATAAGCAAGAAAAGGCGCTGGTATCCCTGAAAGAATACTTATCCTCAGCACCACTACTGATGAAGCCAGTTGATGGTGAACCACTATCCTTATACTTAGCAGTTTCGAGGATTGCAATAAGCGCTGTCCTAGTCAAAAATCATGAAGGTCAACAAAAAGCCTAGTAGATGCTAAATCCAGGTACTCTTATCTTGAAAAAATAATTTTAGCACTTATAATGGCTTCCACCAAATTAAGACATTACTTTGAAGCTCATGTTATTCATGTAAAAACTAACTATCCTATTAAGGTTGTTTTAAGAAAACCAGAAATGTCATGTAGGATGGCAAAGTGGGCTGTGAAACTTAGTGCATATGATATTTTGTATGAACCAATGACAGCCATCAAATCTCAGGCACTTGCCGACTTTGTGGCTGATTTTAGCCAGGATATCCATAAAAAAGTAGGAAAAGAAGTTCAACAATTGGACGTCAAGGAGCATTGGTGATGTGCGTCGGATAACCCTCACAACTAAGCTTTAAATATAAAAGGAAAATCCTAAAACCACACACAACCGGCGAGTGTACCGGTCGCAAGTAGTATAGACCTAGGAAGTCCAAGTATCGAACACGAGGACACGTATAAACGCTAATGATCACTAACCCTAGACAAGACCTACCCAAGAATAATATTTAATTGATTTTGATTTTTAATAACTTAACTGGACTAAATTGACTGACTAACAAAAGTTACCAAAAATAGAAAACTTAACGGAGAACTAACCGTGTTGACTTTGGACGGAGAAAAACGTGTACCTAGGTTTGAATCAAATTGTAGGCCTAACAAGTAAATGGATTGAATGATATCACGACACCGGTTCCTAAAGATGACACGAATAAGGATCGCTCGGGCTCATCGGATTACCTCTCGGTCTCACTCAACAAGCCTTAACTACTTAAAATCGACTAAAACAACCAAACCAGGAAACAATTCTTAACGTGTTCTAATGTTGACTCACCTTTTGGTCACAACAACACTCAACCCTAATGGAAATGAATACTACACAACCAAGGATAAAGGAACAATTCAATTTAAACCAAATAGATCGACTAGTCGCTCAAAACACCTAAACCGGACAAGAAACGAACTCGCTCTCGTGCAATCCTTATTCTAGCATGCAAAGGCAATGAGACGACCCAACTTCTTATCACCTCCCGGTCTCTAAGATGTGCCTAACCGCTGTATTTAACCAATATATCACGCAACAAAACCCTACGGTTGTACCTACCGCAAACAAACCCTGAACACGAAGTCTAGAATCAAACAAGCACCGATCAATCAATACAAAACTAATTAACCAACGCAAAGGGTTTAAACAATGAATTAACCAATATTTCCAGCCTTTAAACACAACCTATTTCATGTCTAAATCAAACTTTACAATAACAATTCAAGTCTATCAATCAAACAATCCAATAAACTCATCAAACACTAAAAGTAATCATCATTCCTAGGTAGAACCGACAAGTTTAGCCTCTAATCATTTTTGGACAGCAGCTAATACTTACTAAAAACACCAAATAACTCATACCAATCATCTCAAAAATCATTCAACAATCAATACTAGTCATAAACACTTCAATCTTGAAAGCAATTGCAGAACAATTCGACAAATGATCAAGAAAATAAAGTTGATGAACAATGAAAATAACCGAAAGGATATGAGATGTTCGGGGCTGCTCTTGGCTGTAATAACTGATGAGAAACGAGTCCCGAGGCTTGTTCCTGACCTTCTTCGTCTTCCTAGCCGCCACAAGCTACAAACCCTAGCACAAAACTCTTTCTCTTTCTCTTTGGAAGTTGCCGATCGGACCAAGGTTGTGGGGGGCTAGGGTTTGACAATTTTTTTATATTATAATTGTTGAAAGGTTTGGGCTTCCAACATGCAATTTGGGCCGGGCTTTGTGTCTTTACTTGAAATCGTATGCATAAAAGACCGTTAAGCTCCTCGTGAAGCCCGGTTTTGCTTCCTTTAACCCGTAGCCTACAAAATAAGCATTATTATGTAAAACCAATATAAAACAAGTTAAAATACATAAAATATAATATAATAACGTAGATAAAAGGTACGGAAAATAAGGGTGTTTTACAACACGTCAAACATCGCCACACTTAAGACTTTTTCGTCCTTGAAAAAGAAGTCTACACAGGATCATAACCGAGTTTAACCGACCACTCTTGGTTTTATTTATTTATTTATTTTTTCTTTTTAAAGTAGTTAGAACAAGTGACCCGTTACCCAAATATTTCTTCAAACTTTCACCTAATAAGCTAGATCATGTCGATTGCCGGTATTGCTGTGCACTTAAACGAATGCCCCTAATATTTGCTGAGGCAAATAAGGCGTGACAATTTTTATTAATTTGTATGACTAAGTGGAACCCACACCTAAAATCCCTACTGCCACCTCACCAATTCCATTATGGTTTTACCAGGCCGAGTAACCCCAACTTGACTTAAACCTATTGCCACATGATCAAACATTTCGACTCATATACAACCAATAAACTCTAGCTCTCTTTCAAGTGCACGCAACTACAAGTACATTTCCCACTAAAGTCAGGAAATTTAAAAGGTTCAATTAGGTCAACAACCAAACCGCCCTTTCATTCTAAAAGGCTGAGCCGACCGACACATCGAATACTGTGTCAAAACCGTTCGGTTACAAAACATTAAGTGAGGGTCTAATGGGCACTGTTCTTATTTATTATATATATATATATTATATATATATAATATATATTTGAAAACACCAACAAGTTATAAAACAAACACGACTCGGTAATAATATCATTTCCTGTTTAATGTAGAGAAAACAAGTTTCAAGGGATAATGTTTTTAATTTTTTTTCAAAATTTTTCTACAACTAAGTAAAATAAATCAAAATAAATCCCATCCCCACATTTCGAACAAAATCGTCCTTGATGATAAGAAGGAAAAGAAATAAAATAAAATAAAAATAAAACAAAAATGAAAATATAATATACAAGGAGAAAACAAAGAACGGGTTATTCCGCTAGTTTGTGTGCAGAATCTTCAATAGCTGAGTAGCAACCAAGTGACCGTATAGCATTTCATTCACGGCCGCAACCTCGGGAGAACCTGTTCTAAAATGCCATCGTAGCTACCATGCACAAAAAGTAACCTGCAACAACTCAAATTCACTCGCATGTAGAGGCGTACAAAACAGGAAAACAAAAACATAAGAAATAAACGTATATTTGTGTTTTTGGTTTTTTATGATTTTTTTTATGCTAATAATAGAACACCCTTAAATCGACCAACTCGAATGGAGATTGAGTACAAGCGGTTTCATTTTGGAATATCCTGAAATAGACAAAACAATATAAATAGATAGCACAAATAAAAAACAAAAATACAAACTCTATAACTCGGGCAGTCTCCCGAGTGAAGCATCCAGCACGTGTACGTCTCAGTGAGCGAGTCAAGGTAGAAGACCTCGACAGTCTGATCAGCCATCGGCTCGCCAATGTAGTGCTTCAGTCTATGACCGTTCACCTTAAATTTCCCGCTTTTATCCTCTATCTCAATAGTACCATACGGGAAAACCTCAGTGACCGTGAACAGTCCTGACCATCGGGATTTCAACTTTCCCGGGAATAACCTCAACCGGGTGTTATACAATAAGACCAAATCCCCACACTTGAACTGCTTGTTCCCCTTCAACTTTCTATCATTTAGTTCTTTCATCCACTCCTTATACCTAAACGACTATGTGTAGGCGTGATCTCTCAGCTCCTCTAACTCGTGCAATTGGTGGAAGCGAGTGCCTTCCACGGCGGACATATCAAGATTGACCCTCTATAGGGCCCATGACGCACGGTGCTCCAACTCAACAGGTAGGTGGCAAGCCTTCCCATAAATCATCCGAAACAGTGTGGAACTGCTCATAGTTTTGTAGGCGGTACGGAAGGCCCACAACGCATCATCCAACTTGTCGGACCAATCCTGACGATTCTAACCAACCGTTTTCTCAAGAATACGTTTGATCCCCCGATTACTCACTTCTACCTGCCCACTAGTCTGTGGGTGGTAGGCGGCCGCAAGCTGATGGGTGACCCCATAGAGTCGCAACGCCTTCTCCATCTGCGAATTGCAGAAGTGAGTACATCTATCACTAATCAACGCCTTCGGGGCACCAAAACAAGCAAAAAGGCTCTTGAGAAAATGGACTACAACCCGGGCATCATTCGTGGGTAAGGCTTTGGCCTCAACCCATTTCGAGACATAATCAACAGCCACAAGTATGTACTTGTTCCCAAGCGAAGATGGAAATGGTCCCATGAAATCAATGCCCCACACATCGAAAACCTCACAAACCTGAATAGCATTTTGGGGAATTTCATTTCGCGACGAGATGTTACCGACACGCTGGCAACGATCACAACTCCTAACAAATGTGTGCGCATCCTTAAAAATCGAAGGCTAATAAAAACCACAATCAAACACCTTCTTCGCTGTCAAACACGCACCGTGGTGACCTCCTGTCGGTCCAACATGGAAATGGCTCAGAATCTGCCATCCCTCATCCTGAGCTGAAACAAACATGAGGCTCTCTGTCGGAATGTGGTCATTAATCCTGACCCCTGGTTCTCCTAACTCAGCTCCCCTGCCGCCACATTCTCGGCCCCCTTTTTATCATGGATTTCAAATCAAACTCTTGAAGCAACAGGATCCATCGAATAAGACGAATGAGACGACCCTACTTCTTATCACCTCTCGGTCTCTAAGAAGGTGCCAAACCGTTGTACTTTAACCAATAAATCACGCAACAAAACCCTACGGTTGTACCTACCGCAAACAAACCCTAAACACGAAGGCTAGAATCAAACAAGCACCGATCAATCAATACAAAACTAATTAACCAACGCAAAGGGTTTAAACAATGAATTAACCAATATTTCCAGCCATTAAACACAACCTATTTCATGTCTAAATCAAACTTTACAACAACAATTCAAGTCTATCAATCAAACAATCCAATAAACTCATCAAACACTAACAATAATCATCATTCCTAGGTAGAACCGACAAGTTTAGCCTCTAATCATTTTTGAACAGCATCTAATACTTAATAAAAACACCAAATATAAGAACCCGAATCCCGGGAATCATACAGTTGGCAATCATATCCAAAAATTATCAAAAATTTAAAGTCAAACAAATTCATCTTATTAAAAATCGTTTCCGTGTAATAAACAGCGGAAAATGACAAGTACTAAAACCAAGTTCCCAAAACCTGGGAATTATGCCCAAAACCAAACTTCAATGTATTTAATAAAACTTTAAAAGAAAAGTGTTTATTATTATTAAAACTTCCGACTAAGCATGCCCTCCACCGTCCAAGTAGCTTCGTGCACGTCCAAGCGGTAATGCATCCATCCCCTAACCTGAAACTCACACTAACATGCACACAAAGTCAGCTTGAGCTGAGTGAGTTCAAGTTTTAATAAATAACATCTATAATAAAAATCATAATAGTCATTCCAAGAGTTTTAAAAATAAAATGGGTTACAACGGTTAGGCCATCATCAATAATAGGTGATCATCATTATATATATATATATATAAACATCCTTATAATTATATCCCTACATATATATCATCCAAGTAAGAACATCAGGGTCGAGCACACGTACAACCCACACATGTAACATCCGATGATGATGCCACACGAGCCCCCCCCCCCCCTCACGGGCTTTTCAGGGCCCGCCACAAGATTTAAGAACCTGAGTAGTATAGTTTGGCCCGGCCAGGATCACCATCCATCCGTATGCAAACAGGAAGTAGACATACACAACATCCTTAGTCGAAAACGACTAATTAACATCGCCAATTACTGGCCATACAATAAAGCATGCATAAACACGCGTATATATTTATATATATATTTGTATACTTACACATATATAACATTCCAAACATACCATCATGAACATAAGCCTAGGGTCATAAAGTAACACCCGCATACACATTCATAAATATCATCTCATGACATACTACAATACGGGTAAGCCTACATCCTTGTTTTCATGAACCCACAAACACAAAATATATAACCATAAGCGAGCCTTAAATATTCTAAGGCATACAATATAATTCATCCATGTTTTCATGAACCCACAAACACAAGTAATGCCATATAAAACCATCCAAAATAGTTTAAACTAGTATAGTCGGATAAAACTGTAATATAGTGTGCATACTAGCCCAAAAAATAAAAAAGAGTTAAAAGGGCATCATGAACTCACCTGACACAAGACAAGAATTCACCACAAGCTAGAGGATCCCTACGTAGCCACACAACTCAAACTCCTATCGGTTTACATACAATCAATACTATTGACATCGAAATGACTTGTTTATCCTACCAGACGTTCTAACATGGTTCGAGTATCCTAAAGCCTCGACCACATCAAACTCAGTCACAACAGCCCCCGAGGCCTTACATTCACCAAATCGACCCTTAGATACTCCCGGGAATAAATAACTCCCAATTTACCCCCGGAAGCACTAGGTGACACTAACACGTGTGTTTAAGAGTTGCTTAAGCCGTTAACATTCAACTCAGCCCCGTGTGGACCCATTATGATAAAATCACAGCCAACAAGTCCACACGATGCTACATGAGTCAAATGGGTCGGTAACCCACAAGTACAACGCACCAACTATACAAAGAACGCAATTGTGGGTTGTACCGACAACCAATTCAACCCCCATACTTATAAAAATGATTTTTAACAGCCCGTAACCCGAACCAAGGTCACCCGAACTGAATTGCTCGTTAATTACTCCAATACTCGCATTAAACGCAACAATTCGCTATCTTAGGCAACCGAATATCCACTTTCAATCTACAACTAGTTGACCAATCAAAATAACACCGATGCCCATGATTTTAAAGTATGATATATGGGACATACCTAGGAAGATTGTGGTGCAAAAACTCACTTCAAACAGCCCCGACAAGAACACAATTGAACATCCACCGGTTAAGCGTAGAACGAACTTATCGATCAATAACAAGTAAAACGTACAGATTTTAGCATGCAAAGATGCATATAATTACATAGGATAACCTTTGAAATAAATTATTAAATTTTTACCAGACTTTAATAAATATTTTAGGTTTGTTAAAATATTTTTATTATATTTTTCTATCAGACACAAAAATCATAAAAATTCCTCCAACACAGAAAGGTATGTGCAGCTATTTCCTTGCGCAACAAAATGGTTTTATTTTTATAAAAATAATTACCCAGCCAAATTAAAGGATTCCAATTTGGTTTAGTTTCTAAATCAAAATATTAACCTCCAGAAGTAGAACCAACCAATTTGGACTTGTCAAAAAAGAGTTATCAGCTTTGACACTCGATCTTATAAAATCATAAAAAGCATTTAAATCTCGTCCAAAAATTACGTATTATACCTTTCTAGAAACTAGACTCAAAGTAGAACGTCATAGAAACAAGAATCGATCAAAAACAATATATCTTCATCGTGGTACAGACCAAACAATAAACGAGTATGAATCTGTCAGAAATCATTATAACCAAAACTCAACCCTAACGACCAACAAGCGTGTTAATATGATCAATTAAGGTGTAAAAGACTCGGGGAATCATGGAACTAACCTTCAATTGAAGTTTCACGCCCTAAACTTGGCTGCAAAAAGAAGTTTCATCCTAGCCCCTCCAAGTTGAAAGATATGGCGATTTGATAGAAAAGTTAAGTGAATTTTACGCACCGGAAAGCTGGTAAGGTCGTCGAGGAATGCCGGATAACTCCTGAGAAATGTACATACTTTATAAGCTTGAAATCTGTAAACCGAAATTAACAGGCGTTAAAGTCTATCCTCCTTAGAATGGGATTCGTCCCCGAATCCCGCTATACAGGATAGAGCGCAAATGGAGAAAAATACTAATAATCTAATCATATAAGAAACGGAAGAGACAAAACCTCTACGGGCACAAAGTCTACAAACAGGAACAAAGCCCGTAGCTCAACAATAAAAAGGAAATCCAGAGTGACAGCATGCTACGCCTCAGCTAAACAATTACGCGCAAAGTGTTCGAGAAGATGAGATACGAACGAGATAATTTAAGGAACGAGAGGAACTTTAACGCTAAGACACGAGCAATAACCATATCCTATCCCTACATACACAGAACCCTAACACAGTCAAGCACAAGTAGTATTTAGAACATGGAAGGTAACGGTAAACTGCTAATAACGTTGATCAAGTGTTATAAATTGTTTACCTCACCCGCCCATCCTACGCACCCCCCTAACCCTAACCACATTAGAATCCTATCTAACATGTAGGCAATTAATCACATAATGGACCTTTTAAAACTCAAAAGAATGACTAAACAAATAATGTTACCTCTTGGCGTGCAGCTACTCGCGGTGTGCATACTAGTCTCTTCCCTTACAGTTCGAGTCCAAGTATCCGGGGATGCTCGGATCCCTTGAACCCTGGCTCTGATACCAACTTGTAAGACCCCGAATCCAGGAAATCCTACAGCTGGTAATCATATCCAAAAATTCTCAAAAATTTAAAGTCAAACGAATTCATCTTATTAAAAATCGTTTTAGAGTAATAAACAGCGGAAAATCACAAGTACTAAAACCAAGTTCCTAAAACCCAGTATTAATGCCCAAAACCAAACTTCAATGTATTTAATAAAACTTTAAAAGAAAAGTATTAATTATTACTAAAACTTCCGACTAAGCATGCCCTCCACCGTCCAAGTAGCTTCGTGCACGTCCAAGCGGTAATGCATCCATCCCCTAACCTGAAACTCACACTAACATGCACACAAAGTCAGCTTAAGCTGAGTGAGTTCAAGTTTTAATAAATAACATCTATAATAAATATCATAATAGTCATTCCAAGAGTTTTAAAAATAAAATGGGTTACAACGGTTAGGCTATCATCAATAATAGGTAATCATCATTATATATATACATCCTTATAATTATATCCCTACATATATATCATCCAAGTAATAACATCAGGGTCGAGCACACGTACAACCCAAACACGTAACATCCGATGATGATCATGCCACACGAGCATCCCCATCACGGGCTTTTCAGGGCCCGCCACAGGATTTAAGAACCTGAGTAGTATAGTCTGGCCCGGCCAAGATCACCATCTATCCGTATGCAAACACGAAGTAGGCATACGCAACATTCTTAGTCGAAAACGACTAATTAACATCGCCAAGTACTGGCCATACAATAACGCATGCATAAACACGCGTATATATTTATATATATATTTGTACACTTATACATATATAACATTCCAAACATACTGTAACGATTCCGGCAAATTCAGGTATACCCTAGCCGGAATATACTATTTACGTGTTATTTAATATTGATTATATGAGTTATAGCACGTTTATATGAATATATATGGTTCACAGTATGAATCATACTCAATTATATAGTGAATCATATTGGAATTACAATTAACCAATGAACGATTATTGAAACCCGAACGAATCGGGAATTACATTATAGACGAAGTATATAATGTTTAGTGATATTTACGAGGTATTAATGCTTCGGGATAAGTGAATTATAGCACAGAAAAAGGATTTCGATTTATTAGTACGTCGGTACGATAAACGAAACCTTTAACACCAAACCAAGCAAGAGACGATCAATCAAGCCGAAAAAGATGCGTAATTATTAATGATATGATGTTTTAATGTCATGGGTTAAGTTTTGAAAGTTTTTAAATCAGTTTTATGAAAATTTTACTTTAACCCGAAAAACGACCATTTTAATTTCGTTTCAAGCCGAATTACGAGTTTAAATGAGAAACGAACTGAACCAGACTATCCACAACATTATCCGGATTGTGTAATCCAAATGTGTGGCTAATATTAAACTTGTGGGCCCCCCCACACCCCCTTTAGGCCGGCCACCCACACCCCCTTTACACATTACATTTCTTTTTTTTTCACATCAATTCTCTCAAACTCTCTCAACCTTCAAACATCCATCCATTTTCTTGATCTCCAACCAAAGATTTGAAGGTATAAAACATGTTTTTATGGTTGATTCTTGGTTTTGATTCTATAATATGGAGAAAAGGAGGTTTCATGTGAAAAATGGGTGAAAACCCGAGATGAAACCGATTCTCGTGTGATCAAAGGATGTATACAAGTTATACAAAGGATTTTGATCTAAGTAATTAGTTAAAAGAGTTTAGAATGAAATTTTACGGTTAAAATCTTGTGAAAATGAGTTTTCATGTGAAAGACGGGTGAAAACCCGAGATGAAACCGACTCTTGCATGATCAAGAGATGTATACATGTTATACAAGGGATCTTGGTCCAAGAAAGGAGTAAAAAGAGTCGAGAACGGATTTTTACGGTCAAAATCGTTGTTTTGATGTTTTAACCGACACTAGGAAAGAAATGGCTTGATTGTGGGTATAACTTGCTTGGTGTGGTGTTGATGTGCTTGTAAGTGTTGTATCTAGCGGCTAGCAAAGGCTAGAAACCGAGATCCTTGCGATCTAAAGCTAGAAAACACAAAATAGTTCGGTTTTCGTGTGTTTATGAAAAATGGACAGATTGTTGTGTGCTTAGAGTTGGGTCACGAAATTTCACAGAGATGATCTACACATGAAAATATGAGATCTGTGAATTTTTGGTAATTTTTGGATAAAAGATGAATATTTGGTGAATTTAATGCTCGGTTTTGGCCAAAAATAGTGAAAAATAGCAAAACATGATAAAAAATTCTGGAAAATTTAAGATAAGCTTTTTATAACATATAAAAGTCACCCACAAAATTTGAGCTCTGTTGGAAAAGTCTAAGTAGGCTTTTCGGTGAAACGAGTTCTAGGGCTTTCTAGCTCGGTTTTGGGTGAAAATGGCTTAAAAAATAAGTTTTAAATTCTGGAAAAATTCCAGGAAGTTATGAGGATGATAGAGATCATCCCAGAAAAATTTGGGATTTTTCTAAAGTGTTTTGGTATTTTTGATATATTTAGTGTTTTAATAAGATCTAAAAAATAGATAAATAAATGTAAATATAGGAAAATAAATCTGGGAAAATTCCAGAAAGTTATGAGGATGATAGAGATCATCCCAGAAAAATTTGGGATTTTTCTAAAGTGTTTTGGTATTTTTGATATATTTAGTGTTTTAATAAGATCTAAAAATAGATAAATAAATGTAAATATAGGAAAATAAATCTGGGAAAATTCCAGAAAGTTATGAGGATGATAGAGATCATCCCAGAAAAATTTGGGATTTTTCTAAAGTGTTTTGGTATTTTTGATATATTTAGTATTTTAATAAGATTTAAAAATAGATAAATAAATGTAAATATAAGAAAATAAATCTGGAAAATTTTTACAAAATTCCTTACTGTCAAATTAAGTTTTGTGCAAAATTTCAAGACCCGAGACTAATCGGGTAATTATTTGTGCTAAAAAGAACATAAAAACAAGTTTTTAAAGCTTAAAACGTGTAAACCGGCAAGGTTCGCATAAGCGAGCTGACTGGTACATGAAAACTCTAAAAATGGACTATTTCATAAATCTAAGTAAATTAAGTAAAAATAAATCATCCGAAAATAATTCGGATGATTTGGGTAATTTTACCCGATTATACCGTTTCCGGCACCGAAATACCGGAAACGGGCCCCACGGCCAAACGGGGTGTCAAACCGAGCTATAATTTCATCACTTTAACTAAATTGACTGTCAAACTCTAAGCAATGTCACAATCTGAGTCCTTAGAAGTGTCACGGGGTTAACATTGTCCCCGAATCGAGTACAGTACTGGGTTAACAATGTTCCCAGATGTACCGATTGATACGTATTTAAGTTATGGGAATTATATAGTAACGACTAGATATTATATTACAGATCCAGGCACGTAGCTGTTCCTTATATTACTCACCGACTCACAAAAAGGTGAGTTTTCACGAGCCCCTTTTAATGAATTGTTTTAATTATATTTTCCCGGGGTGGAAAACATGTCTTATTTAAGTATTTAAGTACATACCGATCGTATGGAAATACTTGTACATTTATATATATATGGTCTGATGCACAGAATATACAAAATGTTTATCATGTGTTATTGTTCTGGGGTAACATAGTTCCCAGGGGTTATTATTGTTCTGGGGTAACATAGTTCCCAGGGGTTATTATTGTTCTGGGGTAACATAGTTCCCAGGGGTTATTATTGTTCTGGGGTAACATAGTTCCCAGGGGTTATTATTGTTCTGGGGTAACATAGTTCCCAGGGGTTATTATTGTTCTGGGGTAACATAGTTCCCAGGGGTTATTATTGTTCTGGGGTAACATAGTTCCCAGGGGTTATTATTGTTCTGGGGTAACGTAGTTCCCAGGGGTTATTTTTGTTCTGGGGTAACATAGTTCCCAGAAAGTTAATGGAAATGTCCTGGGGTAACATAGTTCCCAGCATGATTATATTGTTAATAAATGATTATTAAAATGATTTGTCAGTGTTTATTTAAATTAGTGAAACTCACCAACTATTCGTAGTTGACCCGTTTTCTTTACATGTTTTCTAGGTATGCCCAAGTTGGAATGATTGATATGTGCTTAACTATCTGTGCTACCTGTTGGAAGCTTGCTGCTCTATGTTTTGTAATGAATTTATTAATGTCTTATCGGTAAAATATGTGTGTAACACCTAGACAGTAATGAAACTCACAACAATGTAATATGTTATAAATTAATGTAGTGGTATTTTCTTTATAAGCAATGCTGTTGATATCAGATGTGTCTGTTGCATCCCGTGTACGTTTCCGCTGCGGTTACGGGGTGTTACACATACCATCATGAACGTAAGCCTAGGGTCATAAAGTAACACCCGCATACACATTCATAAATATCATCTCATGACATACTACAATACGGGTAAGCCTACATCCTTGAGTCTAGACCATATGTAATGTCTATAACCTTATAGAATATATAACAATAAGCGAGCCTTAAATATTCTAAGGCATACAATATAATTCATCCATGTTTTCATGAACCCACAAACACAAGTAAGGCCATATAAAACCATCCAATTTGTTTAAACGAGTATAGTCGGATAAAACTGTAATATGGTGTGCATGCTAGCCCAAAACGTAAAAAGAGTTAAAAGGGGCATCATGAACGAACCTGACACAATGCAAGAATTCACCACAAGCTAGAGGATCCCTACATAGCCCCACAACTCAAACTCCTGTCAGTTTTACATACAGTCAATACTATTGATGTCGAGATGACTCGTTTATCCTACCAGACGTTCTAACGTGGTTTGAGTTACCTAAAGCGTCGACCTCATCGAACTCAATCACAACAGCCCCCGAGGCCTTACATTCACCAAATCGACCCTTAGATACTCCCGGGAATAAATAATTCCCAATTAACCCCCGGAAGCACTAGGTGACACTAACACGCGCGTTTATTCGTCGCTTAGGCCGTTAACATCCAACTCAGCCCCGTGTGGACCCATTATGATAAAATCACATCCAAAAAGTCCCCAAGACGCTACACGAGTCAAATGGGTCGGTAACCCGCAAGTACAACGCACCAACTATACAAAGAACGCAATTGTACGTTGTACCGACCCGTTGGAGTAACCGACAACCAATTTAGCCCCCATACTTATAAAAATGATTTTTCAACAGCCCGTAACCCGAACCAAGGTCACCCGAACTGAATTGGTCATTAATTACTCCAATACTCGCGTTAAATGCAACAATTCACTATTCTAGACAACCGAATATCCACTTTCAATCTACAACTAGTTGACCAATCAAACTAACACCAATGCACATGATTTTAAAGTATGATATATGGGACATACCTAGGAAGATTGTGGTGCAAAAACTCACTTCAAACAGTCCCGACAAGAACACAATTGAACATCCACCGGTTAAGCATAAAACGAACTTATCGATCAATAAAAAGTAAAACGTGCAGATTTTAGCATGCGAAGATGCATTTAATTACATAGGATAACCTTTGAAATAAATTATTAAATTTTTACCAGATTTTAATAAATGTATTTGGTTTGTTAAAATATTTTTATTATATTTTTCTAGTAGACACAAAAATCATAAAAATTCCTTCAACACAGAAAGGTATGTGCAGCTATTTCAGTGCACAACAAAATGGTTTTATTTTTATAAAAATCATTACCCAGCTAAATTAAACGATTCCAATTGGGTTTAGTTTCTAACTCAAAATATTAACCTCCAGTAGTGGAACCAACCAATTTTGACTTGTCGAAAAAGAGTTATGATGTCAGGAAGACAGACCAGAATCCGTCATCCCGCATCAGCTTTGACACTCGACCTTATAAAATCATAAAAAGCATTCAAATCTCGTCCAAAAATTACGTATTATACCTTTCTGGAAACTAGACTCAAAGTAGAACGTCATAGAATCAAGAATCGATCAAAAACAGTAAATTTTCATCAAGGTACGGACCGAACAATAAACGAGTACGAATCTGTCAGAAATCATTATAACCAAAACTCAACCCTAACGACCAATAGGCGCGTTAATATGATCAATTAAGGTGTAAAAGACTCGGGGAATCATAGAACTAACCTTCAACTGAAGTTTCACGCCCTAAACTTGGCTGCAAAAAGAAGTTTCATCCTAGCCCCTCCAAGTTGAAAGATATGGCGATTTGAAAGAAAAGTTAAGTGAATTTTATGCACCGGAAAGATGGAAGGTCGTCGAGGAATGCCGGATAACTCCCGAGAAATGTATATTCTTTATAAGCTTGAAATCTTTAAACCAAAATTGACAGGCGTTACACCAAATAACTCATACCAATCATCTCAAAAATCATTCAACAATCAATACTAGTCATAAACACTTCAATCTTGAAAGCAATTGCAAAACAGTTCGACAAATGATCAAGAAAATAAAGTTGATGAACAATGAAAATAAACGAAAGGATATGAGATGTTTGGGGCTGCTCTTGGCTGTAATAACTGACGAGAAACGTGCCCCGAGGCTTGTTCTTGACCTTCTTCTTCCAAGCCGACACAAGCTCCAAACCCTAGCACAAACCCCTAGCACATTATGGGTTTGATTTTTTTTTATATTATAATTGTTGTAAGGCTTGGGCTTCCAACATGCAATTTGGGCCGGGCTTTGTGTCTTTACTTGAAATCGTATGCATAAAAGACCGTTAAGCTCCTCGTGAAGCCCGGTTTTTCTTCCTTTAACCCGTAGCCTACAAAATAAGCATTATTATGTAAAACCAATATAAAACAAGTTAAAATACATAAAATATAATATAATTACGTAGATAAAATGTGCGGAAAATAAGTGTGTTTTACAACACGTCAATTGGACTTTGCATACTGATGGAGCCTCTAACATAAGAGGAACAGGTTTAAGTATCCTGCTAAAATCGCCACAGGGGAAATTATACCTTTATCTATATCTTCTGAATTTCTGGCTACTAATAATGCGGCTGAATATGAAGCCTTAATAGCAGGATTTCAATTAGCAAAGGATATGAAGGTCAGGTATCTCCTGGTTTATGTTGATTCCTTATTATTAGCTAACCATTTCAATGGCTCTTATGCAGTAAATGCGGAAAATTTAGCAAAATATTTAGAAATAGTTAAACAATTAGCTATGTGTTTCGAGATGTTTGATATAGTACAGGTACCTAGAGAAGAAAACACCGAAGCAGATGTCTTAGCAAATTTAGCATCAGCCCTCAGGATACCAGATGACATCAAGATACCTATCGTTCATATCTTGACCCCGGCAACGAAGGAAAACCACAAAGTCATGGACACTTCAAATGCTGAAGATAATCCAATATCCTGGATCAATCCCATAATGCGGTATCTTCAGGATAACGAGATCCCTGAAGGAGAAAATCCTAGAGCTTTTCGAATGAAGGTAACCTAGTATATTATCCTAAATTATGTTTTGTATAGAAAGTCACTTGCAGGTCCATACTTGAGGTGCTGGAACATCATGAAATACAAGAAGTCCTCAAGGATATACACGAAGGTGATTGTGGAAACCACACTGGGGGCAGAGCTTTAGTATCCAAGATACTAAAAACAGGTTATTTCTGGCCAACAATGAAGAAGGATACAATGGATTTCTCCAGGAAATGTGATGCTTGTCAAAGACACAGCAATATCCTACATCAGCCAGTTGAACCACTACATCCCATTGTATCCCCATGGCCATTTATGTTGTGGGGAATGAATATCGTTAGAAAGTTACCCAAGGCTCCCGGTGGAAAGGTCTTCATACTGGCCATGACAGATTATTTCTCCAAATGGATCCAAGCTGAAGCATTTGTCCAAGTTAGGGAGAAAGAAGTGATCTCCTTTATCAAGCGCAATATCCTAACAAGATTCGGTATCCCAGCAGAGATCGTATGTGATAATGGCTCACAGTTCATTGGTAGCAGGACAACCAACTTTTATGAAAGTTGGGGAATTAAGATGATAACTTCAACACCGGTGCATCCTCAAGCCAATGGTCAAGCATAATCAAGCAATAAGATCATCATCAAAAATTTGAAGAAAAAGTTGGGATCCAAGAAAGGAAAATAGGCTGAAGACTTACTGTTCGTACTTTGGGCTGACAGGACCGCTTCCAAAAATGCAACGGGTCAAACATCTTTCTTTTTGGTGTTTGGAGCTGAAGCTATTATCCCTACAGAGATGGTGATCCCCACAGCAAGAACCCGCATCCAAGATACTGAGCCCAACAACCAAAGCTTTACTGAAGATCTGGACACTATTGACGAGCTCAAAGATCTTGCTAAAATCAGAATGGCGGCCTATCAACAAAGAATAGCCAAATCCTACAACAAAGAATGTCCAGCTTCGATGATTCCAAGTGGGAGATATGGTATTGAGAAAAGCATTTCAGAATACCACCAACCAGGCAGATGGAAAACTAGCTCCAAAGTGGGAAGGTCCTTACTTGATCAATTCAGAAGCAGGCAAAGGAGCCTACAGGTTGGTCACTATGGAAGGTGTTCTTATACCAAGAGCTTGGAATGCTATCCATCTTAAGGTATATTCTTGCTAGTTTCCTCAACTAGTGTGTTCACGTCTCAAACACTCTTGGATAAAGGTATGTCTCCTGATCTATCTTTAAATTTTTTATATTCTATCTGTATATTTTCTCTTTATCAAATTACTGACTTAAGCATCGGAGGGGTGTTAGCCCACCCCTCATCAAGAGTTCAGTGTTTTGCAGATATCCTGAGGTTATATTATCCTAACAAAAATAAGAGGCTGATCACCTCACATACGAATATGGTGTCCCTGATATCTTCTAAGGTTTAAAGAACTTTGCCTTTCTGACGAATTGGGTAGCACCCCGCCTGGAGCGCACGATATTTGAATATAGTACGAGGCAGCTGGACCAGACTAGCTGATAATCCGGTTGTTGTTGGCTATAGACCGGATTCTTAAGATAAGTGGCAGACGTGTCACACATACGTTCCTAAGGTTTATAACATTTTTATGTTAGGTAAGGTTTCGACATCTTCGTGTCGCTCACGTTTGGGAGTTTCCCTAGTTTTATCTAAGGTTTCAGCATCCTCGTGTCTCTTAAGTAAAGGCCTTGTCGCCAGCATAACAGGTTTACCCCAGTAAAGGCTTTATCGCCAGAATTGCCTAACTTAATCTTGCTAGGTCAAAGATTGGCCAAGTTGCTAATTGGAAAAAGAGTTTCTTGTCATTTTTAACTTGAATTACACAAATTCTGAAAGCATGATGCCTAAAGACTCGACAGTCAGGGACATCATATGTAAGCTTGTTAAGTTTATAAATATCTACTACAAAGGTACCCCCTATTTACACTTAGTTTTATTGTATATTTTTTTGTCAAGATATGATCTCTCACCTTAATTGTGACAATTCTCATCTATAGAAGTCTTAAAGATGTGTTATCTTTAAGATATTTTATTCTGAAATATGATAAGTTTTAAAGTTATATTTTCTGGATACATTATCCTTAGGGTATTTTTCTAAATGTGATAAGTTGTGGAGATATATTTTCTAAGTATATTATCCGTAAAATATTCTATTTCAAAACTTAAAGTCTTAAAAATATTTCTTGGATATATTACCATATTCTAAAACATTCAAAATGATTTATCTAAAACATCACACAAATAAAACACGAGGTAAAGCCAAAAGATTATATCATCACTAACAAAAATGTAGGAGGTTAAGAACAATGTCTAGGTTTCGTTCTCAACGAATGGAAGACCCTTCCACCCAGGCATTGTTGGATTGCCAAGGTTCAGGATATCATGGGCTTCATCTTGAAACTCAAGATCCCTCCTAAGGATTATCGACACGTGTAGCTTATCCACCCCATCTGCGGAATTCGAAATTCAAAAAATCAACAGCTGTAAAACCATGTTTTACAGCTGTCAATTTTGGGGATAATTGTTAGGCATCAGATTTTCAGTATCCTAAACAGGCAATGTATTCAGGATACAGGATCCTCCCAAGCAACAGGTCTCCTTAATATATTGTTTAACTAATGGTTCAATCACGTTTCTTTGATGATTACCAGGTCTGGTAACGTTCACATGAAGACTAGACTCGGACCACTCAACAACTACTTCAAAAAACGTGCATAAAGGAAGGCAACGACTAGTTATAAAGATAACTTCAGGATGCAGTATCCTCCAAACGAATTGAAACAGTCAACAGTTAACACCTAGCTGAAGATTCGGTCAAAGAATTAAAGAATGTAGACGTCGGAGGGAGTTACAACTCATTTATAACAATGATATGCAAGCCATAACCGCTCCAAGATCCTAGCTAGGACAACTAAAGCTCTTTATTGCTAGTTATTATTTAGTGATCCTACTTGTAACTATAAATAGGAGCTATTTAGATCATATATGACACATAACTTACACTCTTGCTATAGCATTACTCTGTAAACACGATCTAAAGAAGAAAGCTCCAAACATTTTTAACCGTTTTCGATTATTAATAAACTGGTAGGGATAGTTTTCACCGCCCGGGGTTTTTTCTTGTTATTCTCAAGATAACGGGTTTTTTCCTCACAACAAATCCTTGTGTCATTGCATTTACGTTCATTTCTATCAAGCACCTAAAACCTCACTCATTAATTTGGTTACGAAATTACTCTTCTTAATTTTTACCCAAAATAGATACCAAGGATGAGACGTTTGATTCTCTTATAATTTTGTTCAATAAACTGGAGACGTTGTACAATTTGCCGATTCGTTGAATCCGAAGCGACAACTGGACAGAGTTCAAGAACAATCGGATGATAGAGTACTGTATCGAGCGTGGGATTTGTCGCTGAACGAAAGAATCGGACTTTGATAGAGACAGCTCGAACCATGCTTGCAGATTCAAAGTTACCAGTTAGTTTTTGGACTGAAGCAATGGCGTTGGCTTGTTATACTCTTAACCACGTTCTGACAGTGAAGAGGTTCGGGAAGACTTGATTTGAGCTGCTTAATCGGCAAAAACCGAACTTGACGTGGCTTGAACCGTTTGGGTCGTCCTGCACCGTTCTTGAACCCGATGGTAAACTTGGTCCCAATTCGGTTGAAGGATTCTTTGTGGGATATGCTAGTCCACTGAGATGTGTCTACTTATCTAGAAGACACCTAATCTTTATACTACAAAATTTTGATTGCCAATGTTACACTGTGCCAATCCAAAGACCTAGAGATTCTCGGTTGTTTGACTATGATAGCCTCTGGGAGAGTTTCAAACTTCTTGAGGAGACTAATTCTGAAGATGCTGTCACCATGTTATATCAACAACAATTATCTGAAGATCTAGTTAATGTTTCAACACTAGAAACTCCTAATGTTGTTGTTCCTCAAAATGTTCCAGATCCCATCCAGACTGATGTTGTACCTGAGACTACACATGTTTTCGATGACGATGGTGAATCACTGAAGAGTTAATTGAGGCTATTTTTCCTTCATCACATGATATATATCAGTCGAAGAGAATATCTCCAATCTCCAATCTAATGTGTTAGTGCCCACTGAAGTCATGCCTTGGACCTTGTCACATCATCCAGAAGAGAACATAATTGATGATTTGAACACGGGGGTCCAGACACGACGTTAAATCGATCAAAGCCTCCATTGTTTCTACACGAGTGTATCACCACTACTGTTGAGTCGAATATTTGATTAGGAAGATTGGAATCTTCTCAACCTCCTATAGAAATCAACTAAGTATGGACTTCGAGCAAGCTTGGACGATCGAGCATGGTTTACTACCTCGAGCAAGGTCTTCAGAACCATTTTTGGTTAATTCTTCTAAGTGTTAAGGCTTCGAGCAAGCTACACTTCAACGAGCAAGAGTGTTCTTCTATCGAGTATGGATTGCCAATCGAGCAAACAACTTGATCATTCAAGTTATAACTAAGTGATTCTGAGCACAGGATGTTCGAGCACATGGTGACCAACATGGATGTAATAAGAAGATGTCATATGTTCAAGCAAGGACTTCGAGCATGGTTCAGTCCCCAGAGCATGCTAAAGATTGTTCAATAAGTCTCAAGACAGGATTGAAGGCATCAAGAAGAATGGGCTTGCTCGATGGAATAGTTTGAGCAAAGCAAGGATCGGTCAAGAGGAATGAAGCTTGCTAGAGGAGAATATCTTCACTGAAGATATTCTAAGTAAAGTATGCTCGAAGACACTCATCGAGCATACCTAGCACAGTGAGTCTGCTCAAGCAATATACTTATCATGCTCGATGACTCTTACACTTGTATTTGTTTCTGTCTTTCATTATGTAATATTTAGGGATTCTAGAAGGAATGTCAGGATCTATAAATAGGGTCCTAGGTTTCCATTTAGGGCACAAAATACGAGAAACATTCTAACGAATATTCATTTTGTCTCCTCGTATAGCTGCCGCCGTTTTCACGAAACCCTAGACATTCCTTTGGCTGTTTCATTGAATGATGTATAAAATACAGTGAATCTTTGTCTTTGATTCTCTTTACTGATTATCATTTATTGTTTTATTTGTTATTATATCACGCCTTCACTCCCATCAATAGGCCTTTGGGTTATTGAGTCTGTGTGTTCTTGTCAACCTTGTTAAGGTTTGCACCAGTTTCCCGGTCCTGACCAGTGGTATCAGAGCTTTGGAAGCTCGCTGATGGCCACAGGACTGAAGTCTTGTGATAAAGTTTGAAGCTTTACAGTGTTAGACTGCTTCAAAGGTCAGATCTGCTGACATGGAAGACCAGGAAGTTTCTACGAACAAGATTCCAAGACTTCTTGGACAAGAAAACTTCATTAAATGGAAGGTGCTTTTTGAAGGTGCTGTGAACTACAACGACCCTAAGCTCAGGACATCCATCACAGAAGGACAATATCTTCTTTCCGCTGCTGCAAACAATAGTGCCACTTTATAGCTGAAAAGGAAGAAAAGGGATGACAAGGCACTGTCTATGCTGAAGCTAGGTCTATCACGAGAAATACAGACAACTGTCAATCATCACAAAACTGCAAAGGAGATGTATGATGCAGGTATTGACATGTTTGAGGGCAACACAGAACTCAGAGACATTAAAAAGGAGAGACTGAAGCAACAGCTGGATAAAATTCAAGTTCAAGGAAGGTGAAAGATTGAAGTCTGTACTGTAGAGATTCATGGTCATTGTAATTGAGATTAGAACAACTGACTTGCAAATCTCCGACTTTGACCTGAACAAGAAACGGTTATCTTCATTTTCTGGTGAATGGTACACAGCCTACAAATTTATCAAGGAAAAGGACAATTTTTCCAACTTTAAGTTGGATTATGTGATAGCTTTCCTAAAAGCTGCTGAGAACGAGATGATTGAGAATCACATGATCAGAGAGGACAAGCCCAACTTTCCAATGACCAATGCTCTTGTAGCACAAATGGGAAATCTCTCTATCAAGAATCAGCAACAATCAATCATTGAAGAACCTTCTGAATCAGGTTCAGTATGTGGTGGACAGTCAAGGTTCAATGTCCAATTGATTGAAGATGATGTTGCTTCTATAGCAAGTGGGAATTCCACATTTGTGCAGAACACTTCAGGCCAAGGAACTGATTATCAGGCATTGTTCTCGATGTTCACTGACTCATATAATGCATTTTTTGCAAAGAACCTGATACACGCCAGTTTTGTGCAAGAAGACCTTGACCAAATTGATGCATATGGCTACGAAGATATGGATATCAAATGGCAGGCTACCATGTTAGCTGTGAGAAGCAAGAGGCTGCATAACAGGACAGGAAGAACAAGCTTCTCTAGACCTAATGAAAGAATAGGGTTTGACAAGTCAAAATCCATCTACTACAACTGTCAGCAACCTGGACACTTTGCCAGAGAATGTAACCAGCCCAAGCAAGTGGGAAATCAAGTGAATCAGAATCAGTTCTACCAAAATCAGAACCAAAATTTCCAGAATCAGAAAAACCAAATGGTCAACCAAAACCCCTATCAACAACAAAACAGACCTCAACAACAACATTTCCAAATGCTGTGAATCAAGTGAGGGATCATGGAAATTTGCTGTCACAAGGGTACCACAAGATGGGGAGTTTGACTGGAGCAACCATTCAGTAAAGATGGAAAAAGAAAATGTTGCTTTCATGGCCAGAGTGCAGGGCAAAGCGGAATCGTCAAATTCACAGGTAGATTCTGACATCTCTATTTCTGATCTTCTTTTAACTATTGATGAGCTGAATTAGGAGATAGGAAAGTGGAAGTCAGAATGTGGGAGAAAAGAAGCTTTTCTGAATGTGTATGAGATAAGTGAAACAACTTATGAAACCATATCAAAAGGTTAGAAGAAGATTGTATGCAAGAATACAGAACTATATCAAGAATGACTATTGAGATTGAGGGACTGAAGAGGATGTATGATGATGAGAAGCTTAAGAATGCTGAACTGATGATTCAAATGGAATTTCTGAAGAATTTGGTATCTTCTGGAAACATAGTTCGATAAGTGGACAAAATGACTGATGAAGAGAATACAAGAAGGTGCCACCACCTTTTGTGACAGTTATCCATTAAGAGTAGACAGAGAGAGCAGAAATGAATATTTGAAGCAATTCATGAATGTCTTTGAAGACAGACCTGAATTTGTGAAACAGTATGAAGATGTAATTGTTGACAAAGAGGGAGAGTTTGCTGTGAAACAGACTGAGAAGCCAGAGGAAATGGAAGTAAAGAGAGATGAAGTAATGAAGAAATGGAGTTAATACTCCTGTGAGGGGAGTACATGCAGCTGTGGCAACACCAAATCATCAAAATGCAAGAAAAAGAAGAAGGGATCAAACAAAAGAAGGATGAAAATATTCCAATGTTGGCAAAGATAACTCCCAAGATGAAGAAAAATTTTGGAAAGATGAGAAGAGAACATGTAGTGTTTGATTTATGTGCCAGACCTCAATCAGAAATCAAGAAAAGGAATGATGTACCAAGAAATCTTCATATGATCAAACCCATCCTCCAATCTTTCCAGTTTTCTCTAATCATGAGTTTGTAGTTCCAAATATTGTTCGCGGGTTTGACATGAAAAGATACAAACGGATGTATCAAAGGTACTTGAATGAAGAGAAGGACACTTCCAGTGATGAAGAGAGAAAGTCATGTTTGGAGAAGAGATTGAAGCAGGAACTGAAAATCAAGGAAGAAACAAAGGTTTCAAACAAACCAGTGAAGAACAAAAGGTCAAATGTAAAGGAAAAAAGCCAAGATAAGACCTGGTGTTCTTAATGGTGATGAAAAATTCCTGTTGAAACAAAGTTTTGAACCAAGAGGATTTCAGTGGAAAACAAAGAATGAGTTAATTGAATGGAAAGACTGTGTGATTGATCAAATTGAGGAAAACATTAATTCACCAGTCGTGTTAGTTGGGTCAGACTCAGACTCATATGAAGAATGTGAAGTAGTCTATGAAGATCCACTTCCACTTCAGTTCCAACTCCTGATGAATCTCCAATTGACACTGATGTGCAAACTGATGCAGTTTGTGAATCAGAATCTAACTGATTTTCGTGTGTTTATTTGTGTAGGAACAGTCCATGAATATATAGCAATGATATATGGTATATGGATAGTGGTTGTTCCCGACACATGACCTGTGACAAGGAAGCACTTGCCAATTATGAAAGAAAATATGAAGGACCTGTTGCTTTTGGGAGTGATGAGAATGGAGGAAAGATTGTAGGAAGAGGCACACTCACCAATGGCAAAGTAAACTTTGAGAATGTGATGCATGTTGAAGGACTATAATATAACTTTCTAAGTATTTCTCAGGTCTGTGACAAATGCTACAAGGTTGCCTTTAATGATGAACACTGCCTGATTCTAAAGCTAGAATTTGTCATTACACCTGAAATGATCATGATGATGGCTCCAAGAAATGGTAACCTCTATGATCTGAGAATGAATACGGCAATATCAAGAGGTAGTTCATGCTTTGTTTCCAAAGCCACTGAAAATGAGACTAAACTATGGCATAGGAAGATGTGCCATGTTAATATGAAGAACATGAACAAATTGGTAAAAGGTGAACATGTTGTTGGTCTTCCTACAAGATAATTTAAGCTTGAAGAAAGATGCGTATCTTGTCTCAAAGGAAAATAGCACAAATCCTCTCATAAGAACAAACTGAACAATACAATTAATGAGGTATTGGAAGTAGTCCACATGGATCTGTTTGGCCCTGTAAGTGTTCCAAGCATTGGAAAGAAGAGATACTGCCTACTGATCACTGATGACTACTCAAGATTTACATGGGTTTAGTTCATGGGTTGCAAAGATGAAACTCCAGAGCTGATCAAGACCTATGTGCTGAAAATGGAGAATCAACTTGAGAATAAGGTGAAAGTGATTAGAAGTGATAATGGAACAGAATTTAAGAATGGATTGATGGACGAATTCTGCACTTCTAAGGGGATTTTTTAGCAGTATAGTGCACCAAGAACTCCTGAGCAGAATGGTGTTGCAGAAAGAAGAAATAGGACATTGATTGAAGCTGCAAGGACCATGATTGCTGATGCAAATCTGCCAGTTACGTTCTGGGCAGAAGCAATCAACACTGCTTGCTATGTGCAGAACAGGGTTCTACTGAACAAGACTCAAAATAAGACTCAATATGAAGTTATCTTGAAAAGAAAACCTTATGTGAAGTTCATAAAGCCTTTTGGATGTAGATGTTCACTTTTGAATACAAAGGACTATCTCAACAAATTCCAGTCAAAATCACTGGAATGCTTCTTTGTGGGCTACTCATCTCATTCAAAGGCTTACAAAGTCTATGTCAAGGAGCACATGGTAGTTATTGAATCTTCTGACATTATCTTCAATGAAAACCATTTCAATAATGTTGAAGGACCCAAATGGCTATTTGACCGGAAAAGATGATCAAGTCTTTCAAGATATACAATGAAGACACGGACGATGGCATGTACAGAACAAGATTTGAAGAGAAAGGAAAACAAAAGCAACTTGATCGGGATAAGCTTTGGTCACCAGTTGTTCCTAAACAGAATGGATTTACTTTTGAAAGAAGCAATCAAGGAGCATGTGAAATGGATGTCACTGGTCAGGAAGCAGCAGTTGAAGTTTCAAATGATGGACCAAGTGCTATGGAGAGTCAAGCAGTGCAAAGTCAGCAACCAGTTCAAGCTATAGAGACAAATGGATTTGAAGATAGGTTTCAATCTTTGTTTGACTCTCTCCAAATTGGAACAAATGAAGCCTCAACATCTGCAAACTGTCATACTCAATCAACTACTGAGAATCAAGAAGGATCTGAAAGTGTAGCTGCTGAAATGAATATGAAAAATCTTGAAATAGAGGTTTCAGCACAACAAGTTGTGGACTACTTCTGTTGAGAAAAATCATCCTGCAGAAAACATAATTGGGGACTTGCATGAGAGAGTGACAAGAAGTTCCTCTGAAAAGGCAAACATCTGTCTGTATGCTTGCTTTATATCCCAAGTTGAACCAAAGAACATTAATCAAGCCTTGAAAGACAATAGCTGGGTAGAAGCTATGTAGGAAGAATTAGCTAAGTTCAGGGACTTACATGTCTGGGATTTGGTTGACAAACCCAGAGGCATATATGCAATTGGATCCAAATGGGTTTTCAGAAATAAGAAAGATGAAAGAGGCATTGTCATCAAAAACAAGGCAAGGCTGGTGGCTCTAGGGTGCTTACAAGAAGAAGGAGTGGACTTTGAAGAAGTATTTGCTCCTATTGCAAGACTGGAAGCCATCAGAATCTTTTTAGTATATGCAGCATCCATGAACATAAAATTCTATCAATTGGATGTAAAATCTACATTTCTGAATGGAAAGATTGATGAGGAGGTGTATGTGACTCAACCTCCTGGATTTGAAGATCCAATCCATCCTAAAAAGGTGTAAAAGCTCAGCAAGGCTTTGTATGGACTACATCATGCTCCTAGAGCTTGGTATGATGAGCTATCAAACCACCTTTTAGACAATGGTTTCTGCAGAGGAGCTATTGACAAGAACATGTTCTACAAAAGCTGGAACAAGGATCTGTTGCTATTACAACTCTATGTTGATGACATCATATTTGGCTCTACAAATGAACAAATGTGCAAAGAGTTTGAACAAGTAATGAAGTCAAAATACAAGATGAGTTCAATGGGAGAAATGAGCTTCTTCCTTGGACATTAAGTGCAGCAAAAGGCGGATGGGATCTTTATCAATCAATCAAAATATGTCTAAGAGATTCTTAACAAGTTTAAGTGCTAGGACTACAAGACAGTATCTACACCAATGGACACACATGAGAAGATGGTACCTGATGAGAAGGGGGAGCTAGTAGACCAGCATGAATATAGGGCCAAGATAGGATCATTGATGTATCTAACAGCATCTATGCCAGATATTATGTGTGCTTTGTGTGTCTGTGCAAGATTTCAAGCCAATCCAAAAGTCTCCCACATGCTAGCAGTGAAGTGGATATTCAGATATCTTAAAGGAAAACCAGATTTGGGGATTTGGTACCCAAAGAACCCTTCTTTTGATTTGATGGCCTATACAGACAGCGACTGTGATGGTTGCAATATGAGTAGGAAATCAACTTCAGGAGGCTGCCAGTTTCTAGGAAACAGGTTGGTGTCTTGGAAATGCAAGAAGCAGACTACAGTGTCTATCTCAACTGCCGAATCTAAGTACATTGCTGCATCGGCATGCTATGCATAGGTTTTATAGATACAAAATCAACTGCTGGACTATGGTCTGAATTTCTAACGTACTCCAATTTTAATTGACAATACTGCTGCCATGTTTAATGTTAAGAATCCAGTCCAACATTCTAAGACTAAGCCCATTGAAATTAGACATCACTTTATTAAGGATTGTAGTGAAAAAGGCTTAATAGAAATGAAAAGGGTAGATACATCTGATAATCTGGCTGATTTATTCACCAAACCTTTAGATAAACCTAGGTTCCATTTTCTGTTAAAATGCCTAGGTATGATAAATGCTGATGAAATCTGATTAATGATGTGTGCTTATGTGAGGTGCTTACTGGTTATCTATGTTTCTCACTATGAATGTTTTCATGATCTAATTCTGTGCTTGACTGATTATTCTGATTGCATGAATCATGTCTGTGACTGTTTTTGTATGATAAATTGTCATGTATTTGATGTTCTTGTTTTCTATACTTATATATGTGCTTACATGATACATTTGTGTGATCTAAGTATTTCGAGCATGAGTCTGTGCTTGATACTGTGTTTGTTGCTCTTCGAGCACAAAAAATGCTACTTGAAGATTTTCTAAGTACTTCGAGCACAGATAACATGTCTCAGCTGCTCGAGTATAGAAACATGCTTTGGAAAACTTTTCAAGTATTTCGAGCATGATTCTGTGTTTGATGGTGTGTTTGTTGCTCATCAAGCACAAACAGTCATACTTGAGAAATTTCAAGTATTTCGAGCACAAGTGACATGTATCCAATGTTCAAGCATGGAAATATGTCTTGAAAGCTTATTCTCGTCTTTCGAGCATATATCTGTGGCTCGAGCACAACAACTGTGTCCTGAATCATCATTGATGTATTTCGAGCACAAGTCTAGTACACGAGCAAATTGAAACTTCTATGAAGTACAACGAGCACATGCATTAAACTGACAAATTTGAGTTTAAGTCTGTTGAACACACGCATTGACATGATAAACTTTAAAGTTTTCGACAAAATACTTGTGTGCTCGAAGTGAGAGTTCATTCAAAACTGAGTAAATTTGCAAATTGTGTGTAACATGTGTGCTGTTTGTAAGTCTTATGTGCTTAAATGACAAAATGTGGTTCAAAATTAGATGCAAAAGGAATTTCTCAAAGAAACTAATTTTTGACACATAAATGTTTTTGACTAAGCAAACAGGTTTTGGTGAACACATAAGAGATATGATAATATTATCCAGTTCCAAGCGTTAAAGAAGCTTAAATTTTTTTATGTGGAAATTGAATCCAACCTTATTGGGAAATGATAGTATATTGTTTAAACTCCTAACCCCTAGATTATAGGCTGAAAGGATCTCTGTTCAGTAAATTGTCATCATGTATGGTAGCTTTTCATGAGTGTAGTGACATACACGATACAAATATAATGAACATGCTAAATCTAATGTGGTGACTCATTTGAAGACCAAGGTATGTTTTCTTGCATATCTTTCTGAATGATAGGCAGAAAGGCAATTATCCAATCATACACGAGCCTGTTGGTGTTTTAGTCACACAAACATATTTATAAAATACCTGAGTAGATATAAAAGTAATGCTATACAAAAGCTTATCAAAAAGAAAAAGAAAGAAAAAGAAAAATATAGAAAAAGAAAAATGCTGAAAAATAGTATACCAAGTAATGATATATCATGACTTAAGGGGCGCTAAGGGAACTACAAGGGTAGGGCATAAAAATAAGTCCTAAACACTCTGAATGTAAGGCATGTAAGTCTGGATGGCATGTGAGTCCAACGTTCAACCTTATAGTCTGATATCTATATATAAATTTAAATAAACTGCTCAAAAAAAAACAAATTTTGACCAAGGCATCAGGGGGGTTGAAGTCAAATTGGGGTGATTGGAGAAAGCTAAATAAGCTTTAAGAAGATATAAGGGCCAATCTGAAGTCCAAAATGTAACCATTCTTCACTTAAGCGTTAATTGAACTTTAAGCATATCACAAGTGTTCTGACAATCATGCTAAGTGCCACTACCTAATGTCAACCTGATTTAGATCATAATAAGGCTGACTATGAATTGGCGTGAATGATTTCGGAAAATCGGATCCCATGTTGAGATCTCTCCAAAGTGGTTTGAAATGAATTTCTAACTGGAATTTGATCTTTTATTCACCTTAAACTAATGCTTAAATAAAAAAAAAATGGTTCAAATGATATATCTATTTGTTTTAAGCAAAGTTTGAGTGCGTTATTTGTCTAGTCTGCTCGGCAAACGATGATGTATTCACAAATACAATCTGTTTTTGTCCTAAGTGTTTTCGAGTATGGTCTAGGTATTAAAGTGTACTTCGAGCTCACTTTTGACTTGTATGTGTTATTTGTTGCTCTTCGAGCACAATGATATTGTTGGAAACCTTTCCTAAATGTTTCGAGCATGGATATCATATTTGTTGCTCTTCGAGCACAATGATATGCTCTGTATACCCTCAAAGTATCTCTGGCATAGATATCTCATATGTAGCCATTCGAGCACATATTTTCACATGATAAATTATGTTAAGTGTTTTCGAGCATGCATGTACTTCACAAGCAAATGTTATGTTATGATAGATTTCTAAGTGTTGTCAAGCATGCATATACTCTCCGAGCGTAGGTGTTCACAGGATTAACTAAGTTTTGTTCGAGTAAGAGTTGAGTTATTTGGAATGTGTCTCGAGTATAATTGATTAGCTTATTACTTCTTATATACTTCGAGTATATGGGTTGAGGGTAAGCAAATATGTTTAAGTTGTTCGAGCACAGTTATTCTCATGAGCATACTGATTATTTAGGATCTCGAGCATGATCTTATGCTCGAGTATGTATGACTTTAGATTGAAGAAATAGTGGTTAAGGGTCTCGAGCATGGGTATACTCGAACACAATGATGAAACGTCTCAAAAGGATAAACTTTTCTAAATATCACTCGAGTATACTTACTTTCGAGCAACACATAAATGAACTTTTAAACCAATATTCTTTGTACGTCGAGCATGTACTAGGATATGTGCTCGAGTACAGTGGAAGACAGATGTTTATTTGACTGTATGCTAGAGCAAGGGAGGTACAGTAAATTTGAATTAAATTACAACTGCCGTGCACAAGACAACAAAATCGTACTGTACCAACCAAACGATAGGTATAAAAGGGGGGCTCAGAAACTTTTTCACACATTTTCATTCCCGCTTTAAACCTAATTGAGAAAACCTTCTTGCTCCTGCATCGCCAGCTTACTCGAGACTTTCTTTCTGTGCTTTATACTACTTCGAATATAGCTATTAGCTCTGTTTCGACCTTGGTAAGATATCTATTATCGTTATCGTAACCCCAAGTCTCGAAATTAGGGTTTCTATTGACTAATTACTGACTATTTGTCTGTTTGTGTAGGTACGCATATTACTGCGAAACAGGTTACTGAAGATGCTACTCCTCTTTAACTAACCTCAACTATCGTTTATGCTCTATATGTAGTGATTATTGTCTTCATTTTGCATAACTGATGGCTTTCGAGAAACGACACAATATGTGTGCCCAGTTGGTGGTAGATGATGAGAATAGAGAGGTGCAGCACATGATAAACTTCCTTCATAACTCCAACTTGTGGGTTTCTTTGATAGAGAGCCCAACCATCTACCGGAATCACATCTGTGATTTTTGGGGCTCGGCTACATATGTGGATGACGTTAATGGGAAAAAGAATTGAAGCATCAATCTTAAATCAAGACATTGAAGTTACTGAAGCTTCAATAAGACAGGCATTGCAATTGAATGACAATCATCAGGTACAACCTTCATATTCCGTCCCAAGACTTACAAGAATCTTTCAAGAAACCATGGGATATCAAGGGGTTGTCAGAGAAAGGCAATTTTAGAAGAGCAGCTTTCCCTTAATTTACAGATTTCTGATTCATCATGTCATCCGGTCCTTATCTCCAAGGAGAGGGACTTGGACCATATTAAGCAGGGAACTTGCTACTCTGACTGTGGCCATTCTGTATCAGCAGCCATTCATTGTTTCAAGACTCATTTTCAATGGCTTGGTTTTAAATGCCGAGAAGGAGGTGGATCAACGGTTTCTGATGTATCCCAGATTTCTACAAATTCTCATTAATAGGTCATTACAGAACCATCAATTGACAGGAGAAGTATTGAGGTTAGAAGACCCAAATATTTGTCAAAGAATGAAAGACGCAAGGAGGAAATTTAATGAAAATGCTGAGTGGGATGTTCTCCCATGGCTACTTGTTCCTGCTTTAGGTGCTATTGATGTACCTCACACCCCGGGAAATAGTGAAGAGGATGATGATGAAGGAGGAAATGATGTTCATCAAGGAGGAAATGATGATGACAATGATGGTGATAATGATCAAGGTGATGGAGGTGCTGGTGCATTTAATGAACAAATTATTGAACCACTTGCCCATGAGGCTGCAAATGTTGGAGGTAATGGAGCTGGTGATGAGCCTGTCAATGAACCAATTGCTCATGAAGCCGAGAATGTTGAGGATGAGGATAATGATGCTGAAGTGAATGAGCTAGTTATTGATCCAGTTGGAAATGAGATGGTCAATTTTGCTGGTGCTGGATCTGATGTGCACATGGAGAATCAGGAAGGGGATAGAGGTTCAAACAATGATGTTACTGACCCTATTGATGAACCAGTTATGGGTCCTAGTCACATAGCCACAGAGCCTGTGGATGATGATGACTTTATTGCCGATATAGTTGCCAATGTGACTGACACTATCAAAAAAATCACCCCACCTGATTCACCAAATCCTGCAATGGACAACAATGAAGATACTGATTCCATTGACTCTGAGACTGTCAATGATGACATCCCTTCCTCTCCTACCACCACTGATCCCATTAACTTAGAAGCTGAACAAGTTCAAGAAACACATGTTCAAACACCACCCACATCTCCCATCCAGGAAACAATCATATCAACACCACCTTTGTCACCACCAGCCGAAACTACTGAAGATATAAATATTCGGACTCTATCCACATCTCCAATTCAAGAAATACATGTCACAACACAACCAACCTCACAAATGAACTCATTCAAACCTCCTAACCTATCCCAAATGAGCCTGAAGCCTATAAACTACCTTCCATGAAACCTCCTCCCCAGAACCTTTCTCTGAACCTGAACCTAAACCTACTCAAGAAACACCACCATCTAGCCCAAATATCTATGACATCATTTCAGAAAATGCTGCCTTGGAGTTTGAGAACATCATCTTGAGGGAGAAGAATGCATTTCTAGAAACAAGAAACAAGGCTCTTGAAACAGCTTCGCGATAGGCTTTGATGAAGATTCAAACCCTGGAGCACTCTGAGGTTGTGAAGACCTCAGATGCACCAAAACAGGGGGAGAATATTGGGGATGTAGGAGGATTGAAAATCATTGAAGATCTTTATGCCAGTTCTGATGAAGAAAAAGCTGAAGATATTGGAACCTCTGATGTTCCAAAGAAAATGAGTGAAGAGCATGAGAGAAATGATGGAGTTGAGGGGGAGTCAGGAGAGAAAGAGACTGAAAATGAAGTTGGGACCCCCGATCAAATTGCCAAAAGACAATTAAAAGGCAATGGGCTGGCTTTGACTGATGATGATCTTCATCCAATAGCAACTCATAAAGAAATATCTAGTGATGAAATCCTGGAGAAGGATAATGTAGTGGATGTAGATATAGCAGAAGTTCAATCAGTTCAAAAAGTAATAGAATTGATAAATCAAGAAAAAGATAGGGTATTGGTTGAAGAAGAGGATGATGAAATTGATCAAAAAAGTGCTTGAGGCACTTATGGAAATGAGGAGGAAGGAGGAGGAAGAAGAAGAAAGATTGAGAAAGGAGGCTGATGAAGCTATAAGGGCTGCCTTGGAGTCATTAAAAGCGACACAGACTGATCAACAAACTCCAACTGCACAAAGTTATGATGAACCTGAGCCTTTACAATCTGCACATGAGCTAGAAAACCCTGAAAATGAACCATCAAAAGAACAAGAACTTGGTTTGGTTCCCATAAATCAAACAAAAATGAGGATGAAACAATTGAAATATCTGCTAGCTCGATGGTGAAGTAGTTTATAATGAAATATCTTACAGACGTCTTGAATAGACCAGAAAAACATTATCCTGAAATTGTATCAGCTCCCAAAAGGCTCAAAATGATTTTATCAATCTAAGCAGTGGTGTGCAATCCGAATCAAGAGTAGAAGAAGTGGTTGAAACAACTGAACCTATCATACATGAAGTTACTGAAGAGGATGAAGATACTCCTGTCAAAGAACCAGTTGTTGAAGAAATTTTTTATGAAGAGCCAGTAACACAAACCACTCAGCCAATAATTACAGAAACTGTTGATGAAGAACAAAGAGATGTGTAGGAAGAACCTATCATTACTCAACCAACAGAATCTGAAACTAAGAGGGGAGTAAAAAGAAAGGAGACATCTGAAGTGGAACTTCCCAAGGAAAAAAGATAAAAATCTGTTTATAAAAGAGGACTAAAATCCAAGTTTGTGTTTAGGACTCCTGAACCTGAGAATGAAGAACCAATGATAGGAGCTCTTCACAACTTGGATGAAAATATGGAAAGTGATGAGGAGGAAGAAGGATCAATGAAACAGAAAATGAAGACAAAGCATACCTCATAAGCCTTGACTATGACTTTAAGTACCTTCAAAGGTTGTCAAAAGAGCAATTGCAAAAGAAGCTGAAGGATGGAGAAAGAGGGAATCCAAGAGACAATTTCTGATAAAGGCTAGACACAAGCCTGCCTTCTTGAATCTCTAGTCGTTTGACTCAATTGACAAAATCTACAAAAATGCTCTTGTAGATGACATTGCAAACTTTGTTGAAAAGGTAAATAAGAAGAAGATGATAAGTGATGATGCAGAGTATGAGTCTGTCAAAGCTAAACACAAAGATATCCAGTTTTTGCAAGTACATGGCTTTGAATACTACTCCTTAATCAAGCTTTCTCTGGATGATCTGAAAAAGAAAGTACAAATTATTAAAGACTCACATAAAGTACAAAAGAGCACTACTGATAGTGAGAGAGAAAAGAACTTGAAGTTGCAGATGGAAAAGGAAAAGGAAGAAACTGAAAAGAAAGAAGCTGAAGCAAGAGAGTGGTTCAAAGATCCCCAAAGGGTCCAAACTTTGAAAGACATAGTTTTGAACAAAGGAATGACCGAGGAAGAATTTGACAATATGCCTCATGCTCAAAATTCTTGACATTTATCATAGAGAGCAGAGGATGTACTTGCAAACACAGAGAAAATTACAAGAAGACAGAAGGAGAATGAAAGAAGTAGTAAGGGCTGAGATGATGAGTGCCCTTCACAAAAGGGGTGCTAACATGGGAAGACTGATAGTGCGAGCTGATGATACAATTAGAAGATGGTTTGAAGAGTCTGAACTTGAAGAGGCAAAGAAGAAGAAACAAGTCAGTACAAGCAGATTCCCTCTAAGGTCTAAGATTGTGAGGCCCGAACCTTCAAGAGATTTAAATCTGCCCACACATCCCTACTATGATAAAAGATCCAAGACCTTGAGGGTGATTACTGAAGACGGTGAAGAGACTCTAATCATATTCAGGGATGATTTGAGAAATTTCTCAAAACAACAACTGAAGAAAATGGCTGAAGTAGACTTGCATGATAATCAAGACAGAAGCCAAATGGCTGGGCAACAAAGGAATGACCTCTCCAAATTTATCAAGGAACAATCTGAGAAGGGATTCCCTTTTCTCGAATAGAAGAGGAGAGAGGTCCATAGCCAAGCTAAGAAGGAGAGAAGACATAAAGAATAAATGAAGTACATACTTTGGAGCTCTCCCTGTTTGATACAAAGAAAAGAAAAACTCAAGCAAGCAGCTCACGTGGAAAGAGGAAGACATTGAGGGAGTACTTAGCAATGAGATGCGAAATGTTGGAGCCAAATTTTGATGTACAACAAAATGAAGGATCTCTCATCTCACTTATAATCGACATAATGATTCAATATCCTTGAGGAATGCATCAGGAGGAACGATTGCAGTGATCATGTATGATGAAGACCTCAGATTCAGTAGATGCTAAGTTTCCCCTTGACTTCCAAGATGCAGTGGAGTTGGATATGATTAAACAGAAGGCTGCCCTTGTTAAACTCAAAAAGGAAAAATCTGACACAAGGAGCAAAAAGAGGAGATAGCAGAATGAAGACTTAATGATGATCATTTCTTTTCTGTTTATCTCTGTATTTTATTTTTATTTGTAATTTGCAATGTAAAATTTGATATGTAATGCCCAAGTGGCAGAATTCTGTTATGTATTGAAATGATATTTAAGCCTAAATTGATTATCTTTAGAAGGTTGATACATGTGTAACTATATGCTGGTGTGCTTTGGTGCATCTGAGCTTGTTCCAATCCAGGGGAGATTGTTGACTCGGATATTTGAATAGGAAGATTGGAATCTTCTCAACCTCCTATGGAAATCAGCTAAGTATGGACTTCGAGCAAGCTTGGACAATCGAGCATGGTTTACTACCTCAAGCAAGGTCTTCAGAACCATTTTTGGTTAATTCTTCTAAGTGTTAAGGCTTCGAGCAAGCTACACTTCAACGAGCAAGAGTGTTCTTCTATCGAGTATGGATTGCCAATTGAGCAAACAACTTGTTCATTCAAGTTATAACAAAGTGATTCCGAGCACAGGATGTTCGAGCACATGGTGACCAGCATGGATGCAATAAAAAGATGTCATATGTTCAAGCAAGAATGATGTGCTTGAAGTAGTTTAATATTATTAACTAAAATTACGCTAATCTAGACACTAAGTAATACATTCTAGACTCTTAAACTTAACTAAACTACTAACCGACAAGTGAACCAATCGACACTAGTACAGCTAAGTCCGGATATCGAACCCACGAGACACTTTTAATTACGTTAACTAGCTAAATTAGACTCACTACAAAACACGACTTATTATTTATATTTGTTTTGGGGGGGGGGGTTTATTTAAAATACTAATTTAATACTACAATTAAAAACTAATTAAGAAAACAAGTGATTTAAACGAAAACGAAGTTTGTTATGAAAATAAGATGATGATGAGAAAACTACCTAGGCTAGACTCCCCTAAATTTCAGTAATGAATTGACTCGTGAAAATATTTAGTTATGGACTGGGATCGTAAAATAGACGCTTATAAGAAAACTCGAACAGGACCCCTGACCCTTCTCAAGAGAAACCTATGGATTTCTAACAAGTTTTAACGCACACCAGTATTAAAACTCTAGTTCGCTTACGGTCACCTAATTATTTATGACTTAGTTCCTTTATACGAAATCCTACCTTACAACGCGGAAATCAAAGGCAGTTTTATATATCAAATTGATTCAATAGACAAAGTTAATCAATCAAACCTAGACGGACTCCTTACGAAGAACTAAATCTAGCAATCCTGATAAACAAAGACCTATCAATAACCTAGCACCTTACAGTTATTTAGGTTAACAGCACACTTAGGTTTATTTAATTAATAATTATTATTTCTATGATCTTAGTGCACATCAATCATAAAATAACCAAAAACACAAAGTAATTGACCTAATAGCAAGCTATCATAATGACAAACAATAATCAAGACAACTATAGAATAATAATAATTAATCAAACAATCCTAAATATCCGTACGCATCAATTTAATATAAGTAAACCTTTTACTAAACCATAAAAACCGTAACGATAAACAATCCCAAGGTCAAATCAAAACATCAAAATAAGTTCATCATAACCTAGGCAGTTCATTCAATTTATCCTAGCATCTTAGGTTTAAACAAAACAAACATATAAGAATTCATGGTGGATAATTAAGAAAACAAAAGATAAAACCCATGTTCTTCGTCTTCAACTAATACGCGCACCACCGGATGATTCTTCAACTCCAAAGCTGCCAAAAGCTGCAACCCTAAGCTCGTGAACTCTCCAAATTCGGCTGGCAACTTCTGGTCTCCTTAAGAGTAAGATTAGGGGTGTTTATATAGTGATTAAAGCCCAAAACCCGGAATATTCTAGAAATTAGCTGGCTCGCGCCACGCTACCAAAACACCCATCCTTGGCTGCGCAGTGTGGGCAAATTGGCCGCGCTACGCTACCAAAGACCTATATTTGGCCGCGTAGCGTGGCCTATTAACTTGGTCCCGGTCCGGTTCACTTCCTGATCTGGTCCGGTTCTTTTCCTGATGGTCCGGTTTGCCGGTTTAGCTTGGTTTTTATCGTTTTCGCCCTCTTTAACCACGAACACATCTCGAGACCTACATTATTCAAATAAGTTAGTAGTATACAAATCCTAACAAAAACCGAACATAAACTAATAAAATATTAATTAAAATATACAAGGGATTTATATATTTTTAACGTTATATCAAAGGACTTCGAGCATGGTTCAGTCCCCCAAGCAAGATTTACATCTGAGCATGCTAAAGATTGTTCAATAAGTCTCAAGACAGGATTTAAGGCATCAAGAAGAATGGGCTTACTCGATGGACTAGTTTGAGCAAAGCAAGGATTGGTCAAGAGGAATGAAGCTTGCTGGAGGAGAATACTTCTAAGTAAAGTATGCTCGAAGACACTCATCGAACATACCTATCATAGTGAGTCTACTCGAGCAAGATACTTATCATGCTCAAAGACTCTGACACTTGTATTTGTTTCTATCTTTCATTATGTAATATTTAGGGATTCTAGAAGGAATGTCAAGGTCTATAAATAGGGTCCTAGGTTTCCATTTAGGGCACGGAATACAAGAAATATTCTAACAAATATTAATTTTGTCTTCTCGTACATCCGCCGCCATTTTCATGAAACCCTAGACATTCCTTTAACTGTTTCATTGAATGATCTATTAAATACAGTGAATCTTTGTCTTTGATTCTCTTTACTGATTATCATTTATTGTTTCATGTGTTATTGTATCATGCCTTTACTCCCATCCATTGGATATCCTGATTCCCCGAGGTATTCTGATATCCAGTGAACCAATTCATCGGAGTCAATTTTTGTTATTTTTGTTTTTCAAATAGTTTTTGATTTTAGGGGTGAGAAATTTTCAGAAAAAAACAAAGACATTCAAATATTTGAAAACATTATAAAATACAAAAAGTCAAAAACATTCAAATATGTTTGCTACTCAGAAAATGAGTTTTTGAAGCAAAAGGGAAAGATGATAGTACATTGATCATCTGGTCCAAAGTCCGGTAAAAAGTAAGTATAAAAAGTTGTGTGCTTAATTGTATCAGTGCATTGATAGGCCTTTAAAAAAACAAGTACGAAAAAGTATGTGATATAAACTAAAATATTTTTGAATCTAGTGAGAAACATCTTGATGCTTGATTAATATTTATTTTAAGCAAAGAAAAGTTATTTTTATGTGTGCATGCTTTCATTTCGCAAAAAATTTAACTTATTCTTCATTTTATTTTGCAAAGAAATTCAACTTTATTTTTTCCTTTATTTTTGCTCAAATCTTGGACCCTCTCCTGCGTGATAAGATTATCCGACTTGAGGGTTAGTATTTGAATATTCTGCTTTATTTTCTTGGTGTTTCGTACAAGCCTTGGATCTCCTCCGCGTATACTATAAGCACAAACGTGTGAAAGTCATGTATCGAACTGGGGATTAAGGCCTGTACAACTTCAACTTATTTTATCTTTTTATTTTTGTTAAAATGAACCTTATTTGCTGTAGTAATACAACCTTAAGGGAAAATTTTAACTTTCTGAGTTGTTTTGCTTTATTATTTTTGCATTAGTCACAGCTAGTCAAGTTTTAAAGATCAAAAACAAAGTATACTTGTGAAAACTCACAGTATAAAGATATACAAATATGTCTGAAGGGTGGAATCCACATAACATTCGTGCTTAATTGAACCAATTAATCATATCACAAAAATTTCTGAATCATTTGTTGGAAGGTTTAGGTGAACCACAATACCAATGACTGACATAACGCTAGTCAGAATAAAGCTGAAAATAAAACTGTGGCCAAAGGGCAATTTGGTCAATATGTGCGACATTTGAGCCAAAACAAGGACTTGTACCTAGCTTGCTTAGAAGCACAAGAATCTGAAAACTTGATTAAAAGGTCGGAAACGAGCCAAACCCGCTAAGGAACTACTGATAGCGGACCGAACGAACCACGAGCTGATACAGTACTAATTATCGACTAAACCGTGAGTTTCATGACCCCACTTTTAAACTGTTTTACGAACTTTTGGGGTGAAAAGCATGTTTGATTGCATATACATACCTGAAACATGTACTGATGTGAATTATCTAAGTGCTAACACACGAAAGCCCCCACGATCACAGTGATTAACTTCGAGCCGGTGACTTGTGAATAGTACTATTGGTTTGACAAACCCAAACGGAATCGGCCTGGTTGCCGTGTCACATAGCGCCGTTTGCACATGACCATATTTATACAAACAGGCTATGTAGTGTTAGACATAGCTACCGGGGCATGTTGTGGGCGGAAAGGGGCCATAGTGGTTGATTGAGCGTGGGAAATGGAGGCACGCAACACGAACAGTCCAGGCTTCACTGTAGCTTAGCATAATTACATCACATACATCATTTACATACATACATACTTATTTCATGATTACAAGTGTTGACTTGTGAACACTCATTACTGTTTTCTTGAAACTCGTGAAACTCACCAACTCTAGTAGTTGACCCGTTTTAAACTGCTTTTCCGGTGTACCTAAATCGGAGTAATTTGGTGATCTGTTACTTGCCTGAAGTGTGTGGTCGATGCTATGTGAATAGAAGCAAGGGTGTTAGTAGTAAGAACGTTTAGTTAACGAACTAGTTTTGTCTGTATCGCCTAGAAGGTAAAACAATGATAGAGCAAAGAAATGTAATATATTGTAAATTAGTTTGTAATGTTTCTTTATAAACAATGTTTTGATACCAGAGGTGTCTGTTACATTCTCGTTTTACGCTTCCGCATTGTGCTAGTCGGGGTGTGACAGAAGTTGGTATCAGAGCCATTGGTTATAAAGGATTAGGTTATCCCTTAGGGTACCTAAAATATAACCGTAGGCTCGATTAACTCTGGGAAAATTATTAAATAATAAATTAATATTATATACTGATGGATGTCGGGATGAACTTGTAGGGCAAGTGAGTTATTGTGGTCCGGAACATAATAACAGACTTGCTTGTACGAGGGAATTCTGGGAGAAGTCGCGGAACGTGTGGTTAGGTAAAAATGGCAACATATGTGTATAAGAGGTAATGTGAAAGTATATATTATGTAACACTCATACGTGCTTATGTGAAACAAGGTGTATGAATACGTGTACGTACGATACTGTTAACGACGGTAAATTTTACTTTGAATATTATATTCATTTATATTCAGTATTGATTTAAATAATAATAATAATTAAAATTTTAATAAAACTAATATTATATTATAATATAATTAATATTAAATTTGGTTTAATTAATTAATCTCCTCGACAATAGTTAGCGATAGCAACAGATATTATTCTTATAACTAACCTTTGTGCAGAGTCATGTCAAGGAACAACGACTACGTACCGGAAGAAGAACCGGTAATATCTGTAGAGGAGGATCCCGAGGAAGAATCAAAGGAGGATCCAGAAGAGGAGGATCCAGAAGAGGAGGACCCAGAAGAGGAGCCGGAGGAGGAAGAGGAAGAGGTGGAAGAAGAAGTTATTTGTAGAGAGCTACCCAGAAATGTGCCTGATCTATCTGGCTACAGATGCGATAGTTATCCACCCAGGTCACCACGCAAGGATCAAGATGAAGTTAACAGTCAGTATCGTTCACCTGCTAGAGTAGCCAGATTACCCACTCCACCTATACACCTGTCGCCGACGACTTCAGCTACTGCGCGAGTCCGGCAGACTGCTCGTATTAGGGTAACCCCGATTGACCCTACCTCGATTCCATTCAGATCTACCCATGACCGGGGAGGACCTTCACGCCCTAGGGTAGATACTTCATCAGCTCATTCATTGAGTATACCTACCCCTCGCCCTGACCTCCCAAACGCAGGAAACAACTCTTGGATGGCTGTCCTGACTGACCGTGTGATAGACCACTCGATAGCCATAGCTAACATTAACCAGGAGAGGAGGGACATGACCCAGTACTTATCGACGTTACACCAGATAGTACTGAACTTGCAACAGTCAGATGCCTACCACCACTGTTGTTTGGATAGGGTGACGGTTCGGCTGTGTAACTGTTACTAGGTGATTACGATGCTGTTATTTTTATGTTTGTGGTTAGCCTATCGTCTGTATGGATAGATGCGGAATATTACAATTATGTGTACATGATCTTTTGATACCCCATGTATGTATATAGTAGTATGTTATGTTAATATGGGGCACAATTTTGTACACTATTACAAGCACTGACCCTTATAGGGTTAAGTCTAACAGTCACTTAGTGACAGATTTTGATATATACATGCAAGCATTGGCCTTTATCAAGCTAAGTCTATGTACCTTTTATTATTAATGTACAGAACAATTTGTGAAATGTCAGTATGTTATCTGGTTTACCTGTACAACATTTATTGTGATTACTATTACACAGTGCCATAGACTAGAATTAGTACTAATTGGCTTATATTTGTTTATCATTATAGAATGGCCCCAAAGAAAGCAAACCCTGTGCTTGAGGCAGAAATAGCCGAGATGATTGCTCGACAAATGCAGGCAGTAATTCCGCTTATTGTAACACAAGTAACTGCCGGTGTAAAAGCAAATATGCAAACAAACCAACAACAAAACAATAATGCTCCCCCAACCAACAATGAAATAGTTACAAATAACAATCCCCCACCAAATACAGATACCCCTACCAATGCAAATAATCCCCCACCGAACTCAAGCAATGAAAATAACAACCCTAATCCCCCTCGAATAGAATATTCGATCAAAAAAACTTTATGGCCTGTAAACCGATTGATTTCAAGGGCACCGAAGGGCCAAACGGGCTGATTAAATGGATCGAAAAGACTGAATCTGTCCTCAATATCAGAAATTGTCCACCCGAAAACATTGTCAAATATGTTGCTTCTACTTTTACGGATCATGCTTTGATGTGGTGGAACACTACGGTGCAGATAAAAGGTCAAGATACGGTGAATCGCATGACATGGGCTGAACTCAAAACACTGATGCTGGAACATTTCTGCCCAAAGAACGAAATTCAAAGATTAAAACATGAACTTTGGAGTTTGGAGATGAAAGGAACGGATCATTTGGGATACACGAACCGCTTCAATGAATTGGCCCGCTTAGTACCATGGTTAGTAACTCCTGAAAATAAACGAATTGAACGTTATATTTGGGGTTTAGCCCCGAAAGTGTGGAGTTTGGTGAGCTCTGTGGGTCACACTTCGTTCGAGAATGCCGTGACTCAGGCCGGCATCGTAACTTTCGACTTGGTAAGAAGCGGAGTGTTGAGAATGGTCGGGGAATCATCAGGTATGAAACGAACTGACTATGGGACGAGAGCACAAGGAGGACAATCAAGCAAACGTGCACGTCCGACAATCAGAAATTATGCTATAACTGGTTCCGATACGAAGCAAGACAGGTATAAGGGACCCTTGCCAAAGTGTGAAAAATGTAATTACCATCATGTGGGAGAGTGCAGATTGCCGGTATGCCAGAAATGTGGTCGAACTGGGCATTATGCCCCTAATTGCAGAGCAGGTGTAGAAATTGTGAGCCGACCAACTCAAACAACTCAACCTCGTCGTCCACCGCCACCGAGACCTCAGGCAATCCGCCAACAACCTATCCAACAAACTTCAACCGCAGCAACCTACCATGCCTGTTATGAATGTGGCAGTACAGATCATATTAGAAGAAACTGCCCCAAGTTGAATCCAAGAGCAGTTACTAGACCAAACCAAGCATCGACTTCAAGTGCGTCTCGAGGACGCGCGTTTGTTATTGGGTCAGGAGAAGCACGACAAGACCAAAACGTGGTAACAGGTACATTTGTTGTTTCTGATCAATATGCTTCTGTATTATTTGATACTGGTGCCGATAGAAGCTTTGTTTCACTAGTTTTATGTCCCTGGGTAATATGCCAGTTAGTGAACCAACAAATCCCTATACTATAGAGCTCGCTAACGGTAACTCTATAACTGTCAACCAAATAATCCAAAACTGCTCCATTATTCTTAATAACTACCCATTCCTTATTGACCTACTCCTGGTAGAGTTAGGAAGTTTTGATGTAATCGTTGGCATGGACTGGTTAACCAAGTATAAGTCGGAGATTGTGTGTAATGACAAGACAGTTAAAATTCCTTTTTCGAATGGTGAGGTGATTGTAGTACAAGGAGAGAAGTCTGGTTCGATATTACCTCTCGTGTCTCATCTCAAAGTGTTGAAATGTTTACGCCAAGTTTGTATGGCATTTTTGGCAAACGTGACTACAAAGAACCCTAATGAGAAATGCATAGAAGAGATTCCCGTTGTATGTGAATACCCCAATGTCTTTCCTGACGATTAACCCGGATTACCACCGAACCGACAGGTTGAATTCCCGCATAGACTTAATTCCAGGATCAGCCCCTATTGCTAAGGCACCTTATCGATTGGCACCCTCTGAAATGCAAGAACTATCCAACCAGTTACAGGAATTGTTAGATAAGGGTTTCATTCGTACTAGTTATTCTCCTTGGGGAGCACCGGTATTATTTGTGAAGAAGAAAGATGGTAGTTTTAGAATGTGCATCGACTACCGGGAATTAAACAAAGTTACCATCAAGAATCGATACCCTCTGCCACGAATAGATGATTTGTTTGACCAACTCCAAGGGGCAAACTATTTCTCGAAAATTGACCTTCGATCCGGTTACCATCAAGTTAAAATCCATGAGGAAGACGTGTCTAAAACGGTGTTCCGAACTCGTTATGGCCACTACGAATTCTTAGTTATGCCGTTCGGACTAACTAATGCTCCCGCAGTTTTCATGGATCTTATGAATCGAGTTTGTAAACCGTACCTCGACAAATTCGTTATCGTGTTTATTGATGACATTTTGATATATTCGAAAACTAAGGAGGAACACGAGCAGCATTTACGAACTATCCTGGAGCTGTTGAAGTAGGAAAGGTTGTATGCCAAGCTGTCAAAATGTGAATTTTGGCTACAAGAAGTACAATTTCTAGGGCATGTTGTTAACCGACACGGTATCCATGTAGACCCGAGTAAGGTTGAAGCCATCAAAAATTGGCAGGCCCCAAAGTCACCGAAAGAAATCCGCCAATTTTTGGGTTTAGCTGGGTATTATCGGCGTTTTATTGCCAACTTTTCAAGCATAGCCCAACCTTTAACCCTTTTGACTCAAAAAGATCGTGCTTACGTTTGGGGAGAAGAACAAGAAGCGGCTTTTCAATTGCTGAAACAGAAATTATGCCAAGCCCCAATACTGAGTCTTCCAGAGGGAACTGATGATCTGGTAGTTTATTGTGACGCGTCCCGGAAAGGGTTGGGATGTGTACTAATGCAAAGAAACAAAGTCATAGCATACGCTTCTCGACAATTAAAAGTGCATGAGAAGAATTATACCACCCATGATTTGGAACTGGGCGCGGTTATTTTCGCACTTAACATCTGGAGGCACTATTTGTATGGTACCAAATATACAGTATACACCGACCATAAGAGCCTACAGCATATTTTCAACCAGAAAGAACTAAACATGAGGCAAAGGAGATGGGTAGAGCTGTTAAACGATTATGACTGTGAGATTCGATATCATCCGGGCAAGGCTAATATAGTGGCAGATGCTTTGAGCAGAAAAGACAGGATCAAACCACTACAGGTCCGAGCACTTGGAATGATCGTCCAAACCAGTCTCACCGAAAAAATTCGTATTGCTCAAAACGAAGCTCTGAAAGGAGATCACTTGGAAAATGAAAACTTGCATGGAACCGAACAAAACTTTGAAGAAAGAACTGACGAAATTCTATACTACAAAAATCGAGTTTGGATTCCCACTTTCAGCAATCTGCATGACTTGATCATGGACGAAGCCCAAAAGTCCAAATACTCCATTCATCCTGGAACAGATAAGATGTACAAGGACTTGAAGGAGTACTATTGGTGGCCCGGTATGAAGAAGGATATAGCAACGTACGTCAGTAAATATTTAACGTGTGCGAGAGTTAAGGTTGAATATCAAAAACCTTCGGGAATGTTGCACCAACCGGAAATACCACAATGGAAATGGGAACAAATTACCATGGATTTTGTGACACACCTCCCAAAAACTTCCCGAGGAAATGATGCAATATGGGTGATAGTTGACCGATTAACCATGTCCGCATACTTCCTTCCAATCCGAACCATGTTCACAACCGAAAAACTTGCTCACATCTACATCAATGAAATCGTATCCCGACACGGCGTACCCGTTTCAATTATTTCTGATCGAGATAGCCATTTCACCTCTCGTTTCTGGCAAGCCGTACAAGAAGCTTTGGGAACCCGAATTGACCTAATTACCGCCTACCATCCCCAAACCGATGGTCAATCTGAGCGAACCATTCAAACCTTAGAAGATTTGCTTCGCGCTTGTGTACTAGACTTTGGTGGAAACTGGGATCAACATCTTCCACTAGTCGAATTTTCGTACAACAATGGCTATCACAGTAGCATTCAAGCGGCATCGTATGAAGCGTTGTATGGACGGAAATGTAGATCACCCTTGTGTTGGACTGAGGTTGGAGATACCCAAATTACACGATCTGACTTGATTCAAGAAACCATTGAAAAAATCCGTAAAATCACAAGCAAATTGAAAATCGCCCGAGATCGACAGAAAAGCTACGCTGATGTTCGTAGAAAGCCGTTATCCTTGGAAATAGGTGACAAAGTTTTTCTGAAAGTATCCCCGTGGAAAGGCGTCATTCGATTCGGAAAAACCGGTAAACTAGCTCCGCGATACGTTGGGCCATATGAAGTCATTTCTAAGATAGGTCCGGTAGCTTACCGACAGAAACTTCCTGTGGAGTTGAGTTCTATTCACGATGTCTTTCATGTTTCGAACCTGAAAACGTGTCTTACTGACGAAACCGAAATCGTACCATTAAAAGACTTAAACATAAACGAAAAACTGAATTTCGTTGAAGAACCGTTGGAAATATTAGAGGGAAAAATAAAACAATCAAGACAAAACAAAATCTCTCTAGTAAAAGTTCGGTGGAATTCACAAAGGGGACCCGAATTCACGTGGGAGCGGAAATCTGAATTCAAAAAGAAATACCCGCACCTGTTTCCAAACAAAGACAAAGTTGAATAATCAAATTTCGGGGACGTAATTTTCTAATGGGGGGAGAATGTGACATTTGAGCCAAAACAAGGACTTGTACCTAGCTTGCTTAGATGCACAAGAACCTGAAAACTTGATTAAAAGGTCGGAAACGAGCCAAACCCGCTAAGGAACTACAGATAGCGGATCGAACGAACCACGAGCTGATACAGTACTGATTATCGACTAAACCGTGAGTTTCATGACCCCACTTTTAAACTGTTTTACGAACTTTTGGGGTGAAAAGCATGTTTGATTACATATACATACCTGAAACATGTACTGATGTGAATTATCTAAGTGCTAACACATGAAAGTCCCCACGATCACAGTGATTAACTTCGAGCCGGTGACTTGTGAATAGTACTATTGGTTTGACAAACCCAAACGGAATCGGCCTGGTTGCCGTGTCACATAGCGCCGTTTGCACATGACCATATTTATACAAACAGGCTATGTAGTGTTAGACATAGCTACCGGGGCATGTTGTGGGCGGAAAGGGGCCACAGTGGTTGATTGAGCGTGGGAAATGGAGGCACGCAGCACGAACAGTCCAGGCTTCACTGTAGCTTACATAATTACATCACATACATCATTTACATACATACATACTTATTTCATGATTACAAGTGTTGACTTGTGAACACTCATTACTGTTTTCTTGAAACTCGTGAAACTCACCAACTCTAGTAGTTGACCCCGTTTTAAACTGCTTTTCAGGTGTACCTAAATCGGAGTAATTTGGTTATCTGTTACTTGCCTGAAGTGTGTGGTCGATGCTATGTGAATAGAAGCAAGGGTGACATATATTCTCTCTGTCCTTGATTCATATATTACTCAAATTCTAGCTGTCACTCTGCTGAAATTTCTTTGTTTTGGTGATTCTCACACCAACTCAAGGATTAAAGGTGAGATTTGTGATATTTTGATTAAGTTTTGGATGTGAACAGCAAAAAAAGGACGTATATGTTAATTTTGATCTAAAAATAAACGGATTTTGCTCATAAAGCATGGATTTGGACTTATACGTGCTTAAAAAACATAGTCAAACAATTTAATTGAGTTGTAATGGACTAAATGAGAACAGATCTGAACTGGAATGTATAACGGTATTATAAATACTTAATCAACCAGTTAAATTCATAATAAAATCAAAATTGATTTCAGATTAGTGATAATCAGCCATGTAGAAGAAGTATATAGGATTGATTTGATTAAATCTAGACAGTTGAATTGGATTGGATTTTGGTCATATTCAAGACATATATGGCACATATGTTTTGGACATATGCAGCGCATAAGTCAAAACATATGCGGTGTATAAGTTTTTATGACTTATGCGCTGGTCTATCACTTCTCCTTGGTGAATATGACTTATATGTTGATCAAAATACTTATGTGTTGACTAGGTTAATCATACTTATACGGCCAGAAAATTAAAGAGAAATTTTAAATCTGAGATCTATATTCTAACATGTTTATCTACTATTGTGTTCTTCAGATGGTTAAAGAAGCAAAGAATACAGATTCTAAGCATAATATTTGTGCTCATCTCAACGAGGCTGACAAGAAATCTGCTAAGTTTGTTGGGATGATACCATTTCTGAAGAGATCAAGGATATACAAGGCCATAATACACGTTGTTGAACCATATGAGAGTATCATTACCGAATTCTGGAAGAACGCCATTGTTTTAGGGACATATATACAGTCAAAGGTTCAGGGCAAGAAGATTGTTATTTCAGAGGTGTGGATACGGAAGGTGTTAGAGTCTAGAGACGATCCTTCTGATCCTTTTGATTTGGATGAACGTAGTAGTTCATTGTCTGGGGCATCGCAAAGGTGGTTATGACCTGAAGTATAACTTCTCGAGGATGGTTTTGGACAATATAAAGCTGAATTTCGGGAAGGAACAGTGGTTGCAGTACTCAAGGTTTGTGCAGATGTCCGTTGATGAGTTATTTCTGCAAGTGAAGAAAGAAGGACCTGCTATTTTCTTACATCATATGACAGGGAAAAATCTGGCAAAGTTGGTTTCTTACAAGAACCAGAAGGTGTTGAGTCAGATATTTGCAAAGGAAGATTGGAATCTTCTCAACCTCCTCTGGAAATCAGCTAAGTGTGGACTTCGAGCAAGCTTGGACGATCGAGCATGGTTTACTACCTCGAGCAAGGTCTTCAGAACCATTTGTGGTTAATTCTTCTAAGTGTTAAGGCTTCGAGCAAGCAACACTTCAATGAGCAAGGGTGTTCTTCTATCAAGTATGGATTGCAAATCGAGCAAACAACTTGATCATTCAAGTTTTAACCAGGTGATCCGAGCACAGGATGTCCGAGCACATGGTGACGAGCATGGATGCAATAAGAAGATGTCATCTGCTCAAAGCAAGGACTTTGAGCATGGTTCAGCTCCCCGAGCAAGATTTACATCCGAGCATGCTAAAGATTGTTCAATAATTTTCATGACAAGACTGAAGGCATCAACAAGAATGGGCTTGCTCGATGGACTAGTTCGAGCAAAGCAAGGATTAGTCAAGAGGAATGAAGCTTGCTAGAGGAGAATATCTTCACTGAAGATATTCTAAGTAAAGTATGCTCGAAGACACTCATGGAGCATACCTAGCATAGTGAGTCTGCTCGAGCAAGATACTTATCATGCTCGAAGACTCTTACACTTGTACTTGTATTTGTATTTGTTTTTCATTATGTAATAACTAGGGATTCTAGAAGGAATGTCAAGGTCTATAAATAGCATCCTAGGTTTCCATTTTAGGAGACGCTAGCAATACACGCATTACGAGAAAACATTCCAAAAGAACATTCCTCTTGTTTTCCTCATACCGCCGCCGCCGTTACGAAACTATAGACATTCCATTTACTGTTTCACCGAATGATACATTTAATACAGTGAATCTTTGTCTTTGAATTTGTTCTTACTGAATATTATCTTACCATTTCATTTGTCTTTATATCACACCTTCGTTCCAATCCGTTAAATATCCTGATTCAGCTGGGATATTCGATAGGCCTTTGGGTATTGGATCAGTGTGCTCTTGTCGACCTACCTAAGGTTGCTCCAGATTCCCGGTCCTGACAAGTGGTATCAGAGCTTGAGTAGCTCGCTGAAGGCCACGGGACTGAAGGTTTTAATAAAGTTTGAAGCTTTACAAGGTTTTTGTCTGTATAATCTCATAATTGAACAGAATGGATGATCAAGAAGTCTCAACCAACAAGATTCCAAGACTTTTAGGTCAAGAAAACTTCATTAAATGGAAGGTGTTGTTTGAAGCTGCTGTGAACTACAATGACCCTAAACTTTGGACTTCTATCAGAGAAGGACAATATGTTCCATCTACTGCTGCAAACAACAATGCCACAATAGAACTCAAAATGAAGAAAAGGGATGATAAGGCATTGTCTATGTTAAAACTTGGTCTTTCTTGGGAAATATTGACCAGTGTCAACCATCACAAGACTGCTAAGGAGATGTATGATGCTATGATTGATATGGTTGAAGGAAATACTGACATAAGAGACATCAAGAAAGACAGACTGAAGCAGCAACTGGATCGGTTCAAGTTCCAAGGAAGGGGAATGACTAAAATCAATCTTACAGATGTTCATGACCATAGTGAATGAAATCAGAACAACTAATTTACTGATTTTTGATTTAGAATTGAACAAGAAATTGTTGTCATCATTTTCTAGAGAGTGGTATACTTCAAGTAAGCTCATCAAAGAGAAAGCCAATTTTCCTAGCTTCAAACCCATTGATGAATTAAATCAGGAGATTGAAAAGTGGAAAACAGAATGTGGAAGAAAAGAGGATTTTCTGAATGCTTTTGAGTCAAGTGAAGGCACTTATGAAAATCAAATCAATAGTCTTGAAGAAGACTGTATGCAAGCCTACATGACTCAATCCAGAATGAGTGTTGAAATTGATGGATTAAAGAAGATGTATGCTGATGAGAAACTCAAGAATGCAGAATTGTTGATCCAAATGGATTTCTTAAAGAACTAGGTGTCAACAGGTAACATTGTGGGATATGTTCACAAAATGATTGAAGAAGAGAAACACAAGAAGGTGCCACCACCTTTTTGTGATAAGTATCCACTGAAGGTTGATAAGGAGGGCAAGAATGAATACTTGAAGCAATTCAAGAATTTCTTTGAGGACAAACCTGAGTTTGTGAAACAATTTGAGAACCTGACAGTAAGAAAATATGGAGAGTTTGTAATGAGTGAGCCTGAGAAGACTGATGAGAAAGAAGTAAATAAGGTTGAACAATAGAAGAGATGGAGTGAATACTTCAGTGAAGGGAGCACATGCAGCTGCAACAGTGACAAATCTTCAAAAGACGAGCAAAGGAAGAAGAATACAAACAAAAGAGATGATACAAAAATTCCAAAGTTGCCAAAGATAACCCCAAAGATGAAAAAGAACTTTGAAAAGATGAGAAGAGAACATAAAGTGTTTGACATTTGTGACAGATCAGAGATCAAAAAGAACACTGATGCTTCAAGAAAATCTTCATATGATCAAACCCATCCTCCAATCTATCCAGTATTTTCAAATCATGAACTCTTTGACATTGGAGATGTTGATTATGTGCCAATGAGAATATATTCAACAAAGCAAGAGTCAAGCTCTTCAAGAATTCCATCTAAGTTGAAGAAGATAGTTTTTGTGAAAGAAAAGTATCCACATATACCTGACATCAGCAATCCCATCAGGATGGACTTCACCAATTCTTTGTGCTCAAAAACCTCTCTAGGTTTTGTCTTCCCAAAGCCAAGCGATAGAATCAAGGACATGAAACTACTTGAAGACATGGGGAGTTTTGCAAAAGTATAGTGTAAGAAGTGTGATTCCTACGAACATCACACTGATTCTTGTTGGATTATTGAAGATACATTTGAAATTCCTGATGTTGTGAGTGAATTTGATATGAAGGGCTATAAAGAAATGTATGAGAAATACTTGAACGGAGACAGAAGTTCCTCTGACTGTGAGGAACAAAAGCTGATTATGGAAAGGAGGCTAAAGACTATTCTGAAAATTAAGGAAAGTGAACAGGTTTCAAACAAAGTTGTGAAGAACAAAAGGTCTGATAAGAAAGAGAAACCAAAGCTGAGACCTGGTTTTCTAAATGGTGACGAAAAACTTCTGTTAAAACAAGGATTTGAACCTAGAGGTTATCTGTGGAAGTTTAAGAAGGAGATGAATGAATGGAAAAACTGTGTGATTGAACAAATTGAAAATAGCATCAAATCACCAGTAGTGTCCGACTCATACTCAGATGATGAATGTGAAGTAGTCAATGAAGATCCACTTCCAACTCTTGAAGAGACTCAAAATGACTCTGATTTGCAAACTGATGTAGTTTATGACTCAGAATCTAACTGATCCTTTTGTGTATGTTTGTGCAGGAACAGCCCATGAATTGCAATGATATATGGTATATGGAAAGTGGTTGTTCCAGGCACATGACCTATGATAAGGAAGCTCTTATCAATTATGAAAGAAAATTTAAGGGACCAGTTGCCTTTGGGAGTGATGAGAATAGAGGAAAGATCGTAGGAAGAGGCACTCTCACCAATGGCAAAGTAACCTTGAGAATGTGATGCATATTGAAGGACTACAATATAACTTGCTAAGCATTTCTCAAGTCTGTGACAAAGGTTACAAAGTTGCCTTCAATGATGAACATTGCCTGATTCTAAAGCCAGAATTTGTCATTCCACCTAAAATGATCATGATGATGGCTCCAAGAAATGGCAACCTCTATGAGCTGAGAATGAATACTGAAATATCAAGAGGTGGTTCATGTTTTGTTTCCAAAGCAACTGAAAATGAATAAAAATTGTGGCATATGATTTGTCATGTCAATCTGAAGAACATGAACAAGCTGGTGAAAGGTGAACATGTTGTAGGTCTCCCTACAAGAGAGTTCAAACTGGAAGAGAAATGTTCATCATGTCTCAAGGGAAAACAGCACAAATCCTCTCATAAGAGCAAACTGATCAACAATATTAATGAGGTACTGGAACTACTTAACATGGATCTCTTTGGTCCTGTAAGTGTTCCAAGCATTGGCAAGAAAAGATTTTGTCTAGTAATCGATGATGAATATTCAAGATTTACATGGGTTTTTCTTTATGGGAAGCAAGGATGAAACTCCAGAACTTATCAAGACTTATGTGTTGAAAATGGAGAATCAACTTGAGAAAAAAGTGAAAATGATTTGAAGTGACAATAGTACAGAATTCAAGAATGGACTTATGGAAGAATTTTTCACTTCTAAAGGGATCTTTCAACAATATAGTGCTCCAAGAACTCCTGAGTAGAATGGTGTTGCAGAAAGAAGAAACAGAACATTGATTGAAGCTGCAAGGACCATGATAGCTGATGCAAATCTACTAGTTACTTTCTGGGCAGAGGCTATTAACACTACTTGTTATGTGCAAAACAGGGATCTAATGAACAAGACTCAAAACAATACTCCATATGAGATTACTTTAAAAGAAAACGCTGTGTGAAGTTCTTGAAGCCTTTTGGATGTAGATGCTCACTATTGAACACAAAGGATTATCTCAAAAAATTCCAAACAAAATCTTTAGAATGCTTCTTTCTGGGCTATTCTTCTCATTCAAAGGCTTACAGAGTCTATGTCAAGTAGCACATGGTGGTCATTGAATCATCTGACATAATCTCCAATGAAAATCATTTTAACAATGTGGAAGGACCCAAGTGGTTGTTTGACTTGGAAAAGATGATCAAATCATTTAAAATCTACAATGAAGACATGGAAGACAGCATGTACGGAACAAGCATTGAAGAGAAAGGAAAACAAAAGCAAATTGATCTGGACAAGCTGTGGTCTTCAGTTGCTCTTGAACAAAATGGATTCACCTTTGAAAGAAGCATTACAGGAACTAATGAAGTACAGACAAATGGTCAAGAAGCTGCTGTTGAAGTATCAAATGAAGGACCAACTAACATGGAGTGTGAGCCAGTCCAGAGTCAGCCACAAGCTCAACCTGAAGCTGAAGCTGATGACATAAACATGACAAATCTTGAATCAGAAGTTCCAGTACAACAAGTTGTTCAAACTTCATCTGTTGAAAGAAATCATCCTTCAGAGAACATCATTGGGGACTTGCATGAGAGAGTGACAAGAAGTTCTTCTGAAAGAGTAAACATATGTCTTTATGCATGTTTCCTTTCCCAAGTTGAGCCAAAGAACATAAATCAAGCTTTGAAAGACAACAGCTGGGTGGAAGCTATGCAGGAACAGTTGGCTCAATTCAGATACTTACATGCCTGGGATTTGGTTGACAAACCCAGAGGAAAATATGCAATTGGAACCAAGTGGGTTTTTAGAAACAAGAAGGATGAAAAAGGGATTGGTATTAAGAACAAAGCAAGGCTGGTGGCTCTAGGGTGCTTACATGAAGAAGGAGTGGAATTTGAAGAAGTTTTTGCTCCTGTTGCAAGACTAGAGGCTATCAGAATCTTTCTACCTTATGCAGCATACATGAACATCAAAGTCTATCAATTGGATGTAAAGTCTGCATTTCTGAATGGAAAGATAGATGAAGAAGTCTGTGTGGCACAACCACCTGGATTTGAAGATCCAATCCATCCCAACAAGGTGTACAAGCTCAGTAAAGCATTGTATGGATTACATCAAGCTCCTTAAGCTTGGTATGATGAGCTGTCAATGTTGGGTTTTATACAAGTTTATCAAAGTTCAAGTTAACCATATTTAACAAGAAAACGCAACGGAAGCTTAGATTTTAAAACTTGTTATGAACATACCATTATGTTAAAACTAAAAACCCGAAGCCAAGGATCAAAATTACAAGAACAAGATGCTCACAAAATGTAAATTATACCTTCTTCTACCTTTAGAAGAACAAGTGGGTTGTTGAAGGGATGGTGGATGAATGACAAGCCTCCAAAAAAGAAGACCTCAAGAGTGTGATACCCCAAGCTATTTGTGACAACACCAAGTTGTTTTGCTAGGATTTATGAACACAAAACAAGCTCACAAAGCCCCTTTTTTTCTGCTGCTGCTGCCGTGGGTTTTTGAGAGAGAAAGAGAGAGTGTTCTAGCTTGTTTTACACTTGAGGGTTCATGAAAAAAGGTGAGTTTTTGCATGTGTTGTGTATAGAGGATCAAAAGGGGAACCCAAGATAATATTCAAAGAGCATCTTGGTTTTGATTGGGTAAAACCACCACCCCACATGGGTGGCCGGTTTTGAATTTATTTATTTATTTTTTTTTTTTTTTTTTTTTTGTTTTAACAATTAAAACATCTCCATCTCATACTTTATAAAACTAATTTTATAAAACATACATGCTATCTTAATTATTTAACCAATTAAATAATTAATTTATATAAATAAATTATCCAGATAATTTATTTAAATCATCAAGTGTAATTATTTAGAAAACCAATTTTCTAATTGCGCAGTGTTCGGTATTCGTCTAAGTGATCAAATCACTAAAAGAATACATTTGGTGTTGTCTAGCTTGTTATTGGGTATGACCCGACTTGGATCAAACACAGTTAGCCACATTAATATAAATATGTGTCTCGGGCATATGAAATTCCATTAATCTCCCACTTGCACGAGATACATAGAAAAATTAATGCAAGTGGTGAATACCGCCTAACAACAGTTCATCACCCCTAATGTGTTTGACGAAGTGCCATTCAATAACATCATCCCTTCAAGTCCCTTACTTGATATGATTTAGGTGAATCTATCATTATATCCCTTTGTTACTAGATGTCATGTTGTATCTAAGAGACATAGGCGATCATTCTCTTTACAATTCAACTTTATCAGGCCTTAGACATCTAAACTCTCAACACATAAGAGGAACAAATTCCATCTTGACTGTATACGCCTCTCACTATCACTTTATACTCTACCCGAGCTCATCCTTATGTACCATCTTTTACGAATAGCGAAGGGGAGAGTCAAAGTGTAATACTTGGTGAAAATCAAGACCCAGTATACATCTCAGGTCTAAGGATAATATGAAATTCTCCTTTACTCAAAATTACTAATGATCAGGTCCATCGACTCCATGTAGTAATATTGAGAGCGGGTCAGTCCAATATTTGTATCCCACAAATATCTATGAACCTTGGCAGCAAACCTATGCTCCATATTCATTCCTTATGAATATCCACCAATTCTAGTTCATAATAGTCTTGCTTCATATTTGTTCCCACAAATGTGATCGACTACGGACTTTTAAAATAAGATAACTTATTCATGGATTAAACATGCAAAATTAGAATTTAACTCAAGATTCCATAATCATATAAAAGAGTTAAATTACAAAAGTCTTTTAAACGTAAATACAAAATAGATCAAATCCAATTACTAGAATATCGAAGTCCTAAGCCACTCGCATGACGCTCATGTTTCGGTCTTTCTAGGAGCTTCGTGAATGGATCCGCAAGATTTTGATCAGTTCCAACTTTGCGAATACATATCTTTCCTTTTTCAACTTCATCCCTTATGTAGTTGAATCTCCGCTCTATGTGCCTTGTCTTTTGGTGCGAACGAGGTTCCTTGATTTGAGCAATCGCACCCTCGTTGTCACAAAAGATTTCTAGGGGGTCTTGAATGGTAGAGACCACCCCTAGATCAGTAATGAATTTCTTCAACCATGCAGCTTCCTGAGCTGCCAATGAAGCGGCGATGTATTCTGATTCTGTAGTGGATAATGCTACCACTTCCTGTTTCGAGCTCTTCCAAGAGACAGCTCCTCCATTAAGAGTGAACACATACCCAGATTGTGATCGAGAATCATCTCGATCAGTTTGAAAGCTCGCATCCGTGTAACCTTTTATAGCGAGTTCCTCCTCACCAGATCCATATATCAGAAACATATCCTTAGTTCTTCTAAGGTATTTCAATATGTTCTTAACAGCCATCCAATGACTGTTTCCTGGATTCTGTTGGTATCTGCTTGTCATGCTCAAAGCGCATGACACATCCGGTCTAGTACATATCATCGCATACATGATGGATCCTATAGCAGAAGCATATGGGATTTGTTTCATTATCTCTTGCTCACCCTTTGAGCTTGGACATTGAGCTGAACTCAATATAGTCCCTCTTTGAATAGGTACCAAACCTTTCTTGGAGTTTTCCATCTTGAACCTTTTCAAGATTTTATCAATGTATGTACTTTGGTTCAAACCTATCAAGCGCCTTGACCTATCCCTATAGATCTTTATTCCCAAAATATAGGCAGCTTCACCAAGATCCTTGATGGAAAATCTACTTCCAAGCCAAGCCTTAACGCTTTCCATGGTTGGAACGTCATTTCCAAATAGTAGAATGTCATCGACATACAATACTAAGAAGGTTATTATACTCCCACTAGCTTTCTTATACACACAAGCCTCATCAGCGTTCTTGATGAATCCAAAATTTTTGATTTCTTCATCAAAACGATGATTCCAAGTTCTAGATGCTTGTTTCAATCCATAGATTGATTTCTTTAACTTGCATACTTTATTAGGATATTTCGGATCGACAAAACCTTCAGGCTGAACCATATAGACATCTTCCTCAAGATATCCATTTAGGAAAGCAGTCTTGACATCCATTTGCCAAATTTCATAATCATAATGTGCAGCTATGGCAAATAATATCCTAATAGACTTTAGCATTGCCACAGGCAAAAAAGTTTCATCATAATCAACCCCTTGAGTTTGAGTGAAACCCTTAGCTACAAGTCTTGCTTTATAAGTATCCAAGTTTCCATGCATATCAGTTTTTCTTTTGAAAACCCACTTACTTCCAACAGCTTTGGAGTTGAGTGGTGGTTCAACCAATTCCCAAACTTGGTTGTCATACATGGATTGCATCTCAACGTTCATGGCTTCAAGCCATTTGTCACAATCATTCTTGGACATTGCATCACGGTATGTGGTTGGTTCATCCGAATCTACCACGTAGCAACCTTCTACAAAAAATCCATATCTTTCAGGTGGATTGCTAACTCTACCAGATCTGCGAACGTTTTGTGTGTTTTGATCAACCACTTGATCACTTTCAACAACCTCTTGTTGAGTGCTAGTATCAACCAATTCTGTATCATCTTGTGGTTCTTGATCCTCATCAAATTTCATTGTTCTATTATTAGTTCCTTCCTTAAGGAACTTAGTTTCCAAGAACTTACCCTTTCGAGCAATAATAACCTTTTGCTCACTAGGGTCGTAAAAGTAATATCCTAAATCATCTTTAGGATAACCTATAAAGATACACTTAGTGGATCGGACTTCTAATTTGTTTGGGGTGTATTGCTTTACATAAGCTTCACAACCCCAAACTTTTAAGAATGATAGCGATGGAACCCTTCCATGCCATATTTCAAAAGGTGTCTTCTCCACTTTCTTGGTTGGAGCCATATTCAATATGCGAACGGCGGAAAGTAAAGCATAGCCCCAAAATGATAGAGGTAAAGTGCTTCTAGCCATCATCGATCGAACCATATCTAATAGGGTACGATTTCTCCTTTCAGACACACCATTATGTTGTGGTGTTCCAGGTGGAGTAAGTTGTGAAATAATTCCACAACTCTTAAGATGATCTTGAAAAACACCACTTAGGTATTCACCTCCTCTATCACTACGAAGTACTTTGATTGTGGTCTTGAGTTGTCTTTCTACTTCAGTTTTGAAGTCTTTGAACATTTCAAAAGCTTCATCTTTGTGTTTCATTAAGTACACATAACCATATCGACTATAATCGTCAATAAAGGTAATGAAGTATCTTTCACCATTCCTAGTCATTGGTCTAAAAGGACCACATACATCCGAATGTATGATACCCAATAATTCTTTTGACCTTTCAAAAGTTTTATTAAAGGGTTGCTTTGTCATTTTGCCTTGTAAACAAGATTCACATACATCAAATGAATCATACTCATTTGTTTCTAGAATACCATTCTTGCGAAGAGTTTGCATGCGATTCTTGCTTATATGTCCAAGGCGACAATGCCAAAGATCGGAATCACCCAAGTCCTTCTTGAGTTTCTTGGTGTTGACATTGTACATTGAACTACTATGTGACGCACCAATTTGATCTATTTCATATATACCATTCATGGGTATAGCTTTAAAATAAAATATGCCATTCATCAAAACATGAATATCATAATCTATAAATTTAAGATCAAAGCCACATTGTTTTAAAAGGGACACGGAAATAGTGTTTCTTCTTAACTTAGGAGCATACAAAACATTCTTCAAAATTACTTCCAAACCACTTGGAAGCTTTAACATGAAGTCTCCTTGGGCTTGGACTTCAACTCTTGCTCCATTGCCCATAAAGAGACTAATGTCCCCTTTGTTGAGTTGTTTACTTCTTTTGAACCCCTGCAACAAATTGCAAATGTGAGTTCCACATCCGGTATCAAGTACCCATGTATTTGAAGAAATAACATTTAGTTCAATATGTATAGTAAAGATAATACCTGAGGTATGCCCCGCATCCCTCTTATCTTTTAACGCTTTGAGATAGGTCGGACAATTCCTTTTCCAATGACCTATCTCTCCACACTCAAAGCATGGATCTTGCGCCGCAACCTTTTGCTTCTTTTCCTTCGGTTTGGTGGGCGTTATGGCTTTCCTCTTTCCCTTTCCTCGGACGTGGCCCTTGCCCTTAGCAACACTTGCTTTGGGGTTGGAGTTATGTCCTCTTTTTCCTTCATCGATTGTTAGAACGGGTAAAGCCTTTTTACCCATTCCCGCTTCGGCCGTTCTTAGCATTGCGTGAAGCTCACCAATGCTTTTGTCCCACCCATTCATGTTATAATTCATGACAAAGGTTTCAAACCTTTTGGTCAAAGAGTTGAGGATCAAATCCGTAGCCAACTCATTAGACACGGGACAATTCAACCTACGAAGCTTTTCGATGTAGCTTTTCATCTTTAGGACATAAGATGAGACGGTTTGGGTTTCCTCCATACGACATGCATGAAACGCTCGAACCGTTTCGAAACGTTCCGCTCTAGCTTGTTGGAGGAACATTTCCTTCAATTGAGTTATCATGTCGTATGCCCCATGATGCTCGAAATCCTTTTGGATTTCGGGAATCATAGTCCCTAACATGAGGCAAGAGGCTTGCACCGAATCTTTGGTGTACTTGACCCAATTGTTATAAGCCTCCTCATTTTCCACGTCAGGCTCGTCGGGAATGTGATCGTCTAAGACATATGATATCTCTTCTTGCTTGAGAACTATTCTCAAGTTGCGATACCAATCCATAAAGTTATTATGGTTTAGACGATCCTTTTCAAGGATGGTTCTTAAGGAAAGGTTACGGGTGTTATGGGTAGAGGTGTTTGCATTGTTAGCGGCCATCTACAAAATTTAACAAAGTTTTATTTTAGTATTATAAACAATTTAATTATTAATACCCTTTTATTCCAGATTTTAAAATAATAATTAAATTCTAGAATCCAACGATAAATCAAATTTCGGTTAGGTGACCTTTATCCCGTTATTTGATTTAACAAGGTAGTCAACCTTGACAATTGCAACCCTTTGCAACTTCTAGAGGTATGGGACCATTCGAAATCCTTATTTCGTGTTGGCATGTTTATCCCATCAACACCATTGGATCCCATGCTTAGGTGACCTTTATCACATGGTTTCCAATTCAAGTCGTCCTACTTGTATAAACATGTAAGATTAACATACAAGTGGTTAGGTGACCTTTATCCCACAAATATGTTAATATTACCCTAAGTATATTAGTTTGCTCAAAAATGGTTAGGTGACCTTTATCCCATTAAAAGTTCCCTAATACGTTAAGTGTCATACAAAAGGATGGTGTTAGACTTGTTTCCTTGGTAATTTGAAAAAGGGATTTTTAAATTTTCAAATATTCTAGTTGAAAAACATTATGCCATATCCTAACATGCATTTAGTAATATGGCGATTTTGAAAAACAATTTTCAAGGTTCTAGTTATAATAAAACCAATTTTATTATATATGATTGATCGCTTAGTTTTAATAAACCCATTTAATTTAAACTAATTGACGCGATATTACCAAATATATATTAGAACCCGTTTTATGCTTGTTGTCGTTCCTATGTGACGGTTTGGATATCCTAATATCTATCAACCACACATTACATTAAGTAAAACAAACAACCAAGCATACACATGCAAAATATAGTCATAACCGAAAACCACTAAATTTGACCATACTTGTTAGCCGAAACAAGTGTAGGTCATAAGTCACACCTAAGGGACAAAACATGACACAAGGATGGAATGTTGACTCCCACTTGACCTTGCATCCAAATGCTTCAAGTATCCTCTCCAAGTTGTTGTGTTCTTTTGGGCTTGTTAATGGGCTCCAAACTTCCAAAAGTCTTCTTGGACCCAAGAGTGAAATTTATGGGCCTAATGGGCTTGAATCCCATGATGGGCCGGTGAGGCCCAACAAGCCCAAAATTTCGGCCCAACCAATTTCACCAAATCTTGCATCTTCTAATTTTTACAAAATGTATCCTAATACATATTTTTCTAAAAAAAGAAAATGCAACTAATCTACTTATTACATACCATCTTATGAATAAATAAATTACATAAGCCTAAGATTATGAATTATTACAACCATATTGAATAATAAACATAATCAACATACACAAAACAACAATCAACACATCCAAGGTCTAGGTTTCGGTTATGACACATCCAAACATACCAAATGTTCTAAGCATGCAACCTAAGCAACCAATGCCCAAACATCACCAAAAAAAACGCCCCCCCCCCCCCCAAAGAGGCTACGGCCCCCCCCCCAAAATTTTACAATTTTGATATTTCAACATCCAAATGTTAAATGGTTTCCTAAGATCTTTCCATGCATGTCAAGATCTTACAAAACCATGAGGGGTAAAATCCACCAAATTTTTTTTTCGGACCTCCCTTTTCACCCATGAAAAATCCGAAATGTATGAACACAAAAGAAGCATAAGTCCTTGTAACCGGCTCTTGATGCCATTGTTGGGTTTTATACAAGTTTATCAAAGTTCAAGTTAACCATATTTAACAAGAAAACGCAACGGAAGCTTAGATTTTAAAACTTGTTATGAACATACCATTATGTTAAAACTAAAAACCCGAAGCCAAGGATCAAAATTACAAGAACAAGATGCTCACAAAATGTAAATTATACCTTCTTCTACCTTTAGAAGAACAAGTGGGTTGTTGAAGGGATGGTGGATGAATGACAAGCCTCCAAAAAAGAAGACCTCAAGAGTGTGATACCCCAAGCTATTTGTGACAACACCAAGTTGTTTTGCTAGGATTTATGAACACAAAACAAGCTCACAAAGCCCCTTTTTTTCTGCTGCTGCTGCCGTGGGTTTTTGAGAGAGAAAGAGAGAGTGTTCTAGCTTGTTTTACACTTGAGGGTTCATGAAAAAAGGTGAGTTTTTGCATGTGTTGTGTATAGAGGATCAAAAGGGGAACCCAAGATAATATTCAAAGAGCATCTTGGTTTTGATTGGGTAAAACCACCACCCCACATGGGTGGCCGGTTTTGAATTTATTTATTTATTTTTTTTTTTTTTTTTTTTTGTTTTGTTTTAACAATTAAAACATCTCCATCTCATACTTTATAAAACTAATTTTATAAAACATACATGCTATCTTAATTATTTAACCAATTAAATAATTAATTTATATAAATAAATTATCCAGATAATTTATTTAAATCATCAAGTGTAATTATTTAGAAAACCAATTTTCTAATTGCGCAGTGTTCGGTATTCGTCTAAGTGATCAAATCACTAAAAGAATACATTTGGTGTTGTCTAGCTTGTTATTGGGTATGACCCGACTTGGATCAAACACAGTTAGCCACATTAATATAAATATGTGTCTCGGGCATATGAAATTCCAATAGTCAAATCATCTGTTGGACAATGGATTCTGCCGTGGAGACATAGACAAGACTCTGTTTTACAAGAGATGGAAGAAAGATCTCCTGCTTGTACAAGTATATGTTGATGATATCATCTTTGGTTCAACAAACGAACAAATGTGTAAGGACTTTGAACAAGTGATGAAATAAAAATACAAGATGAGTTCTATGGGAGAAATGAACTTCTTCCTTGGAATTCAAGTGCAGTAGAAGGATGATGTCATTTTCATCAATCAATCAAAATATGTTCAAGACATTCTCACCAAATTCAAGTGCTAGGATTACAAGACCGTGTCCACACCAATAGACACACATGAGAAGATGGTACCTGATGAGAAGGGGGAGCCAGTAGACCAGCATGAGTATTGGGCCAAGATAGGATCATTGATGTATCTAACAGCATCTAGGCCAGATATTATGTTTGCTGTGTGTGTCTGTGCAAGATTTCAAGCCAATCCAAAAGTCTCCCACATGCTAGCAGTGAAGAGGATATTCAGATATCTAAAAGGAAAACCAGATTTGGGGATTTGGTACCCGAAGAACCCTTCTTTTGATTTGATAGCCTATAAAGACAGTGACTGTGATGGTTGCAACATGAGTAGGAAATCAACTTCAGGAGGCTGCCAGTTTCTAGGAAATAGGTTGGTGTCTTGGCAATGCAAGAAGCAGACTATAGTGTCTATCTCAACTGCTGAAGCTGAGTACATTGTTGCATCGGCATGCTGTGCACAGGTTTTATGGATACTGAATCAACTGCTGGACTATGGTCTGAATTTCTTACTTACCCCTATCTTAATTGATAACACTGCTACCATTTTCATTGTTAAAAATCCAGTGCAACACTCTAAAACTAAGCACGTTGAAATTAGGCATCACTTTATTAGGGTCTATAATGAAAAAGGCTTAATAGAAATGAAACGGGTAGACACAACTGATAATTTGGTTGACCAGTTCACTAAACCTTTAGATAAGACCAAGTTTCACTTTTTGTTAAAATGCCTAGGTATGATAATGCTGATGAAATCTGATTGATGATGTATGCTTAGGTGAGAGGCTTACTAATTATCCTTTGTTGCTCACTGTGATAAGTTGCATGATTTGATGTATGCTTGAATGACAATTTTGATTGATTGAATCATGTATGATTAGTTGTTGTGTATGAAAATTGTTATGCATGTGTTATTCATGTCTCTAGTACTTAATTTTAAGCTTACAGGATATATTTTGTAGTTTTAAGTCTTACGAGCATGGATTTATGCTTGGAGTTGTGTTTGTTGCTCCTCGAGCACAGATAGTCATACTTGAAAATTTTCAAGTATTTCGAGCACAAATGACTTATAACTGATCTTCGAGCTTGGAAATATGTCTTGAAAGCATTTTCTTGTCTTTCGAGCATATATCTGTGGCTCTAGCACAATGACAGTGTCTTGAATCATCTCTATGTACTTCGAGCACTTGTTTTATACTCGAGCAAAATGAAACTTCATAGAAGTCCATCGAGCACATGCATTGAAATGATAAATTTGAGTTAAGTCTATCGAGCACACGCATTGACATGATAAATTTCAAGTTTGCTCGACAGAATACTTGTGTGCTCGAAGTGAAAGTTCACTCAAAACTGAGTGAATTTGCAAAATGTGTGTAACTTGTGTGCTGTTTGTAAGTTGTATGTGCTTAAATGACAAAATGTGGTTAAAAATTAGATGCAAAATGAATTTCTCAAAGAAACTAATTTTCGACACATAAATGATTTTTGACAAAGCAAACAGTTTTCGGTGAACATATAAGAGAAATGATAATATTATTCGGTTCCAAGCTTTAAGTTTAAAATGTTTTATGTGGAGATAGAATCCAACCTTTGGGAAATGATAGTATATTGTTTAAGCTCCTAACCCATGGATTATAGGCTTAAAGGATCTCTGATCAGTAAATTGACATTTTGTCTGGTATCTTTTTATGAGTGTAGTGACATGAGTGATACAAATATAATGATCATACTAAGTCTGATGTGGTGACTCATTTGAACACCAAGGTATGTTTCCTTGCATATCTCTCCGAATGAAAGGCAGAAAGGCTATTATCCAATCATACACGAGCCTGTTGGTGTTTTGGTCACACAAAATATATTTAAAAAGTATCTAAGCAGATATAAAATTATTGCTATACAAAAGCTTATAAAAAAGAAAAGAATGAAAAAGAAAAATATAGAAAAATAAAAATGCTTCAAAAATAGTATACCAAGTAATAACATATCATGACTTAAAGGGGCACTAAGGGAACTACAAGGGTGGGGCATACAAATAAGTCCTAAACACTCTAAATATAAGGCATGTAAGTCCGGATGGCAAACTTAAAGTCTGATATATATATATATATATATATATATATATATATATATATATATATATATATATATATATATATATATATAAAATGCTGATAAAAACAAATTTTGACCAAGGCATCAGGGGGTTGAAGTCAAATTGGGGTGATTGGAGAAAGCTAAATAAGCTTTGAGAAGATATAAGGGACAACTTGAAGTCCAAAATGTAACCATTCTTCACTTAAGCTTTAATTGAACTTTAAGCATATCACAAATGTTATGATAATGATGCTAAGTGCCACTAACTAATGTCAACCTGACTTAGATCAAAATAAGGCTGACTATGAATTGGTGTGAAAGATTTTGGTCAATCTGATCCCATGTTGAGATCTCTCCAAAATGGTCTGAAATGAATTTTTAACTAGATTTTGATCTCTTATTCACTTAAAATTATGCTTAAGTAAAAGCAAGGGTTCAAATGATATATCTATTTGTTTTAAGCATAGTTTGAGTGTGGTATTTGTCTAGTCTGCTAGGCAAATGATGAGGTGTTCACAAATGCAATCTGTTTGGTTCTAGGTAACTTCGAGTATGGTCTAGGTATTAGAGTGTACTTCGAGCTTACTTTTGACTTGTATGTGTCATTTGTTGCTCTTCGAGCACAATGATATGCTTGGAAACATTTCCCAAGTATTTCGAGCATGGATATCTCATTTGTTGCTCTTCGAGCACAATGATATGCTCTATATACTTTCTTAAGTGTTTCGAGCATAGATATCACATATGCAGCCTTTCGATCACATATGATCACATGATAAGTTTTGTTAAGTATTTTCAAGCATGCATGTACTTCACGAGCAAATGTTGTCATGATAGATTTCTAAGTGTTGTTGATCATGCAAATACTCTCCGAGCATAGGTGTTCACAGGATTATCTAAGTTTGTTCAAGTAAGAGTTGAGTTGTTTGGAATGTGTCTCGAGTATAAATGATTAACTAATTATTTGTTATATACTTCAACTATATGTGTTGAGGGCAAGAAAATGTTTTAAGTTGCTCGAGCATATTTGTTTTCACGAGCAAAACCATATACTCAAGCATCTGTGACTTCACATTAGTTGGCAAAGATATTGGTTAAGGGTCTCGAGCATGGGTGTACTCGAACACAATATTGAAATATCCCAAGTATAAACTTTTTCTAAGTATCCATCGAGTATACTTACTTTCGAGCAACCCATAAATGAACATTTAAACCAATATTCTTTGTACGTAGAGCATGTACTAGGATATGTACTCGAGTACAGTGGGAGATAGCTGTCTATTTGGTTGTATGCTCGAGCAAGGGAGGTACAGTTAATTTGAATTCAACTGTCGTGCACTAGACGACAAAATCGTACTGTACCAACCAAACTTTAGGTATAAAAGGGGGACTTAGAAACTTTTTCACATATTTTCTCTCCCGCTTTAAACCTAATTGAAAAACTCTCTAGCTCGTGCATCACCTGCTTACTCGAGACCTTCTATTTTTGCTTTATACTACTTCGAATACAACCATTAGCTCTGTTTCGACCTTGGCAAGATATCAATTATCATTATCGTAACCCCAACGTTCGAAATTAGGGTTTCTATTGACTGATTACTGACTGTTTGCTTGGATTGTGTAGGTACGCATATTACTACGGAACAGTTTGCTAAAGACACTATTCCTCTTTAACTAACCTCGACTATCGTTTATGCATTTATATGTACTGACTATTCTTTCATTTTGCAGAACTGTTGGCCTTAAAATTCGAGAAAAGACACAACATGTGTGCCCAGTTGGAGGAAAATGATGGGAATAGAGAGTTGGAGCACATGATAAATTTCCTTCATAACTCAAACTTGAGGATTGCGTTGACAGAAAGCCCAACCATCTACAGGAATCACATCTCTGATTTTTGGGGCTCTGCTACCTATGTTGATGACGTTAACGGGAAAAGGATTGAAGCCTCGGTCTTAAATCAAGACATTGAAATTACTAAAGCATCAATAAGACAGGCATTACAATTAAATGACAATCATGAAGTACAGCTGTCGTATTCAGTCCCAATACTAACGAGAATCTTTCAAGAAATCATGGGATATCAAGGGGGTGTCAAAGAAGGGTAATTTCAGAAGGGCAGTTTTCCCCTAATCTACAGATTCCTAATTCATCATGTCATCCAGTCCATATCTCCAAGGAGAGGGACTTGGACCTTATTAAGCAGGGAACTTGCTACTCTGACTGTGGCCATTCTGTATCAGCAGCCATTCAATGTTCCAAGACTCATTTTTAATGGCTTGGTATCAAATGCTAAGAAAGAGGTGGATCAACGGTTTCTGATGTGTCCAAGGTTCCTGCAAACTCTCATTAATAGGTCTTTGTAGAACTTTCAACTGATAGGAGAAGTATTAAGGTTACAAGACCCGAACATATGCCAGAGGATGAAAGATGCAAAGAGCAAGTTCAATGATAATGCTGATTCGGATGTTCTCCTTTGGTTATTAGTTCCGGCATTGGGTGCTATTGATGTACATCACACCCCGGGAAATAGCGAAGAAGATGATGATGAGGGTGAAGATGATGAGAATGATGGAGGAAATAATGATGGTAATGATGATGATAATGATCAGGGTGATGTAGGTGCTGGTGCTAATAATGAACCGATTATTAAACCAATTGCCTGTGAGGCAGAGAATGTTGAGGATGAGGGTCATGATGCTGAAGTGAATGAGCTGGTTATTGATCCAATTGGAAATGAGATGGTCAACTTTACTGGTGCTGGATCTGATGTGCACATGGAGGATCAAGAAGGGGATAAAGGACCAGAAGTTGAGGTTAATAACCTGGTTGATGAACCGATTGTGGGTCCTAGTTCCATGGCAACTGAGCATATGGATGAAGATGAATTTATAGCCAATGTGGTGTCAAATGTCACTAAGACTACTCAGAAAATCACTCCACCTGATTCACCAAAGCCGGCAAACAATAATGATGATACTGACTCAATTAACACTGAACCTGTTAATGATAACATTCCTTAATCTCCTGCCACGATTGATCCCATTAATTCAGAACCTAAACAAATCTATGATACACATGTTCCTACACCACCCACATCTCCCATCCAAGAACCCATCATATCAACACCACCTTTGACACCACCAGCTGAAACTACCCAAGAAACAATTATTCCAACTCCACCCACATCTCCAATCCAAGAATTACATATCACAACACCACCAACCTCACCTCTAAATGAGACTATACCTACTGAACCCATTCAAACTTCCCAACGTATCCCAAATGAACCTGAAACTTATAAATTACCTTCACTTGAACCATTCTCAGACCCAACCTCTAAACCCACTCAAGAGACCCCACCATCCAGCCCAAACATCTATGACATCATTGTTGAAAATGCAAATCTAGAGTTTGAGAACATCATGTTAAAAGAGAAAAATGTTGTACTAGAGGTCAGAAATAAAGCTCTTGAATCTGCTCTACAACAAGCCTTATTGAAAATTCAAACCCTGGAGCAGTCTGAGGTTGAGAAGACCACAGATGCACTAAAACAGGGGGAGAATAATGAAGATGCAGAGGGCTTGAAAATGAGTGAAAATATATATGCCAGTTTAGATGAGGAAATTGCAGAAGCTGGACCCTCAAACGCTCTAAACATGATAAATCAAGAGTATGAGGGAGACGCTGGAGATGAGGGGGAGTCTGATAAAGAAGAAGAAACTCAAGAACAAATTGAGAAAAGAAAATAGAAAGGAAAAGGGATTGCACTTACAGATGAAGATTTACATCCGAAGTCTCCACACAAAGTGCAGTCTGGTGATGTGTAACGCCCGTTAATTCCGGTTTCAAGAATTAAAGATTGTTGAGTATGTATAATTCTCGAGATTTATCCGACGCTTCTCGGAAGCCTTTACGTCATCCTGGTACGTCTAATCTCTTAACATTTCTCCCAAGTAGCATTATTATTAAATTCCGAGGGCTAGAATGAAAATGTTTTATATTATAACATTAAACAAAAAAAAAACCCTAAACCTATTTCAGCTGCTGCGATCGGCCGAGTTCAGCCACCCCCTCCCTTCCTTGCTTAGACTTTTTGATCGATTCCAAGCTCCTAGAAGTAGTTCAAGGTATGTGCTACAAACCCCAACACTCTTTTTGTTCACCCCTAATCGTTTTGATGCTCAATTTTGCCGGAACTTTTCGTTGGACAGATTTTCGGCCAAGGTGTAATTGACCCACTTCTCGTGGATAAAAATTAGTGTTTCTGGTGTAGAAAGATCCCCAGGTATGGCATTTACATCATATTAAAATTTCATGGCCATTGGAGGTGTTTAGGTCGGTCAATAGATTTTAGTTCGAAAAATAGGGTTTACCGGGTGTAGGATTGACAATTGTTGAGTTTGATCCGTTAATTGATCGGATGACCGACCGAATCAGCTTGTACAGCCCTAGGGGGTTTAAGGGCTGTCGCAAAAATTATTTTTTTAGTGCTTGGGGCTGTTTTGGTTGGTGCTTGGTCAATCGAGTCGGCGGTGCGCGAATTTTCGCTTAATTGTCAAATTGAGAGTTGTAAAAAGGAACCGTCAACCTTATCAACTCGGGTGACTTAATTATGATGAATGAAAGGATTAAAATGGGAATTTGGTCCATTTGGAGCTGATTCGTTTAACAAATGGTTTTAAGGTTTATTACGCGCGTATTCGACACGATTTGATTACCCTTGGGCCTTGGGCCAAGTTGTTGGGCCTTGGGCCAAGTTTTGGGCCTTGGGCCAAAGTGTTGGGCTTGAACGGCCCATTAGGCAAGAGTGTTCTTCGGTCTAGTTTAGTGACGCGTTGTGTATAATTTACAGGCCCTTGCTTGTGATTGTGCACTTAGGGATTCCCTAGCTCGTTGCAGGTGTTCGATTGATTTCAGGTGAGTTGATGATGCCCTTTTTAATCATTTTAAGTTTTGGGCTAGCATGCAAACCTAAGTGTTTTCTCACTGATGAAATGTTTTAAATCCTTTTACATAGGCTTGCTAGTATTGGTAGGCCTTGGAATGTTATAGAATGTGTGTATGTATATATATTTATATATATTTAGAATGGCCAATATTTGGCGAATGTTGTAGTCGTCTCGACTACTGAATGTTGCGTATGCCTACTTTGTGTTTGCATGCGCCGAATGTTACGTGTTTGGGTTGTACGTTTTCTCGGCCCTGAATGTTATTATTGAATGTTATATATATATATATATATTGATATATAGGAATGCACGTATAGAGATGCTCATAGGTAAGAATGACTATTTATTGAATGTGGTGACTTAACCGATGTACTTCCGTTTGCTGTTTTAAAAACGTTGGAATGATTATTAAAACTGTTGCTATTTATTTAAAACTTGAGCTCACTCAGCTTAAGCTGACTTTGTGTGCATGTTAGTGTGAGTTTCAGGTTAGGAAGAGGATGCCTTATCGCTTGGACGTGCACGAAGTTACTTGGACGTTGAAGGGCATACAGGAATGAAGAATTGTTTATGAACATTTTATTTCAAAAGACTTATAAAAGATATACTTAATTTTGGTTTTAGGGTTAAATACACGGGTTTTGGGAACTCATTCGTTTATTTACGTTTTCCGCCGAATTATACTCTGTGATGTTATTTTAATGAAAAGAATTGTTTTTAAGTTTAATTATTTTTACGAGTGTTTTCAATGATTACCAACTGTGGGGTTCCCGGGGTTCGGGGCCTTACAAGTTGGTATCAGAGCCTTGGTTCGAGGGATCCGAGCATCCCCGAATGCTTGGACTCGAACTGTAAGAAAGAGACCAGCATGCCCACCGCGAGTAGCTGCACGCCAAGAGGTAACTTTTAATTATTTAGTCATTCATTTAAATTTAAAAGTTTGTATGTGATTAACTGTTTAAGTGTTAGATGGAATGCTAACAAGGTTAGGGGCAGGGGGTGGTTAGGACGGGCGGGTAAAGTAAACGACTAATTACACTTGATCAACGTCATTAGCAGTTTATCCTTACCTTACATGTTATAATTACCACTTGTACTTGACCGTGTTAAAATTCTATCTTCGTAGGGATAAGTCATGGTTAATACTCGAGCTGCTAAGAGAGGTGGTCCTTGTGTTCGCGGTCATGGTCGTAAGCCACGTGCCGAAGCCGAGAGAGAGATTTCTACTCCCCAGCTGGAGGAGACCCCAATTCTTGAGGAGGGGGATAACCCCGCCATAGATCCAGCTTTGCGCGCGGCTATCGTGGATGAGGTTTACCAGGTGCTCCATAGCGCCATTCTTGAGATCGTTGCTGAGTCGCTGGTTGGTAAGGGTTCAGATAGGGGAAGGAAGAGTAAGGAGGTGCAGGTCGAAAAGGAAGAGGAAGTGTATGTGCCGAATGGGGATGAAGATGAGGTGCGGACCGTTAGTGTATCGACCCGGGGTTGCTCGTATGGTGACTTTAAGAAGTGCGACTCCCCTTCCTTCGATGGTACTAAAGACGCTTTGGCAGCGCATCAGTGGGTGAGAGAGATGGAGGCTGTTCTGAGGGTTTGTAAGTGCAAGGGGGATGACATGGTCACTTATGCTACCGCCTCATTTCGTTCCGAGGCATTATGTTGGTGGGATAATCTGGTGCAGGCTATGGGTGATCGATAGATTAGGAGGATGACATGGGATGGATTGAGGAAGTTGGTTCTTGATCAGTTCTGTCCTCCACATGAATTGGATAAAATTGAACAGGAATTCTTGACCTTGGAGGCGGGCAGTATGACACATCGGGAATACACCACAAAGTTCAACAAGATGGCTCGCTTACGTCCCGATCTGGTTACCCCTTAGGCAAAAAGGATTAAGAAGTATGTGAATGGCCTCCCGGTGGATATTCGTAGGGGTGTGGTGACCACCGACATGAACTCCTTTCACTATGTGGTTACCTTGGTAGGTACATTGTATGATCAGAGGGAGAAGTTACCGCCCAACGAGGCTAGGAAGACTTGGAACACTAATTCGTATGGTAAGCGGCCTGGGGGAAACAATTTTAGTTCTTCTGGCAAGAAGGTGAAGACTGAAACTTCTGAATTTTGGAGGGATGCGGCTTTCGGTAATTGCAAGAAGTGCGGCAAACTACACAAGGGGGAGTGTAAGAGTGGGTCCGGCACCTGTTTTCGTTGCGATAAGGTTGGGCACCCCCATTATGAGTGTCCGACTCTAACTTGTTTCCGCTGTAGGGGTTCCGGTCACTTGTCATCAAACTGTCCTACCAGTAAGGTGGGGGTCCGGTCAGGGGACTTCCTTAAGAGGAAAGATGGAAGAGAAGCCGAAGGCCAGAGCAAGGGCCTTCAACATCTCCAAGAAGGAAGCGAAAGAGGATGCGGATTTCGTTTCAAGTACTTTTTCCTTATTTAGCTTTCATTCCACCGTTATAACTTCTTGTTCCTTTGAAATTGTATGTGTTGACCGTGTAGCTAAGCAGTAGTATAATATCGTCCCAGGTACTTTTCTACTTGATTAGTTACAGGCGTCAGTTTTATTTGACTCGGGCGCCAGTAGGAGTTTTGTGTCTACCGCTTTCTGTTCCTCGTTGAATAAATCACCCGAGCGCGTAGTCGATGTGTTTGAGGTTGAGTTTGCCGTAAGAAAATCCATGTCCGTGTCTAGGGCTATTCAGGGTTGTTCCATCGAGTTTTCTGGTTATAGATTTCTGGTGCGATTGTATTTGATGCCGCTTGGTTGTTTCGATGTGGTGCTCGGGATGGATTGGCTCGCGAATGTTGATGCTCGGATCATTTGTGGTCTCGTTCGTCTAAGGGCCCCGGATGGGACTCGAATTACGGTCTTCGGTGATTGGAATGTTGCGACGCCACATATTATATCCATGCTTAAGGCGGGAAAGTTGATGCAGCGGGGGTGCGGGGCGTATCTGGCGTATGCTATGAATGTGAATACCGAGGTGGCTACCGTCGGTTATGTTCCTATTGATCGGGATTTCACGGATGTATTTCCAGATGATTTTTCAGATGTGCCGCCGGATCACGAGGTCGAGTTCCAGATAGACCTTGTACCGGGCGCCAAACCCGTTGCCCGAGCTCCCTACCCCCTAGCGCCGAATGAAATGATGGAACTTATGGCTCCATTGGAAGACTTGCTCAATAAGGGCTTTATTCGATCGAGCATCTCGCCTTGGGGTGACCCGGTCTTGTTCGTTAAGAAGAAGGACGGTAGCATGCGAATGTGCATTGACTACTGTGAGTTGAACAAGCTCACTGTTAAAAATCGGTACCCGCTCCCGAGGATCGACGACTTATTTGATCAGCTCCAAGGGGCTAGTTGGTTCTCGAAGATCGACCTTAGGTCTAGGTATCATCAGCTGAAGATTCGGGAGGAAGATATTCCTAAGACTGCCTTTCGCACTCGTTATGGACATTATGAAATTCTGGTGATGTCTTTCGGTTTGACCAACGCACCGGCTGCATTCATGGATCTTATGAACTGGGTGTGTAGACCGATGCTCGATCATTCGGTTATTGTGTTCATCGACGACATTCTTGTGTACTCTAAAAGTGAATCCGATCAAGCCGGTCATCTCGTGGAAGTGTTGGAGGCTCTGCGGAAGAACAAACTGTATGCGAAATTTTCTAAGTATTCCTTCTGGTTGCGTGAGGTTCAATTCTTGGGTCATGTTATTAACCCGAGTGGTATTCTGGTTGACCCTGCAAAGGTGGAAGCCGTGAATGAATGGGATTCTCCTAAGTCTCCATCTGAAATCCGTAGTTTTCTGGGTTTGGAGGGGTATTACCGCCACTTTATTCCCGACTTTTCCAGAATTGCTTCTTCTTTAACCAGGTTGACTAAGAAGAATGTTAAGTTCGTTTGGGGTACTGAGAAGGAGGAGGCTTTTCTCGAGTTGAAGAACCGGTTGACGCATGCCCCGATTTTAGCTTTACCTGATGGCACCGATGATTTGGTAGTGTATTCTGATGCCTTTTATCAGGGGCTTGGGTGTGTTTTGATGCAGCGAGGTCGAGTCATTGCTTATGCCTCACGGCAGTTGAAGCCTCACGAGGCGAATTATCCTACTCACGATTTGGAACTTGCGGCAGTTGTGTTTGCGCTTAAGTTGTGGCGACATTATTTGTACGGTGTTCCCTGCGTTATCTATACCGACCATAAGAGTTTAAAATACTTCTTTGAACAAAAGGAACTGAATATGCGCCAACGTCGCTGGTTGGAGTTGATTAAGGATTATGATTTGGATATTATGTACCACCCCGGTAAGGCTAACGTGGTGGCCGACGCGTTGAGCCTGAAGGAGAGACCGAAGCCGATTCGTGTGAAATCCTACAAGCTTATTCTCAAACCCGGCATTTTGAAACAAATAGCCAACGTTCAGAATGAAGCGTTACAGGTGGAATGGATTATGTCAGAATGTGTTTGAGGTCAGGAGAAATTGTTGGAAGACGTCGGTGACGCGGTGAAGTATAAGGATGGTCGTTTATGGGTACCGAGGTATGGGGGATTCAGAGATAAAATTTTGGATGGGGCATACAAGTCGCGCTATTCTATTCACCCGGGCGCGACCAAGATGTACCAAGACTTGAAGAAAAATTATTGGTGGCCTGCGATGAAATTTGAGGTGGCTCTGTACGTGAGTAAGTGTTTGACGTGTCTACAAGTTAAGGCCGAGCATCGGAAGCCATTGGGAAACTTCAGCCATTGGAAATACCTGAGTGGAAATGGGAGGATCTTACTATGGATTTCGTGACTAACTGCCTCGTACTCCTAGGGGTAATTATGACACCATTTGGGAAATCGTGGATAGATTGACCAAGAGCGCTCATTTCTTTTCGATTCGAGAGACTTTTAATTCTGAGCAGCTGGCCGATGTGTTTATTCGTGAGATCGTCTCTAGGCACGGGGTGCCGGTATCTATTGTTTCGGATAGGGATACGCGTTTCACCTCCAGGTTTTGGAAAAGGTTTCATGAGGAGATGGGCACCAAACTCCTCATCAGTACTGCTTATCACCCGCAGACGGATGGTCAGTCCGAGAGGACCATTCAGACTCTCGAGGATATGTTGCGGGCTTGTGTTATCGACTTTGGTGGTAGTTGGGACCGTCACTTACCGTTGGTAGAGTTCTCGTATAATAACAGTTATCACGCCACGATTGGGATGCCACCGTTTGAGATGTTGTATGGTAGAAGGTGTAGGACTCCAGTCTGTTGGGGTTCCATTGGTCAAAAGCAGTTGGGTAGTTTGGAGGTGGTCGAGGCTACGACTGAGAAACTCGACAAGATTAAAGCATTTATGAAGGCCGTGCAGGATCGTCAGAAGTCTTATGTAGATAAAAGGCGAAGGCCTATTATGTTTGAGGTTAGGGATCGGGTTATGTTAAAAGTTTCTCCCTGGAAGGGCATTATTCGTTTTCGTAAGAGGGGGAAGCTCAGTACGAGGTTTATTGGCCCGTTCCATATATTGGCCCGAGTCGGTGAGGTAGCATATAGGCTGGAATTGCCCGAGGAGCTCGCGGGGATTCATCCTGCTTTTCACGTGTCCTATCTGAGGAAATGCCTAGTGGACGAAGAGGCCCATGTGTCTCTCGATGATATTGAACTCGATAGTAAGCTGAACTACGTTGAACAACCGATTGCTATTCTTGACCGTCAGGAGAGGCGTTTGAGGAATAAGGTGGTTAGACAGGTGAAGGTGCTGTGGAAACACAGTAGGGGTTCTGAGGCCACTTGGAAGTCCGAAGACGAGATGATGAAGCATTATCCGCAATTGTTCCTGTCGCATCGTGATTCGGGGACGAATCCCATTGTAAGGGGGGTGGACTTGTAACGCCCGTTAATTCCGGTTTCAAGAATTAAAGATTGTAGAGTATGTATAATTCTCGGGATTTATCCTACGTTTCTCGGAAGCATTTACGTCATCCCGGTACGTCTAATCGCTTACCATTTCTCCCAAGTTGCATTATTATTAAATTCCGGGGGCTTGAATTAAAATGTTTTATCGAGTCGGATGACCGACCGAATCAGCTTGTACAGCCCTAGGGGGTTTAAGGGCGGTGGAAAAAATTATTTTTTTGATGCTCGGGGCTGTTTTGGTTGGTGCTTGGTCAATCGAGTCGGCGGTGCGTTAATTTTCGCTTAATTGTCAAATTGAGAGTTGTAAAAAGGAACCGTCAACCCTATCAACTCGGGTGACTTAATTATGATGAATGAAAGGATTAGAATGGGAATTTGGTCCATTTGGGGCTGATTCGTTTAACAAATGGTTTTAAGGTTTATTACGCGCGTATTCGACTCGATTTGATTACCCTTAGGCCTTGGGCCAAGTTGTTGGGCCTTGGGCCAAGTTTTGGGCCTTGGGCCAAGTTGTTGGGCCTTGGGCCAAAGTGTTGGGCTTGAACGGCCCATTAGGCAAGAGTGTTCTTCGGTCTAGTTTAGTGACGCGTTGTGTATAATTTACAGGCCCTTGCTTGTGATTGTGCACTTAGGGATTCCCTAGCTCGTTGCAGGTGTTCGATTGATTTCAGGTGAGTTGATGATGCCCTTTTTAATCATTTTAAGTTTTGGGCTAGCATGCAAACCTAAGTGTTTTCTCACTGATGAAATGTTTTAAATCCTTTTACATAGGCTTGCTAGTATTGGTAGGCCTTGGAATGTTATAGAATGTGTGTATGTATATATATTTATATATATTTAGAATGGCCAATATTTGGCGAATGTTGTAGTCGTCTCGACTACTGAATGTTGCGTATGCCTACTTTGTGTTTGCATGCGCCGAATGTTACGTGTTTGGGTTGTACGTTTTCTCGGCCCTGAATGTTATTATTGAATGTTATATATATATATATTGATATATAGGAATGCACGTATAGAGATGCTCATACGTAAGAATGACTATTTATTGAATGTGGTGACCTAACCGATGTACTTCCGTTTGCTGTTTTAAAAACGTTGGAATGATTATTAAAACTGTTGCTACTTATTTAAAACTTGAGCTCACTCAGCTTAAGCTGACTTTGTGTGCATGTTAGTGTGAGTTTCAGGTTAGGAAGAGGATGCCTTATCGCTTGGACGTGCACGGAGCTACTTGGACAGTGAAGGGCATACTGGAATGAAGAATTGTTTATGAACATTTTATTTCAAAAGACTTATAAAAGATATACTTAATTTTGGTTTTGGGGTTAAATACCCGGGTTTTGGGAACTCATTCATTTATTTACATTTTCCGTCGAATTATACTCTGTGATGTTATTTTAATGAAAAGAATTGTTTTTAAGTTTAATTATTTTTATGAGTGTTTTGAACGATTACCAACTGTGGGGTTCCCGGGGTTCGGGGCCTTACATGATGAAATTCTACAGAAGGAAAATGTAATTGATCCAGATATTGCTGCAGTCGAATCTGTAAAAATAGCAATAAAACTCATGAATGAAGAATGGGCTTCCATGGCTAAAGATCAAGAAGAAGAGGAGGAAGTTCCTCAAGAAGTGCTTGAAGCACTCATTCACATGAAGAAGAAGAAGAAGAAGCAAGAAGAAGAATAAGAGAGAATGAGGAAGGAGGCTGATGAGGCTATAAGGGCTACATTAGAGGCATTAAAAGAAAAACCAGTTGAACAACATACTCAAACTGAATAAACAGATAAAGAGTCCGAGCCTACACAACCTGAGCTTAAAGAACCTGAAAATGAACAACCAAAAACACAAGAGCTCGGGTTGGGTCCAATCAACCAAGATGCAGAAGAAGAAGAAGAAGAAGAAGAAGAGATGATTGAAATGTCTTATGGAACAGTTGTCAAATTAGTAGTGTTGAAGACTGTGACAGACATTCTAAAAATGCTGGAAGGCATGCTCCTAACATCGTAAAAGCTGCTAAAAAGCCCCAACAGGATTTTGAACAAAAATGCCATATTCCAGAACCAAGAGTGGAAGAAGTAGTTGAAACCACAGAACCAAAAATTCAAGAAGTTGTTGATGATGATGAACAAGCAGATAAGACCAATGAGCATATGGAAACCAAAACAATAGTTAATGAGCAAGAAACTAAGGATGAAGGGGGAGTGAAAAGAAAAGAAACATCTTAAGTGGAAGTCCCCAAAGCCAAAAGGCAAAAATCTGTCTACAAAAGAAGACAAAGCTTTAAGTTTGTTTTTAAGACACCTGAACCTTAGAGTGAAGAACCAATGATAGGAGCTCTTCACAACTTGGATGAAAATATGGAAAGTGATGAGGAAGAAGAAGGATCAAAGAAAAATAATGATAAAGAAAATGAAGACAGAGCTTATCTTCTAAGCTTGAATATGATGAGAAATATATTCAAAGAATGTCAAAAGAAAACATCAGACAAGAGGCTGAAGGATGGAGAAAGAGGGAATCTAAGAGACAATTTCTGATAAAGGCTGGACACAAGCCTGCCTTCTTGAATCTCCAGTCTTTTGACTAAATTGACAAATCTAAAAGAGTGCTCTTGTAGATGATATTGAAAACTTTGTTGATAAGGTGAGGAAGAAGAAGAAGGTAAGAAGTGATGAAGAGTATGAGTCAATCAAAGTCAAGCACAAAGACATACAATTTTTGCAAGTACATGGCTTTGAATACAACTCCTTAATCAAGCTTTCTCTGGACGATCTGAAAAGAAAAGTACAAATGATCAAAGACTCAAATAAAGATCAAAAGAACACTATTGATCGTGAGAGAGAAAAGAAATTAAAGTTGCAAATGGAAAGAGAAAAGGACTAAGCTGAAAAGAAAGAAGCAGAAGCAAGGGAGTGGTTTGAAGATCCACAAAGAGTACAGACTTTGAAGGACTTGGTGATGAACAAGGGCATGACAGAAGATGAATTTGATAAGATGCCTCATGCTCAACTTCTTGATATTTACCACGGAGAGCAAATATGTACATGGAAACTCAAAGAAAAATCATGGAAGACAGAAGGAGAATGGAAGAGGTTGTAAGGGCTGAAATGATGAGTGCCCTACATAAAAGGGGTGCTAATATGGGAAGACTGATGGTACAATCTAATGAGAGGATCAAGAGATGGTTTGAAGAGTCTGAACTTGAAGAGGCAAAGAAGAATAAACAAACAAGTACAAGCAGAACACCCATAAGGTCAGAGATTGCAAGGCCCTAACCACCAAGAAACTTAAATTTGCCCACACATCTCTACTTTGACAAAATATCCAAGACCTTAAGGGTGATCACTGAAGACAAAGAAGAGACTCTAATAATCTTTAGAGATGATTTGAGAAATTTTTCAGAAGAACAATTACATAAAATGGCAGAGCTAGATTTGTATGACAATCAAAACAGGAGCCAACCTGCTAGGCAGCAGAGAAATGACCTTTCTAAATTCATTAAAGAACAATCTTTACATTTCTCAAATAGAAGAAGAGAGAAATTCATAGCCAAGCAGAGAAAGAGAAGATGAAAGAGAATAAATGATGTTCACACCCTAGAGCTCTCTTTGTTTGATTCAAAGAAGAGAAAAACTCATCAGGCAAGCAGCTCAAGTGGTAAACGAAGAACATTGAGGGACTGCTTAGCCATGAGAAAGGAGATGCTTGAGCCGAACTCTGTTGTAAAACATAATGGGAGGATTGCTTATCTCACGTATAACAGACAAAACGATTCAGTGTCCTTAAGAAATGCATCAGGAGGAACGATTGCAGTGATCATGTATGATGAAGACCTTCGATTCGTACATCCTGAAGACCTACAAGACATAGTAGATGTTGAGTTTCCTCTTAACTCCCAAGATGCAGTGGAATTGGAGATGATCAAACAGAAAGATGCCCTTGTTAAACTCAAGAAAGAAAAATCTTATACAAGGAGCAAAAGGAGAAGATAGCAGATTGAAGATTGATGATGATCATTTTATTTCTATTTTTTCTTTGTATTTTGTTTTTATTTGTAATTTGAGATGTAAAATTCGATATGTAATGCCTAAGTGGCAGAATTTCATTATGTAATGAAATGATATTTAGCCTAAATTGATTATCCTTAGTAGGCTGATACATGTGTAACTATATGCAGGTGTGTTTTGATGCATCTAAGCTTGTTCCAATCTAGGGGAGATTGTTGAGTCGGATAAATTGCTAAGGAAGATTGGAATCTTCTCAACCTCCTCTGGAAATCAGCTAAGTGTGGACTTCGAGCAAGCTTGGACGATCGAGCATGGTTTACTACCTCGAGCAAGGTCTTCAGAACCATTTGTGGTTAATTCTTCTAAGTGTTAAGGCTTCGAGTAAGCCACACTTCAACGAGCAAGGGTGTTCTTCTATCAAGTATGGATTGCCAATCGAGCAAACAACTTGATCATTCAAGTTTTAACCAAGTGATCCGAGCACAGGATGTCCGAGCACATGGTGGCAAGCATGGATGCAATAAGAAGATGTCATGTGCTCAAAGCAAGGACTTCGAGCATGGTTCAGTTCCCCGAGCAAGATTTACATCCGAGCGTGCTAAAGATTGTTCAATAAGTCTCATGACAAGACTGAAGGCATCAAGAAGAATGGGCTTGCTCGATGGACTAGTTCGAGCAAAGCAATGATTGGTCAAGAGGAATGACGCTTGCTGGAGGAGAATATCTTCACTGAAGATATTCTAAGTAAAGTATGCTCGAAGACACTTATCGAGCATACCTAGCATAGTGAGTCTGCTCAAGCAAGATACTTATCATGCTCGAAGACTCTTACACTTGTATTTGTATTTGTCTTTCATTATGTAATAACTAGGGATTTTAGAAGGAATGCCTGGGTCTATAAATAGCGTCCTAGGTTTCCATTTTAGGAGACGCTGACAATACACGCGTTACGAGAAAACATTCCAAAAGAATATTCATCTTGTTTTCTTCGTACCGCCGCCGACATCACAAAACCCTAGACATTCCCTTTACTGTTTCATTGAATGATACATTTAATACAGTGAATCTTTGTCTTTGAATATGTTCTTACTGAATATTATCTTACCGTTTCGTTTGTCTTTATATCACACCTTCGTTCCAATCCATTGAATATCCTGATTCCACCGGGATATTCGATAGACCTTTGGGTATTGGATATGTGTGCTCCTGTCGACCTACCTAAGGTTGCACCAGATTCCCGGTCCTAACAGAAGGAGCACCAGATTCCTAAGTTTCAGGGTTTGAAAGATGATGATATGTTGATGTTGACAACAATTAGGATCTCTAGATGTTACAGGTTATATCTCAAAGTGCGGAATCCATTGAGATTGAACACAACAAGTAAACATTAAGCACATGATAACTTCAAAGAATACAAGATATGACACTTAGGCAACTTTCTCTCTCTACTCTCTTACTCTAACATTCACCAAAAGTCTAATGAATAACGCATAAGTCCCCTATTTATAGGAAACAACAACATGCGCCGCATAACATAGTTGGTACTTGTGACTTATGCGTTAATCACTATTACAAAACATATATTTTACATTTAAAGCCCTAGACAATCATATCTAAGACATCTAAGAACCTAGCAATAGACATTATGCTCTAACAAACTCCCCCTTGGATGTTGCTAGGTCTTCGATCTTCAATATTCAGTCTTTCATCCCAAAAACCCTTTCTCAATACTCCCTCCTCATATCCTCCCATGAACGTTTATTTGAGGGCTTCTGGTTTGTGGGAATAGATATTTGTAACGCCCGTAAATTTCGTTAATCGGCTCGATCGTTTATAAATGTTTGTCAAAAAGCCGGGCTTTCATCTTTCTAATTTAGAGCCTTGTAATACGTTTTAAAAGTCCGTTTGTCCATCCTTTTTCCCAAAACATCCCCTCTTACAACTTAAAGTATTATATTAGTATGTAGCACCCGACATTTTCGTTTATCGGCATGCATATTGTAGAGTTTGTATATTTATCGGGTTTGAACCGGCTTGCTTCGGGGACCTCCTTGTCATACCCGTAAGTTGAATTAATTGACTTTTCATTCAAGTTGCTACACCTTCCAACTTAAGGGGCTAGAGTGTAACATTCTTTATTATAATAAAAAGAAAAAGAAATTTGATGGTCCGATCGGCTGATGTGCAGCCCCTCCCACCTTCGTTCTTTTCTTTTTCCAGCCGCTCCCAAGGTCTAAAACTCAAATTGAAGGTTAGTTTTATGTTCCCCCATGTCCTATACACCTTAATTGATCATATTAACGCGCTTATTGGTCGTTAGGGTTGAGTTTTGATGATAACAGTTTGCTGACATATTCGTATTCGTATATTGTAGGGTCTGTAACGCGATGATAATCCATTTTTTTTATCGATTATTCTATCCATGATGTTTTACTTTGAGTCTAGTTTCCAGAAATGTATAATATGTAATTTTTGGACGAGATTTGAATGGCTTTTATGAATTTATAAGACCGAGTGTCAAAGCTGATGCGGGATGACGGATTCTGGTCTGTCTTCCCGACATCATAAATCTTTTTAAACAAGTCCAAATTAGTTGGTTCCACTTCTGAAACTTAATATTTTAAGTTAAGAATAAAATCCAATTGGAATCGTTTAATTTGGATCGGTAATGAATTTTATAAAAATAAAACCATTTTCTTGCGCACTGAAATAGCTGCACGTACCTTGCTGTGTTGGAGGAATTTTTATAATTTTTGTGTCCACTAGAAAAATATAATAAAAATATTTTTATAAACCTAGGACATTTATGAAAGTCTGGTAAAAATTTAATAATTTATTTTAACGGTTATCCTATGTAATTAAATGCATCTTCGCATGCTAAAATCTGCCCGTTTTACTTGTTATTGATCGATAAGTTCGTTTTAGGCTTAACCGGTAGATGTTCAATTGTGTTCTTGTCGGGGCTGTTTGAAGTGAGTTTTTGCACCAAAATCTTCCTAGGTATGTCTAGTATAACATACTTTAATATCATGTTCATTGGTGTTCATTTGATTGGTCAACTAGTTGTAGATTTTGGTTGTCTAGAATAGCGAATTGTTGCGTTTAACGCGAGTATTGGAGTAAGTAACGACCAATTCAGTTTGGGTGACCTTGATTCGGATTACGGGCTGTTGAAAAATCATTTTTATAAGTATGGGGCCTGAATTGGTTGTCGGTTACTCAAACGGGTCGGTACAACGCGCATTTGCGTTTATTGAATAGTTAGTGCGTTGTGCTTGCGAGTTACCGACCCATCCAACTCGTGTATTGTCGTGTGGACTTGTTGGCTGTGATTTTATTAAATTTGGCCCACACAGGGCTGAGTTGTTTGTTTAAGTGCATAAATGACCCGTTAACGCGCGTATTCGATAAAACCAACAACTTTAGGGGTAAATTGGGAACCCTTTGTCACCGGGATTAACTAAGGGTGGTTTTAGTAAATACATAGCCTTGGGGGCTGATGTAATTAAATTTGGTAATGTCAAGGCTTTAGGTCAATCAAATCAGGTTAGAACATCTCGTAGGATAAACGAGTCGGTACGCTTAGTTAGTAATCTTTGTATGCAATCCGACAGGCTTGTAAACTGTGGATTGGCTTTGAAGTTCTCAAACTCTTTGGTGTTTGTGTGGCTCCTTTCAGGTGAGTTCATGATGCCCCTTTTAAATCTTTTTATGTTTTGGGCTAGCATGCACACCGTAATACAATTTTACACGATTTTACTCGTTACAACTATTTGGATGGTATTACATATGGCTTACTTGTATTTGTGCATTTATAAAACTATGAGTGGACTATATTCTATGCCTTAGGATATTTTAGACTCGTTATGGTCATATATTCCTTAAGGTTATATACCTGATTATGGTCTAGACTCGATGATGTTAATAGGCTTGGTAGTAATTGAATACGAGTAGACCTATTTACTTAGTTCATGTATTGGACTGATTATTATATATTACCTTATGGCCCATAGGCTTACTTGTAATTTGGAATGTCTTGGGATGATATATATATATATATATATATGTATGTATGTATGTATGTATGTATGGAGGTATGTATGTACGTATGAGTATGTGTTACTTTATAGCCTACGGTTGTGTGATGATATTTAGTTCCTCGTGACTAAGAATGATGTGAGTAGGCTTATTGATGTGTGTGGGCATGGTGATCACGGCCAGGTCAAATATATTACTCGGGTTTTCAAATCCCGTGGTGGAGAGGCCCGTGTGGCGTGATCATCATTTTGGCAGGTCAAATATATTACTCGGGTTTTAAAATCCCGTGGTGAAGAGGCCTGTTGTATGTTGAGCCGTGATCGGGTCAAATATATTACTCGGGTTGTACCCGTGGTGGAGAGGCCGTATCACGTGCTTGGATGTGTGAGCCGAGATCGGATCAAATATATTACTCGGGTTGTACCCGTGGTGGAGAGGCCTGTATCACGTGCTTGGATGTATAAGCTGTGACCGAGTCAAATATTACTCAGGTTTGACCCGTGGTGGAGAGGCTCGTGTCACATGCTTAGGACTTACCGCGTCCGGGTCAAATATATTACTCGAGTCTTGACTCGTGGTGGAGAGGCCCGTGTACGTGTGTTCGACGATGAATGTATTATTTGGTGAATTATATTAATTATTTTATTATTATCCCCTCTATTGTTTAGAATTATAAGTTTTGAAATAAAGTATGAAATATTGTTTATGAAAACCTGAACTCACTCAGCTTTAGCTGACTTTATGTGTATGTTAGTTTGACTTTCAGGTTAAGGATTGGAGGTTACCGCTTAGACGTGCTGGAGACTACTCGGAAGGTTGAAGGCATTTTTGGTCAAGGATTTCAAATAAAACGGACATTTTATTTACATTCGATTTTGGACACTTGTACCCGTATTTGGGACTTTTAATACTTAAACTTTTTCCGCTGTTATTCACTCTGAACTGGTTTTAAATACAAAGAATTGCTTGGTTTTAAATTTTTGTGAAATTGTGGATGTGATTACCAACTATAAGATTCCCAGGATTCGGGGTCTTACAATATTCCAACGCCCTTATATAGGAATTTCTTCAATGAAGCAATCCGTATTTTCTCTTTGATCTCCTCCTCTCTCTCTTTCTCCTTCTGTTCTTCCTCTTCTCCCATTTTGAACCACTTGCTCTTCCACACTTCTCCAGAATGAATTTTATACTTATGACGAATCTTGATCACTTTCTGGTATTGCATAGCAGACGCATGATGTTTATCACGTGACACTTGTATCTTGCACGTATGTAGCGTCTCTATGTCCTTCTCCGAGCAGTTCACTAACCACATGGGATCCATCACATCTATCACATCCCAAACTCCATCTCAGTTCAAAACAATTTGAGCTTCACCCCTATTCTCATCATAATACCACCAACGAAAATAAACATGGAAATCTTGCTCCATAGGGTACATAGGGATCACCTTCAGAGTTTCCGGCTGCTTATATCTCCAAGTCTTCACAAAATCATCCGTTTCATGATCTTTCTTTACTTTAGATACATGGAGATATGGAGTTTGAGGAGTCCAACTTCTAAATCTGCATTTTGCTTAATGCTTAATAAAATCCCAAATCTCCTTCGCCGGTCCACGTTTAGGACAATACAATAACTCCTTCTCAACTATTTCCACAACATCCATCCATGGCAGAGATTTCAAAACTCGCATAGACTTTCAAAATACTATACGCCATATGTTCTTCTCACAGCTATCTTTCTAATCTTCTTCAAGTAAGCTACACTCACAACTTTGCCCAGCTTTACCTCCTTTTCTTTCGCATAGACTCAATTTTCTTCCTCTCAAACCAATCATTCTGTTCTTGACTATTCACCTCAGCTTCTTTAGTTGTCTTGTCTTTGTCATAGGGTATAGGGTTCCCTCCACTATCAAATTCCTGACTTATCATTTCAATTTCCTCATCAAATTCTGGAAACACATGATCAACAGCATTCACATACATCACTGGTTCTTTGTCTAACTCCTCTTCTTCAATATGTTCATTCACCAGAACATTATCATCAACTGAACTCAAAATTGATTCCTAATTTCTCTTCCAACAAGGCAAAGTATCTCATGTGTAGATGTAACAAGTTAGCTTGTTGCTTTCTCCTCAATTCACCATCTTCAATAATCTTTCTTTGTTCAGCATTCTCCTTTCTTAATCTCTTGTTCTTAGCAACCAAACTCTCAATTCTAATGCCTTGTTCGGTAACAGTAGATTTCAACAAATCAAGATCTTTAAACGTAGGAAAATCTCCAAAACAGCTAGCATCGAGTGAAGGTAAACTAAATCTGGAACTTTTTTAGCTGCCTTAGGTGATACATGGGGTACTTGAACTTGTGGAGATGGTTCCACAACTGGTGTCTTTAAAATGTTATCGTCTCTGCTCAAGTCAACAACTGGTTCTTCAACTACAAATGCCGGATTTATAGGAGTCACAATCACCTCTGGTTCTTCACTATCTGGCTCATCAATGAGTTTTAACTTTGGAGATGTAGCCCTCTTTGACTTCATTCTAATACGAACTTTCTTTGGTTTCACAGGCTTTTCAACAACATCTTTAGGAATATAAGTCTCATCTTGCTCATCAGTAGACTTACGTTTCCTGGAACTCTCAGCCCTTTTCTCAAATTTAGCTCTTGGATTAGCTAATCTCATCCTCCTGCCCTCAAAATCTGACTCGATTTCCTCTGGATCCTTCTCAGATGTAGCTGAATAAACTTCTTCTTGTGTGACGGGTGTAATAACTTCTTTCTTCATAATCTTTTGCTTTTTCTTCTTAGGTGTTACCGATTCACCTTCCGAATCTGACTCAATCATGATAAAACGTTTGCCCACGGGTTTAAAATCCAAAATTAACCTTTCTTCTTCAGCCCGGTCTGAATCACTACCATCATTCCTCCACTTATTATCAGATGGAGCAACATAATCATGATTCTTTAGATGTCCAAATAATCCTATGAATTTGGGAATATCAGCTTCTTTCACATTCTTGTATGAAGCTAGTTTGGCCAGATTATTACTAGTGACATGATCTAGAAAGATCTTTGGCCCCTCCTTTTTGACATTTGGAAACACATCATTTAGAAACACCTGAACAAATCTTGGATACTGTAACCACTGATCATCTCCGAAATTCATCTTCATGTTGTCAAGAATCATTCGGGAGAAATTGTACTTCAGTTTCAGACACAGTGCAGCCATAGTACTCATCTGGTAGTCAAGTATTCATATCCTCCCTTCTGATGTCCAAGACAATGAACCACCGCATTTACCAAATACTTGTAAGGTCGAGATAATGTGGTCCTCTAGAAAGCTAATATGTTCAATGAATCTCTATAACCCATCCTCAGCAAGCATCCTTTCACCATCCTTTCATCAAGATCAACAGGATCTAACGATTCATCCTTGAATCCTAAGACTCTCCTGATCAGTGATTCATCCACCAGAATATCCTTATCTTGTACTTTCGAATGAATATCCTTTCCAACTACTTTAGCATTTTTCTAGAATTCAGATACAATGCACTTGTACGGATTCACTGAATGGGTAATCGCTTTGAAAATTCTAGATCTCTTTAGGAATGGAATTATCACTTTAAACGTGTTTGCCTTAGGATCTTCTTCGTTCAAATATGCACAGATGTTGTGTTTAGGATCAGTAATTTTCCCTTTCTTACCCATCTGCAAACACAAACAGAAACACATGTTAAAATCAGATTCAATCATCAACGCATATGTTTTAAACGTATATGTTAGTTATTAACGTATAAGTGAGATCACGTATATGTCATTAACGTATATGTCCTTATCAGCATATATGTATAATAACGTATAAGTTCTTATTAACGGATATGTAAGACAGCGTATTAGTTTTTTATAATGGATATGTGTGAGTTATTGACCAAAGTCAACGTATAACATATACTCTGCATATGTCATGACATATATGGCGTATATGTCAATGTTTTGACCAAAATCAAAAATCAAGATTTGCAACATGTTTTACAAACACAATCACCCTACAAGACTCATTAAGGTCTATTTATCAAACATCAGTCTTCAATTTGGTGATTAATCAGAGTTTACATGTACAATTATCTTGTTATATAAACGGATATGTTTGTCGTTTCAGATCTGACTATAGAAGCTCATAAAAATCCAATTAACAATTATCAATAGACTCGTATTCTCATTACGAAACTCAAATGATATTTTAGTATATCAAAACTTGATTATCTTAATCAAAACTGACTTATACGTGAGCTAATTTTACTGTTCATTATGAGATATGTCATGAAAAAGTATCGTCCTCACCTTACTGATTTGAATTGGTGTGAGAATCACCAAAACAAATGTCCACAATCAAAGAAACAATACAATCTTTTGTGACAAAATTGAAAATTTGCAGAGAGAATTTCAACAATCTAGGCGCATAAGTATGAACTTATGCGCCGTATATCATATACATACAGCTACTTATGCGACGTATAAGTCAAGGACTTATGCGACGCATAACTTATGCGCCGTATAAGTTCTAAAACTTATGCGTTACACAAGTTTGTCCTGATCAACTGCAATAATCCAATTCACACCAATGCAATGTCCCAAGTAGAACTTAATGTCCTTGTACATTAAAAGAATAACTTGATTAATATATTTTGTGAAAATCTACTGTCCACCAAGTCCAAATTAATGACCTTGCATAAAACAGATAAACATTTTGATCTTTTTTATTTTGATTTGATAAAAGATAACAAGATTTTTTGTCAAATGAAAAACCCCAAAGAGATAGTTTACCCGCACATCAAAAGTCAAAAAACTAAATCAGAAAGAAAATCTTTTTGGTTTTTCAATAGAAACAAATATCAAATGAAACTTAACAAATGAAAATAGAACCTAGAAATCAACACAGAAACTACATATTTTTGTGAGTTTGAGCAGGGAATCATATTGACCAAATTGTCTTTCCATCACAGTTTTATTTTCAGCGTTTATTATGATTGGTGTTTAAGTCAGTCATTGGTATTGTTTTCTGTGATACATTTAATTGGTTCAATTATGCACGAATCTTATGTGTACCCCACCAATCAGACATAATTTGTATATCTTTATATAGTGAGTATTCACATGTATACTTTTCATTTGATCCTTAAAATAGATTAGCTGTAACTCATGCAAAAACAAAAAAAACAAAACAACTCCGAATGTTAAAATTTTCCCTTAAGATCGATATTACTACACGCAGATAAGGCTCCATTTTAACAAAATAAACAGATAAAATAAGTTGAAGTTGTGCAGGCCTTAATCCCCAGTTTGATACATGACTTTCACACGTTTGTGCTTATAGTTACACGGAGGAGATCCAAGGCTTGTACGAAACACCAAGAAAATAAAGCAGAATACTCAAATCTTATCCCTTAGGTGGGATAATCTTATCACGTTGGAGAGGATCAAAGATTTGAATAAAAATAAAGAAAAAATTAAGCCGAATTTCTTGGCAAAATGAAAGTGAAAATAAGTTGAATTTTCTTCAAAAATGAATGCAGGCACACACATCAATCCTTAATCTTCTTCATTTTCTTTAAACCAGATATTAACTAAGCTTCTAGATGTTAATCCACTAGATTCGGCTGTATTTAGTTTTATGTCACTTACTTTCCCTTACTTGTTTGTTTTAAAGGCCTACCAATGCACCAATACAATTAAGCACACAGCCTTTTATGCCTACTTTTTACTGGATATGAGATCAGATGATCAATGTACTATCATCTTCCCTTTTTGCTTCAAAAACTCATTTTCTGAGGAGCAACACCTTATAATGTTTTGATATTTTTGAATTTTATAATGTTTTTGACTTTTTCAACTTTTTCAATGTTTTTGGTTTTTCTTGAAATTTCTCCCCCTAAAATCAAAAATAATACGAAAAAGTATTTACAAAAACAAAAATTTGACTCTGATGTTTGGGTTCACAAGGTATCCAACACACCTGTTATCTCAGTAACCCTCTTATCAACACCGCCCAAAACTTTGAAACCATTAAGTTTTAATAAGTATTGAAATCGTGACTTTTCAAAAGCTTTGGTGAAAAGATCTGCTTTTTGTTCCTCGGTGTGAATTTTGTCTACGATAATCAACTTCTTTTCGTAGAAATCACGAATGAAGTGATACCGTATCTCAATATGCTTAGTTTTAGAGTAGTTTACTGGATTCTTAGTTATGGAAATAGTTGCATTATTATCTACGAAGATATGGATAGTAAGAAAATTCAAACCGTAGTTCGGCATCTTTGTTGTATCTAAAGAACCTGAGAACAGCAACTGGAGGCAACTACATACTCAGCTTCACAGATAGACAACGAAACCGTGGTTTTGTCTTGCATTGACAGGTGACAAGTCGCTTGCCGAAGAACTGACACCCTACCGTTGTAGATTTGGCATTCAGTTTACAGCTTCCATAGTCTAAATCAGAGTATGCCCTTAACACAAACTCATCGTCTTTTGGATACCAGAGACCGACCCCCGGACATCCCTTGAGATAACGTAGAATTCTTTTGACGATCATGAGATGTGAGACCTTTGGATTCGATTGATATCGGGCGCACATACATGTGGCATACATGATGTCTGGTCGGGAAGCAGTAAGATACATCAATGAGCCTATCATAGATCGGTATAATGTTTGATCAACCTTCTCCCGGTTGGGATCAGGACCGAATCTATGATTCAATAGAAGAGGAGTACTGATAGCTAATGCATCAGTCATGTTGAACTTCGCCAATACGTCATTGACATACTTAGTCTAATAGATAAAGATACCATCTGACAGTTGTTCTCCTTGAAGTCCAAGGAAAAATTTCATCTCCCCCATTGCACTCATCTCAAAATTCTTCTTCATTACTTCTTCAAAAAGCTTGCACAGAACATCGTTTGTCAACCCAAAAATGATATCATCGACGTATATCTACACGGTTAGCAAATGTCCATCAACAATTTGGTGAAAAGTGTACAGTCGACGGTTCCTCTGATAAACCTGTTGTCTAAAAGATGTTGGGACAACGTCTCATACCAGGCTCTCGGGGCCTGATGGAGACCGTAGAGGGCTTTATCAAGGAGGTACACTTTGTCTTTGTGGATCGGATCGAAAAACCCCGGTGGCTGTCCCACGTAGACTTCTTCACTGATTTTTCTGTTAAGGAATGTAGACTTGACATCTAACTGGTAAACAAACCTTTCCAAGAAGCAAATGCTAGAAAGATCCGAATAGCTTCAAGCCTTGCAACTGGTGTATAAACCTCGTTGTAATCGATACCTTCCCTCTGATTAAAACCCAACACCACAAGTCTTGCTTTGTTTCTGACAATGATTCCATTCTCATCCCGTTTACACTTAAACACCCATTTGGTGTTAATCTGCTTCTTATCCTCAGGCAAATCAACTAGTTTCCAGACCCCGAGCTTCTCAAATTACAATAGTTCCTCTTGCATCGCATTGAGCCAGCTCTCCTCGATCAGGGTTTCTTTGTACGTTTTAGGTTCGATTTGCAAAATGAAACACTTGAATGAGAATTGATTTTGTAACGGAGATACCTTTGAGTAAAAAAATTGGAGATTTAATCGATTTGACATCCCGTTTGAACTCCAGTATTCAATCTCCTATGGTGTTATCCTTAGGATGGTAGGATAAAGTTCTTGGCACCACTTCTGTAGGTACTGACACTTCAGGTTGGAGATTGTTTTCATTTTCTTCAGTAGCAACAATGGATGGAGAGATAGCCTCAATTTTCTCCTCATCTGATTCACCATCATCAAAAACAGGAGTAGTCTCTGGCATGTCATTTATATTGAACATGATCTGGTACATCTTGAGGAACTGACATAGGAACTTCAGGTGTTGTTACATAGTCTTCTGATAACAGTTGATTGTATAACATTGTCAAAGTCTCATCAGAAAGACCTTCCTCATGGAGTTTGAAGCTTTCCCAAAGGCTTTCGTAATCAAACAGCCTAGAATCCCCTGGTCGTTGAACGGTAGGAGTATATCTTTAACAATCAGCATTTTGGACTTGGACAATCTTGTGTAGGCTAGGAATGTATACACTTCTTAGTGGACTAGCATATCCCACAAAGAAACCTTCAACTAATTTGGGACCAAATTTGCCATTCGATTCAAGAACAGACATGTTGATCCAAACGGTTCAAGCCATTTCTGATTGGGTTTCCGACGATTTAGTAGCTCCAAACACGTCTTGCGGAATTTCTTGACTGTAAGCACCCAATTAAGTGTATAACAAGCTGCAACTACTGCTTCTGACCAAAAATTAACTGGTAATTTTGAATCTGAAAGCATAGTTCGAGCTGTTTCAATCAATGTCCGATTCTTTCGATCAACGACCGCATTCTGTTGTGGAGTATAAGGTACACTGAATTCATGAAGAATCCCCCGGTCATTACAGTACTCAAGCATTTTGATGTTCTTGAATTCCGTCTCATTATCACTTCTTATTCGACGAATTGGTAGATTAAACAAATTCTCCAGTTTTTTGAATATAATCATGAGGGAATCATACATCTCATCCTTGGATTCCAAAAATATTACCCACGAAAATCTCGAATAAACATCGGTAACCACAAGACAATAAAGTTCTCCTGTGATACTTTTGACATTCACCGGACCGAAAAGATACATATGAAGACGTTCGAATGGTAAGTTGATGGAGTTGACTAGTTTCTTAGGATGTGGTTTCTTTGTCTGTTTTCCCTTCTTACAGTCCAAACACTCTTCATTTAACTGAAAATTTCTCATATTCACTCCTTCTGCCAAGTTCTTATGAATCAGATGATTCATCTTCCTTACACTGATATGTCCCATTATTCGATGCCATAAAACTGACTCTCGTTCTGATGCCCTAGAAATAAAGCATTGAGTAGATCTCAACGATGTTGATGCACTACTCATGTTCATGACATAAAGATCATTTTCTCGAGGATCACGCATGAGAATCCACTCTTCAGGAATTTTGAAACTCGGTTTCAAAATTAAACATTCTCTGTCAGTGAAATGTGTAGAGAAGTTTTTATCACAACATTGTGATATGCTCAGCAAATTATTCTCCAGTTCTGAAATGTAGTTCACATTCTCAAAAGTAACTTTCTCATTCGTCAATGTGCCTTCCCCAACAATTTGACCTCCTTGGTTTCCCGCAAAACCGACATACCTTCCATAAATAGATTTGACATCTTTGAGAAGATGAAGAGTACCCGTCATGTGCCTAGAGGCTCAACTATCCATTATCCAACGAGAATCGTGAGTTCTTGGAAGCCCCTGCACATACAGTAAACAGTGTTAGTGAAACAAGGAAACCCAAGCCTTCTTGGTCTTCGGTTGTTTGAAATTTTATACAACAACCTAACATCATAAATATCTGAATCACGAGAAAAAAAGTCCTCACTGGTTACTTGTGTCTCTGATTCAGTTTTCACTTTCTCAACAACCTCTGGTGGTTTAATAATACTTTTAGACACCCAATTTTGACCTACAGCTTGCTTCTTGCTGTAAAAAGATGTTTGAATTAACTTTGAAACTTTTGATTTTCAAACATCAGTTTTAACAACCTTTTCAACATCAATTTTAACAAACTCATCACGTTTTAAGATTTTTACATTTTTAGGAACAAATACGGGTTTCTTCTCACTCACATAACCTAGGCCAGGTTTCTTGGTAACAGACTTTTGAGACGGATCATGATCATTCTTAAATCGATTGGGACATGCATAAAAAACATGCCCAAATTTCATTTCAGCAAAAACAATGTCTTCGGTCAACAAACTTGTTAACCTGAGATGTCATTTCAGATTGTTCACGCTCTACCTTTTGTTGATAAGACTCTTGGTTAGATTGATTTCTAAAGATTGCTTCCTTTTCAGATTCCGAGGTCTTACCATGCACAAACACAATTTTATTAATTGGTTTAACCCGCTGAGATTGCATTGAATGAAAACTTGTTTTAGCAAATCTTTTCGAGTTAACATGACTCTCTTTTTCAACAACTTTTTCTTCAGCTAACACAAATTCTGCAACTTTGATTCCGGTTGACATGTCACAACCAGAACTATGATTAACACAGTCATCATTACTAAACACAGTGTTATCCTGCAATGCAGTCTCAATTTCCATAATCAGTGCCTTTTTTAAACCCATAGGTTTCATAGGAATATAACCATTCCACATAGGTGGAGGCACGGCATGATAATCTTCACTTGAAGTTATGTTCTCGTTCACATAATCCTTGATTTTTGTTCTAGGCATAATGTGATCAAGAACATAAGATGAAGCAGCATAACTCACCAATTTCAAGTTTGCCCTTTCTGTCCCAATCTTGAGTGTTTGCAACTCAAGTTTGAGAGCTGCATTTTCATCAATGTGTCTGTTAATGGCAATTTGTTTATCTTCAACAATATGTTTTAACATAGAAATTATCTTTTGATTTTGTTGAATACTTGCCCACAAATTCTTTTCACATTTTTGCAATTTCGTAAAAGCCTCATTAACACTTTTAAGATCTAGCAAAGCTTGGTCATAATGTCTTTTCAACTCTTTAATTTCAAGAGTCTTAAAGTCACACTCATTACATGGCAATTCACACTTTCCACATATATTCTAGTATAAAGTTACCTGATGTGCCATGAATGCTTGATCTGTTGGAGAACATTCTTCACTTGAAATTTTAGAATCTTCATCAGTAATATTTTCCATCAAACCTTCAACGAACTCATCTTTTGCCTCAACAGATTCCTCCTAATCACTTGAATCATTGACTTCAGGAAGCATCACATCTTCTTCATCTCCAAAGTCAATCTTTCCATGAGGTACTTCTTCTCCATTAAACCAACCTGAAAAACTTTCAATGATATCAGGTGGAAATAATGAAATCAGATAGTCAGAAGGAACCTCGTGAAGTTTATCATATGTTCATGGAAGTTCGTCATCTGAAGTATTTTGATCATCCTCTTTAAAGATGATGCTATGCTGATGTAGACAACAATTAGGATCTCTAGATGTTACAGCTTATATCTCAAAGTGCGGAATCCATTGAGATTGAACACAACAAATAAACATTAAGCACATTCTTCATTGATAACTTCAACGAATACAAGATATGACACTTAGGCAACTTTCTCTCTCTAGTCTCACACTCTTTTTAACCACATTCTCAATCTTATCCTCAACCACTATTTCAACCATAACCTCTTGCTTACCCTCATCAACCATTTATGCCACATTTGCTTGGAACACCGAGTTCTAATTGAAACCTTCATCTACTTGAGCTGTAGCAGCCTTTTGTTTTGAAGTTGGCGCTTCGGTAGGTTTCTTGCCTTTGGAAGATTCTCCTTCGGGACGATGATAGCTTGCTTGCTTGTAGTAATCCCGCCCAAAGGGATTTGCAGTATTATCCTCCACATTCTTGCTTGTGTATTCCCTCTTGAAGAGTCCTTTTTCTTTGCACCTAAAGCATCTCACCTTAGATTTATCGAAACCCAACTTTGATGTTGTACCATCTAGTACATTTCTTCCAGTTATTTCTTTGAACCTTTGAGCTCTCCTTATCACACTTGCCATGCACCATCGTATATCAATCATTTCCATTTCCTCTAGATCAATTTGACCGTAGTCCTCTTTTGTCATGTTATAATTCCCGATACGACCAGCAACTAAACACTCGTATAACTCTAAAACTGATCCAAGGAATACCATATGTTCCTTTACTATGTCAGTGGTCAGGTTTCCTGTATTCTTCAAATTTATAGCAATGTTGCAATGTATAACATCAGAATCTTGTGTGTTTGAGGCTTGAGATACTGGAATTGTTCCTGAGTAACTACTACTGTATTATGGAGTAGTAGTAACATTGGTGACACAAGCGTGTCCAGTTTGCTCAGCACAAAAAGCTGTGGGAATCTTAGGATTTGATGACGAATCAGATTGTGAACCTTTGAAATACAACCCAACATCCTGTGAAACTGCTGTTGATTTCATCTTCTTCTTTTTCCTAAGCTCTAGTTCGTGTGCTTCAAGCTTCTCAATAAATCTTGCAAGGTTCAGTCGGGCATATGCAATAGGATTTGATTGTTGAATCATTATGAATGTGTTCCACTCTTCAGGTAATGCATCAGCCAGTTTGTCAATGTACTAATAATCAGGCTTGTCATTGCCTAATCTCTTCATTTCATTAACCAAATGACAATACGTCTCAACCAACTATGCAAACGTTTCCCCTTTGACTAGAGTAAAGATATCAAATTCTTTCTTCAGTAATGTCATCTTGCTTTTCCTCATGTCAGGGTTTCCTCTATCATTATTCAATAGAGCTTGCCAAATGGAGTAGCAAGAACCATTGTGTTGTAACAATTGGAAGATTTCTGCTTTAATGGCTTGTTGAAACAAATTCAACATCTTTTTTTCTCTTATAAATTGATTTTTTCACCGTCAGCAATTTGTGACAACCTATAGTTGCTGCCATTTTCATTCTTTGGGATAATGTATTCTTCCTCAACAGTCGTCCATGTCTCGTAGTTCAAAGCTTGTACGTAAGCCTCAAATTTATTGGCCCAAGACGGATAATCTTCCATACGAAGAAGCTTTGGAGGCTTGCTTGAAGTTCCCATTTCATCTCGAGATTAATGTTCTGAAGCAATGCAGAAGGTTGTGACACAAACGCATTGAGATTTTTCATTTCTCTTGTTAAAGGAAGTCAATGGATATCTTGTTAGTCAACGGATATGTATTGGTTATAGAGGTCAACGTATATGTAGTGAATGGTCAACGGATATGTAGGTTTAGTAAGGTCAACGGATATGTAGTGTTGGTCAACGGATATGTAAGAAGTCAACATATAAGTATTTGAACGTATATGTTTTCCCCTTATAACATATACGGCGTATATGTTATGCGTCGTATATGTTATACGTGAGAAACATATGCGTAGAAATAACATATACGTGAAAATATATCATTTTGGTATTTTAGCAATTTGAAGGTTCAAATGATATCGGAATTGGATGAAAATTTGAAGGATTTGACACGGATGTGTAGGGAATGTCTTGTGAAAGTTTGAAGAACTTTTGACGGTTAAATTAGTAGATAGAGACAAAAACCTTGAAAACTTGTAATGTTCAAGCTAGTAACATGCCATAAATCTCTTATACCACTTGAAAGATGATGCTATGTTGATGTTGACAACAATTAGGATGTGACATTTGAGCCAAAACAAGGTACACCTCAGTACGTATTTACCGATTAAGCAAATAAACGCCTTTTGCATAACAAACGAACGATTAACCGAACGGGTCGGGTTATGACCCAGATATCTCGGGGGGGCATTTATAAGTGATATACGATCTATACAAGTTAAAATATTAGAAATATGGTCTTAGTTTGATAGCAAACAAGTTAAACGAAAACATGCTCGTTTAACCACCCGCAATAGATTTAAACGCGAAAGATAGTTACAAACCAAGCATTGTATCATCCGTTAAGCCGAAAAAGACTTACCAAACACTTATTTGAAATGTTTTAAGCGATCCGTGAAAATATTTTTTATTTTTACAAACGTATAGTATGTTTTTATAATTTTACACAAAACTAGCCGAAAAACACTCGTTTTCGCGCTGTTTAACGCACCCGATAAGTTTTTCGCGCCAAAAACCGAACCCGAACTAAATTTGGACCGGGCTTTTCGTGTTTGGGCTTGAGAAATCAGAAACTTGGGCCAAAATGGGCCCAAAGTGGGCCCATGATGGTCCGATCGCAGCAGCAGCCCCCCCCCCCTTTTTTCCTTTCACATTTAAACTAGATACAAGATATTTTCAACATTATTTCTTGAAAATTCTGGACATAAACTTCTTCTCTAGCCAAAAACTCAAGAAACCCTAAGATAAACAACTTAAATAAGCTACTTTTACACTTGTTTAAACTTGTTTAATACCATAAAAACATGTCTTGGTTACTAAAAATCATTCCTAACCGTGTAAAAATCCTAAAAATGGTCCATAAACATGTTTTGATCATACACATGGTAAGAAACCTGTTTTGATAGTTTTTTTGGCCATAAACACGGATTAAAGGATTGAAATGACGTTTTTACGGTTCAAAAGTTCGTTTTTGTGCACTAGCCGAAACCCTAACTTAAGGGCTGTTATGTTGATGAAATATTGCTTGGTTTGTGATATAGGACTTGCACCTAGCTTGCTTAGAAGCACAAGAACCTGAAAACTTGATTAAAAGGTCGGAAACGAGCCAAACCCGCTAAGGTAATGCCGAAAGACTCGCTTACGGGCTATTTAGGTTAAGGTTGTGATGTGCATATTTTTAGGACTTGAAATTTTTCAGGGACATCAGGGACCATTTCAATAAGTCCCTGTTCAAATTTGGTAATTTTTCGACCATCCGAGAATATTTGGCGAATTTATTACCGAATTGGGACGTTTATTTGGGAAAAATAGCTAAAATACTTCAAAAATTATGAACTTTTTCTGGGAACTCATATTTGATGTATTTTGATAACATATGAATTTTGGGATCATTTGGAGAAGTTTAAAGGTGTTTTGTTTATTTGCGTTCGTGTGAATTTTTACAGCAGAATTTGGGCCGAAAAGAATATCGCACGAGCTTTTTACATTCTGGAATTGATACAAGTTATTTTGGGACATGATTTGAGTATTTAGGAATTTTTGGTGAATTTTTGGAAATTGTTTGAGGTAAACGGACGATTTTCAGACAAAATATAGCTGATAAAATGAATTTTTATAAATTAATAAATCAGTAAAAAAATTCCAGAAATATTTTTATAAAAAATCTACATATTTTAATTGATAAGTGGTTAAATTTTCATAATTTAATGATTAACGGTTAATTAATTATGCTAATCTGAATATTAAACAAATTCAGTTTTTATAAAAACCGGCAAGTTCGCGACTAGTGAATCTGCGGGAATATCAAAACACCAAGAGTGACCAAAAATCATATTTTTGGGTTAATTAAGTAAAAATAAACTTTTCTATGAGAAACCTGGACAATCCGGGTGAATTGTGCGCGTTTCTTCTCAAATCAAACTATATAAACGGAAACGGGCCCCGTGGCTAATCCGGGACCCCAGTATGTGATCTTTCTTTATAACTTAATCATTTTATTAACCAATACATTTACCCAAGCTTATTTTCCCATAACTGTTTTCTGAGCGCGTAAACGAACAACTTGGCCCAGCTGGGAAAACGGGAACCTGAGCCAAGTTCAGTTTTAAGTATTAGACATTGAACAACATCACAACCTAAGCCTATTACCACTTTCTGGGCGTTCCAGCTACACCCAGATTAGTTATACAGCCCAGTTTAGTATTGAGATTATAATAATATTAAAATATTAATATTATTATAATATTGATTATAGGAACTAATGATAGCGGACCGAACAAACCAAGAGCTGATACAATACTAATTATCTACTAAACTATGAGTTTCATGACCCCACTTTTAAACTGTTTTACGAACTTTTGGGGTGAAAAGCATGTTTTATTACATATACATACCTGAAACATGTACTGATGTGAATTATCTAAGTGCTAACACACGAAAGTCCCCACGATCACAGTGATTAACTTCGAGCCGGTGGCTTGTGAATAGTACTATTGGTTTGACAAACCCAAACGGAGCTGGCACGGTTTGCCGAGACACCAAAACCGTTTGCACATGACCATAAAATTATACAAACACGATATGTAGTTTTAGACATAGCTACCGGGGCATGTTGTGGGCGGAAAGGGGCCATAATGGTTGATTGAGCGTGGGAAATGGAGGCACGCAGCACGAACAGTTCAGGCTTCACTGTAGCTTAGCATAATTACATCACATACATCATTTACATACATACATACTTATTTCATGATTACAAGTGTTGACTTGTGAATAATCATTACTGATTTCTTGAAACTCGTGAAACTCACCAACTCTAGTAGTTGACCCGTTTTAAACTGCTTTTCAGGTGTACCTAAATCGGAGTAATTTGATGATATGTTACTTACCTGAAGTGTGTGGTTGATGCTATGTGAATAGAGGCAAGGATGTTAGTAGTAAGAATGTATAGTTAATGAACTAGTTTTGTTTATATCACCTAGACTGGAAAACAACAATAGAACAAAGAAATGTAATATATTGTAAATTAATTTGTAATGTTTCTTTATAAACAATATGTTGATATCAGAGGTGTCTGTTACATTCTCGTTTTATGCTTCCGCATTGTGCTAGTCGGGGTGTGACATAGGATCTCTAGATGTTACAGCTTATATCTCAAAGTGCAGAATCCATTGAGATTGAACACAACAAGTAAACATTAAGCACATGATAACTTCAAAGAATAAAAGATATGACACTTAGGCAACTTTCTCTCTCTACTCTCTTATTCTAACATTCACCAAAAGTCTAATGAATAATGCATAAGTCCCATATTTATAGGAAACAACATGTAAGACACCAAGGGCCGTATAAGTTATACGGAGCGTATGTTATGCGCCGCATAACATATGCGGTACTTGTGCTTATGCATTAATCACAATCACAAAACATAAATTTTACATTTAAAGCCCTATACAATCATATCTAAGACATCTAAGACCCTAGCAATAGACATTATGCTCTAACAGGGTTTATTCGGTCACTTGTCAAATCCAGATTATATTGCTCCATCCGATAATAAATGGTGTAAGGATGGGAGTGACTCTGATAGAGAAGCTGAGAAGAGATTGACGGTGGATTTCGTTCCTGTTGGTGGGAGTAAGAGATTCATTAAGATTGAGTCAGATACAGAGGAGGAAACGCTTACACCTAAGAAGAAATGGTGAAAGGTGGTTAAGAAGGAAGTGGTGACTCAGAGTACACAGGAGGAGGTAGTATAGTCAGCGACATCTGTAAAGGACAGTGAGGAGACAGTTAGATTTGGAAGCTAGGCGGTAGGCCCTTAGCTAATCCTCGTGCTTGTTTTGAAAAGAAAGCTTCTGCATCAAAGAAGCGCAATTCAACAGATGAAGTTGATGAAGCTTGTGTACCTGATGTGGTTGTTGATAAGCCTATAAAGAAGAAAGCTGTGAGGTTGAAGAAAAAGTCGAAAAGGGCTAAGTCACTGGTATTAAAGTTAACTGATGAGCCGGATGTTGATTAATCGGAGGTTGTAGTTACGCTGATCAACCAGGAGTTTATAGTTGATGAACCAGTTGTTGATCTGGGTGGTGATGATAACACTTTAAAGACACCTGTTGTGCAGACTACACAAACACAACAAGCTCCACAACAGCAAGCTTCACCGAATAAGACACCATCTAAAGCTGCTGATTTTGGAAGCTTTCTATCATTAGATGAGAGTTTGTTTTGGTGATTTCATGACATTCAAGGAGTTTGATGTATTAAAGGAGACTGTGACTAAGTAAGGGATCAAGATAGACAGTCTGGTGGTAGAGAATGAGAGGTTGAGGAAAAAGAGTGCCGAACAGAGAAAGATCATAGATGATGGAGAGTTGAAGAGGAAGCAACATGCCGACTTGTTGAATTTGCATATCAGGTATTATGCCTTGTTGGAGGATAAATTAGGTATCAATTTGAAACAAAAGCTGGAGAAATCGGATGCTGATGATAAAGTATTCACCAAGGTTTAGAGTGGAGTAGCTATGATGGAGGAGATTGACTTCAAGATAGAATATGACCAAGATAGAGTGGATGCCAAGGGGAAAGGAAAAGTTGATGAACCTGTTATTCAGACTGAGATTCAAGATGTTGGTACTTCTTCTAGTGTAAAGGTTATTGAGCCTGTTGTTGTTCCAGTGGTTACTGAACCTGTGATTGTCATATGTGGAACTAGTGGTAGAACTTGTGTTGAGCCTGTCATTGATCCTGTTGTTGAGTAGGTGAATCAAGAAGAGCAGGAGGAAGATGATGATGAAAAGATAAATTATGGAGACTCCCCAACTCGTGATGATTTTGATGACGATAATCCTTACGATCCGAGTTTGGTTGGAGGTGTTGGAATACTTGTAGGTTCTGGTTCTAGTAATATTGTTGAATCTGCTGCTAAATCGTCTGAAGCTATTGAACCAAGTCATGGGGAGACAAATCCTGGTGGTAATATGGAGGAGTTGGAAGTGTTGGATGTCGAGCCATTATCTTTTAAACCTCCAGCTAGATTTTCTGCTACTGGAGAGGAGTTAGAAGAGGGTGAGATCAAGATGACACGTGCTGGCATTGCTAGATTATTAGAGGTCACTGAGGATAAGTTCTTATTTGACTTTGAGAAGGATTTAGATACGGTTGGTGGTTTGGATGTTGTACTCGTCAATGACCCAATATTGGAGGAGGAGTTAGAAAAAGAACCAGTTTCATGTGTGAATGCAGATCATGAGATTCTGAGTTTGATGAAGATTTTGATGAGGAGATAGACATGATTACCCAGGAATTTGACAGTCAGTTTAATCCAGTATCGGGTGATAAAGGAGAATCCGTTGAAGAAGATGAAGTTAATAGTCAGAAACAAAATGATTGGTTTTAGAGGAGGAAGATTGAACCTAAACGTATATACCTGAAGCCAGTCCAGTATTATAAGAAGGAAAATGAGGTTAAGCTCGGGAAGGTGGTTAGTATTGCCTACTTGTCGAAGATTAGAAAGATACTTGTTCGGAGGACACTTGGGGTACAATATTTCGAGAGTTTATGTGAGCTGAAATCATTACCCAAGATGGATGTCGTTGATATAGTTGACAAGGAGCTGTTGTACTTTCCCAAGAGAGGCCCTGTTAAGAAAATCTGGGATTTTATCAAGAGGCAAGCTAAATGTAACTTATCAATTGCTCAAAGAAAGACATAGACGTTCTATTCAACCACAAGATCCAGATAGAGAGTGCAAAAGATGTCGAATCTGCTTTACAGTATCATCGGGTTGTCAAAGTCTATCACACATACAAGATACATGCGGCTCAAGTGTGGAAGAGCAAATGGGAGAAATTAAGAGTAGAGGAAGAGCGCAAAGAGCAAGAACGGGAGCAGACTATCAAGGAGAGCAGGGAACGTGCTTCATGGTTAAAGTACCAATACAAACGTACTGGTAAATTGATCCCTACCAATCAGAAGCCGTCTACAAGGCGTTCGTAGAAAGATATGCGCAGAGAATACAGGGAAAGGGTTTTTGGCACAAAGGAATGAAGACTGAAGACCTAGCAACGTCCAAGGGGGGGTTTGTAGAGTCATAGTGTCTATTGCTAGGGTCTTATTGTATTTTGTATGCTTTGAATGTCAAATGTATGTAAATGTATGTTAGTAGCTCATAAGTCAGCATATACCCCCCATAAGTTATGCGGCACACAACATATGCGCCGTATAACATATGCGCCGTATGGTGTATTTTGTTCAAGTGTATATATAGGTTAACTTATGCGTGAATAGGAGGACTTTTGCACATTGTCACATCTTAGAGAGAGAAAGTAGAGAGAGAATGTGACAATTGAGGCAAAACCAGGTACACCTCAGCACGTATTTACCAATTAAGCAAATAAACGCTTATTACGTATCGGTCGAACGATTAACCGAACGGGTCTGGTTATGACCCAGATACCCCGGGGGGGCATCTATAAGTGATATACGATTAATATAAGCTAATATATTAGTATTATGGCCTTAGTTCGATTGCAAACAAGTTAAACGAAAACATGCTCGTTTAACTACCCGCTATAGATTTAAATGCGAAATATAGTTACAAATCAAGCATTGTATCATCCGTTAAGCCGAAAAAGATATACAAAACTTAGTGGGAATTTTTTAAGCGATCCATGAAAATATTTTCGATTTTTCAAAAGAATGGTATGTTTTTATAAATTTATACAAAAATGACCAAAAGACGATTGTTTTTACACTATTTGTCGTACCTGGTAAATTTTTCGCGTCAAAAATCAAACCCGAAAAAAAATTGGACTTAGGCTTTTACGTGTGGGCTTGTAAAACCAGATGATTTGGCCAAAATGGGCTCAAGGAGGGCCCAATTGTGGTCCAGCTGCAAGGGTGGATTACCCCCACCCCCTAAGCTAGTTTTTTTTTATATATCACAAGATATTTGCAAACCATATTTGATAAAATTATGGATACACACTTTCTTCCTTCGTCAACCATCAAGAACAAAGGTCATTTTAATTTTTTTTATCATTTAATTCATGGATTAATCAAGTTTAATACCGTATAAACATAGTACGATTACCAAAAATCTTTCCTAACCATGAAAAAATCCTAAAAATGGTCCATAAACATGTTTTGATCATACACATGGTTAGGAACCTGGTTTGATAGTTTTTTGGGCCATAAACACGGATTATAGGGTTTAAAGGGCGTTTTTACGATTCAAAAGTTCGGTTTAATACCCTAGCCGAAAACCTAAGTTAATGGGCTGTTATGTTGATGAAACTTGCTTGGTTTGTGATATAGGACCTGTATCTAGCTTTTATAGAAGCACAAGAACCTGAAAACTGGATTAGAAGGGCGAAAACGAACCAAAACCGCTAAGGTAATACCGAATCACTCGTTTACGGGCTGTTTAGGATTCGATTGTGATGTGTTTATTGTTAGGTAATGCAATTTTGCAAGGATTTCGAAACCATATCATTGAGTCCCTGTTTAAATTTGGTAATTTTTCGACCATTCGAGAATATTTGGCGAATTTATTACCGAATTGGGACGTTTATTTGGGAAAAATAGTTAAGTTGCTTGAAAACTTATGAAATTTTGTGGGGAACTCCGATTTGGTATATTATGATCACATATCAAAATTTGGGGTCATTTGGAAAACCCTAAGTATATTTTGTATATTTGCGTTTATTTGAATTTTTAAAGTCGTTTTTTGCTCGGAAATGATATTTGGCCAAATTGTTAGAGTTTGGGATTTTTTTCAGGTTGTTTTGGGACATATTTTGGTCACTTAGAAATTTTGGTGGATTTTTTGGAAATCGTTTGGTATAAACGGACAATTTTCGGGCTAAATATAACAGATAAAATGAATTTTTATAAATTAATAAATCAGTAAATAATTCCAGAAATATTTTTATAAAAATATACATATTTTAATTAATAAGTGGCTAAATTTTCATAATTTAATGATTAACGGATAATTAATTGTGCTAATTTAAAGATTAAACAAATTCAATTCTAATAAAACCGACGAGTTCGTGATTAACGAACCTATTGGAATATCATAATACCAAGAGTGATCAAAAATTGTACGCGTTTTTCTCCAAATCAAACTGAATAAAGGAAGCGAGCCCCGTAGCGAATCCAGACCCTAATGTGTGATCTTTCTTAATAACTTAATCATTTTATCGACCAACACATTTACCCAAGCTTACATCCCCATAACTGTTTTCTGAACGCATAAACGAACAACTTGGCCCAGATAGGAAAACAGGGAAACTGAGCCAAGTTCGGTTTTAAGTATTAGACAAAAAACATCACAATCTAAGCCTACTGACACTTTCTGGGTGTAACAGCTATACCCAGATTAGCTGTACAGCCCAGTTTAGTATGAAGATTATAATAATATTAAAATATTAATATTATTATAATATTAATTATAGGGGAGTAGTGATAGCGAGTTGAACCAGCTACGAGCTGACACTGTACCATACCTCTACTAAACAGTGAGTTTCATGACCCCTTTCTTTAAAGAGTTTTATTTAACTTTTGGGGTGAAAAGCATGTTTGATTACATATACATGAGTGATGATGTGAATTATCTAAGTGCTAACACACGAAAGCAGCCACTAACACAATGATTAACTTCGAGCCGGTGGCTTGTGAATAGTACTATTGGTTTGACAAACCCAAACAAAATCGGTCTGGTTGTCGTGTCACATAGCATCGTTTGCACATGACCATACTTATACAAATAGGCTATGTAGTGTTAGACATAGATACCGAGGCATGTTGTGGCGGAAGGATAGCCACAGTGGTTGATTGGGCGTGGGAAATGGATGCACGCAACATAAAAAATCAAGGCATCAATGTAGCTTAGCATAATTACATCATTTACATACATACATACTTATATCATAATAAAAAGTGTTACCTGTGATTACTCATAACTGTTTTCTTGAAACACGTGAAACTCACCAACTCTAGTAGTTGACCCATTTTAAACATGCTTTTCAGGTATGGTACCAAAGTTGGAATAATGTGATGACGTGCTACCTGTCGTGGAACGTGCTCGATGCTAAGTGAATAGATGCAAGTTATAGTAAGGAGTGGGACAGTTAATATATAATTTTGTTTGTATCACCTAGACTGTAGACAAAGATCAAAAGGATGTAATATGATGTAAGTTAGTTTGTAATGTTTCTTTATAAACAATGTTGTTGATACCAGAGGTGTCTGTTACATTCACGTTTTACGCTTCCGCATTTTGCTAGTCGGGGTGTGACAGAGAAAGTAGCCTGTAATTGTCATATCTTTTGTAAACGATTGAAAACATTAATGAAGATGACTTTAATGTTTCTTGTGTTCTTCCATCTTTGAGGGATTCCACACTTCAAAGTACAAACTAATAACATTCCGATCCGTACATGCATCCTACGTCATCAAGCAATCTTTTCATGGACCCTGCTAGGGGATGCCGCCCCTAGACCCCAATACCAGGGGCGCTGCGCCCAGAATCCCGTCCATTAGGGAATTCACTAAACTAGAAAAATGATGTGGTTAGAAGTAGTTAATTGATACTTATAAATTATTATACGGTTAGCCGTGGGCAACTAAGGAGAAGTGTTATAGTTAACTTCGAGAGGAACGGAATCAAGGTGAGTTCTAGCCCCCTTTTACCTTTAAATGTTTTAGGGCTATTTACATACTCAAGAAAGAAAATAAAAGATGAATGTGATATGTTTTATATGAGAAAGGAATGTGACATGTTTTATATGAGTAAGTCATGATGTGGGCATCAAGGGGGGTCGTAGTACCTTATACCTGCCCACATAATGAATACTCATGAGTAGTATGCAAGTACATATACGATAGACAGATGTTCCAATGATGGAAATGATAGTGTGCTATGGAAAGGAAAGCACGGGCACGAACACAATAAAGGACTAAAAGCATGTACTGTCTTCAGGGCATGTGTTGTGATGGTAATGTGGTCTAGCTATAGATACAATGTATTGTCTGATAGAATGATATGTGTAAGATGATCTAGTTATGGATACTATAGTAAGATGGTCTAGTTATGGATACAGAGGATAATGTGGTCCAGTTATGGATACTATGGTAAGATGGTCCAGTTATGGATACAAAGGATGTTATTGATACTACGATAAGATGGTCCAATTATGGATACAAAGGATAATGTGGTCCAGTTATTGATACTATGATAAGATGTTCCAGTTATAGATACAAAGGATAATGTGGTCCGGTTATGGATACTATGGTAAGATGGTCCAGTTATGGATCTAATGAATAGGTGGTCCTATTAGGGATACTAAGTATGGTAGCTATTAAATACGTGCGTATATGTGGAATGGTTGCATGGCATGCCAGTTAATGAATGCATAGATACATGCTATGTGAATGTATGGTCCAGCTATGGATACCGGTAGAATGGATGATTCATTAATATACATACCTGAATGTTAGTTGATTGAACATAAAGAAGATAGGGAGCAAGCCCTACTAATACCTGTGTATAATGATAATATGAATGTAGATGTGTACGAATGCTATGCAAAGAAGAATGGGTACATGTTCATGCGTAGAGCCTTCGGGCCTCATGCATGTACAATAAGTTAGGATGGCGCCATATCCCTCTAACTTTGCGTAGAACGTAAATAATGTTGGTATGAACATTAGAGAGGACTAAATCTCTATATGTTGACATGTATGAATAGTTTTACTTAAGTACTAGTGAGGGCAAGCCTCCACGTGCTTTTGTGAATGAGTAAAGCGACGTAAGTGCTGGTGAGGGAAAGCCTCTACGTGCTTTTGTGTATAAGTAGTGCGAAGTATAAAAAAAGGGCAAGCCTTTATGTTATGTTATATATGAATGCTTGAAAAATGCTATTTATTTATAAACCTTAAATTATGAAAAAAAAACGAAATGTTAGAACTCACTCAACGTGTAGCTGACTTTTAGTATGCATGCAGGTATTGTTGATGACGTGCAAGCTTGGGGTGCGTGCGAGGCAATCCATATTAAAGATCTAGCTAAATATAGAAATTGCAATGTAAAAGTTTTAATTTCCGCTGCAAATTGTATATGTTTCCGCTGTAACAAACCGAGTTTATGAGTAAATCCAACGACAAAGTTGGGCACCCGGGCTCGGGGCCTTACATATGGAATGCCGATGAGGAAGCATTTGAACTTGTAATCATTTCCTTTCTAGTAATGTAATTTACTGTTTTGAATGATTTGATGTGTATTTTGATAAGTGTAAGTAATCTAGATATGTTTTGGTGCATCTGAGTTTGTTCCAATCTAGGAGAGATTGTCGGGTCTAAACGAAAAATTTGAATATTCTCAACCTCCCCAGATTTCGTTTAAGTATGGAACTCAAGAAAGCTCAAGCAATCAGAGCATGGTTTTTACTTCCTCGAGCAAGATATCCTATTCGAGTAGGATAATCTTCAATTAATCTTCTAAGTGTTAGTTTCAAGCAAGCTACACTTCGTCGAGCAAGGATGTTCTTCTATCAAGCATGGTTTCTACCAAGCAAACCCTTGATGTATCTGAGTTTGTTCTAATCTAGGGAGAGATTGTCGGGTCTAATGAAAGAATAACTAAGATAAGATATGATGAAGAATCAAAAAGCTTCCTACTTACAAACTCTCTTGGTGCTCTCTTAGGTGTGATACAACATGATTCTAAGCTGCAATAAGATATAGCATATTTATGATATTACTGAGTGGGACTTACCAGAAGATCACAGGTTTTATATTGAGCTCACAATGTTTCAACAAAGAGCTGCTGCAGTCAGAAATGACAAGATTGGCAGCAAAATGAAGAATATGAAAGAAGGATTGCAAGAGACAGATCTTGAAGACTATTCTTTTAGTTTTGTTGTAATTCTTAATTTTTGATGTATTTTTGTCTTTCGTTTGATATGTAAAGCCCATGAGGCAGAATTTGAACTTGTAATCATTTCCTTTTTAGTAATGTAATTTACTGTTTTGAATGATTTGATGTGTATTTTGATAAGTGTAAGTAATCCAGGTATTTTTGGTGCATTTGAGTTTGTTCCAATCTACGGGGGAGATTGTCGGGTCTAAACGAAAGATTGGAATCTTCTCAACCTCCATAGAATTCGTTTAAATATGGAACTCGAGCAAGCTCAAGCACTCCACTCCGAGCATGGTTTTTACATCCTCGAGCAAGATATCCTATTCGAGCAGGATAATTAATATTCAATTAATCTTCTAAGTGCTAGTTTCGAGCAAGCTACACTATCTTGAACAAGGATGTTCTTCTATCAAGCATGGTTTCTACCGAGCAAACCCTTGATGTATCTCTGCTTAAACTAAGTTCCCGAGCAACTTAGTGGGTCGACTAATGATAGAATAAAGATGGATCTCAAGTGTGCTGGTAAGGAGTTTTTGATTATTACTAAGTATTACTCCTAACATGATTTGGCATTGAGAATTACTACAGTACCCGAGTATACTTAGAATGTTCAAATAAAACTAAGTATAAGCTAAAGAGATTCGAGCAAGAACATGTTTTCTTGTGGGATCTTTTCGAGCAAAGTTTGGAATGATCGTGAAGATTGAAACTTGCTTGAGAGGAATACTAGGTTAGAGCCCGTGTTTCACATGGTTGAAAAGTATAATAAAAATAGAAAATTATTATATGTAATACGTAAATTCAATTGTTTCATATAATAATTTTTATTTGTGACTTTTTTATTAAGTTTTTGATATATTATGCACTATAATTTTAAATTGAAAACCAAATCTTGATGTTTCATGAATTTAAAAACTAAATTTACAAAAACTAAGGTTTTGTTGTAAAAGAAAATAAATAAAAATATATTATATTTTAAAATAAAGAGAGAAACGATAAACAATCTTAAATGGTTGTGTTAAAAAGATATAAGAAGACAATGTCCTATTGTGAATTATGAAAATGTTAATAATTATAAATAATTTTGGTTTTATACTTGAAAAGAAATCAAATTTATATATGTTAAGTCAAGAAATCAAACACTGTTACCATTTTAGTGGAGTTAGTAAGCACATTTGGTTTGAAACATGAGGTCTTGGATTCGAAACCCATATCACACGATAATATATTTTTCAAAGTTTGGATTACTCTCCAAAATTAAAATTTCAAATTAATTTCTATAAAAGATTTGTTTCAGCCTTCATTTAAGAAAGGGGTATTGGATTTAAATCATCCAAACTTTGGCCTATTGGCTGACACTACGCCAAACTTTAAAAATGTATCAAAATAGTCCCATGTTTTGACCTATTGGCCGCCAACGAGCTCTTCGCTAACGAGGTTAGATTCCGCTAGTTTTTTATAACGTGGATGATTATGTATACGATAAAGTGGAAAAAATAGTAACGTTGACTACTATGTGGTAAATAATTATTTTTAAATTAAAATTTAGAATTTTCAAACCAAATTAAATGATCCAAACCACTTCTTTAAACAAAAATAGCAAAACAAATTACTTTCCTAGCTAAAAGAAATGAATCGAACCACTTTTCTTAATAATAATATATGAACCAAACTACTTTTCTAACAAAAATAAACGGACTAACCAATTTTTTATAACAATAATAAGCGAACCGAGTTACTTTTTTTTAACAAAAATAAATGAACCGAACAACTTTTTCAACAAGAATCAGCAAACAAACCAATTTTTTTGACAAATATAAACGAATCGAACTACATTATAACAAAAATAAAGAAACGAACCACGTAATTTAACATAAATAAACGAACCGAACCACTTTTTTAACAAAAATAAACAGACCGAACTACTTTTTTTTAAAAAAAAATAAACGAACCAAACCATTTTTTTTAATAAGCGAACCAAACTACCTTTTTAACAAAATAAACGAAACAAACCACTTTTTTAATAAGCAAACCAAACTACTTTTTCAACAAAAATAAACGAACCAAACCACTTTTTTTTAACAAAAAAAACAAACCAAACACCACCACCATCACCGTTCTGACATGAACCACTTTCGACCCGAAATGCGTTATGACCTGAACTCTCTCGACCTGAGTTTATTTTTATTACAAAAGTAGTTCGTTTCGTTATTTTTGTTAAAAAAAAAAGGTTCAGTTCATTGATTTTGTTAAAAAAAAAGGATTCAGTTCTATTTAAAAAAAATTGGTTCGGTTTGTTGAGTTTTGTTAATAAAAAAGTCATTCGATTCGTTTATTTTTGTTGAAATAGTGATTCGATTCATTTATTTTTATTAAAAAGTCCGGTTCATTTATTTTTATTAGAAAGAGTGGTTCAATTCGCTTATTTATTTTTTTTTTAAAATGGTTTGGTTCATTTATTTTTGTTAAAAAAAAGGGATTCGATATGTTTATTTTGGTTAGAAAATTTTAATTTTAATATTAAATTTTTTTTACCAGATATGCAGTCCACGCCATTATTTTTGACACATCATCGTACACGTCATATTCCACGTCATCAAAAATTAACATAATCTAAGTTCGTTAGTGAAAAACTCTTTGGCAGAAAATAGCCTGAAACTTGGTACTGTTTTGGTACATATTTAAAATTTGGCTTAACGCCGCCTACTATTGAGACAAAGTTTGGATATATGTATATATGCTAGGTTAGAGCCCATGTTCCACACGGATGAAAAATATAGAAAAATAAAAAATTATCATATGTAATACGTAAATTCAATTGTTACATATAATAATTTTTATTAATAATTTTTTCTATTAAGTTTTTGATATATTATGCACTATAATTTTAAAGTTGAAAACCAAATCTTGATGGTTGATTTATTTAAAATAAAACTTTCATACCGATATTGTTACATTAAATATTATGTGTATAAAAATGACATTTATAACAAAATGTTGTCACATATTTAAAATCTAAATTTACAAAGACTAAGGTTTTGTTATAAAAGAAAATAAATAAAAATATATTATATTTTAAAATAAAGAGATAAACAATGAAAAACCTTAAATGGTTGTGTTAAAGAGATATGCAAAGACAATGTGATATTGTAAATTACCGAAATGTTACCAATTAAATATAATTTTGGTTTTATACTTGAAGAGAAAGCACATTTATATATATTAAGTCAAGAAATAAAACACAATTATCATTTCAGTGGAGTTGGTAAGCCCATTCGGTTTGAAACATGAGGTCTTGGGATACAATAATTTATTTTTCAAATTTTTATAAAGCTTTCCGTGTCATCGGTTATAATATGAAAACGGGTCATGAGTCATAATATATTAGGAAATAGTGACATGGAACTACTTGGCATTCTATGTGGAATGCTTAGTTAAATGTCATGTGGACAACTTGTGTTGCTTTAATAGTATAGTTAGATTAGATTAGATATGGAGAGGATTAAAAAAGCACTTCTTCTTAGAGAGAGAACTAGAGAACTAATAAATAAATATTTTTAGTTTAATTAAAACAAATATTTTTTTTTCTTTCATTATTCTTATATGTTGTTATTCTTCACTAGAAAAAAATATAAAAATAAAAAAATATATAAAAATAATAAAAAAAAACTCGTTATAGTGCAAATATGCAATACATCGACTTTTTTTATTACATATGTGCACTAATGTATATTTTGATATGTGCAATATTGTTGAATAGAATATATGCAATTATTTGTATTATATACGTGCAATAGTGTTATATTACGTATACAAAAGTTAAAAAAAATTATATAGTGAATATGTGAATTAGTATTGTATTACGTATATGCGATAGTGTGCATTGCATATACAATTATTAGTGCTGTGTTTGCATATATTTAATAGTGTATATTGTATAATGCAATTGTGGTGTATTATATATAGTAAAACACTACTGTATATATGCAATACACATTAGCGCACATATGCACTACATTGACAGTTTTTTTAGGAGCAATATCATCTTATTAGAAAGAGGAAAGAAAAAAATAACAAGATATTTTTTTAAAAAAAAAGTTCAAAATAATTCTTTATTAGTTCTCTATTTCTCTTAGAAGAAGTTCTTTTTAGATCTAACCCATATATATATGTGTGTGTAAAAATTATATATATAAATATAGGTATTTTTGCACCTAATATACGTTAAGCATTATTGTAATCTATCTTTTATATATATATATATATAGGGGAGGCTCAATGGGGAACTTCAAAAAAATAGGGAATTAGGGAACCATTAGATAGATAATTAATGACAAATATTGTTGATTTCGTTATTGTCTTTGATACCTAATCAGGCTGAACATCGATTGTCTGCTTCTGTTACTTTTTAAGGTATACGTGTGAAGTTTTTCTTTAGTATGAATGTATCTTTACTAACAATAATGTTTGATTTATGTGTGAAAGTTTGGTAAGTTTTGAACGACTACATTTTCAGGAATGATAAAAACAATATAGAAAAGAGATGAAATTGAGCCTTTTGAAGTAGATACTGAGCCAAAAGCTTTAATACCAGTTAAAAGAACCTGAATTGATCAAAGATGGATGTGAAGAAACATCCTACGATGATATCTACTCCCTACAACGTTATGTGCAGAAAATATAAAAAGTGAAAAACTCAAAGATATCTGTTTAACTCTTCTTTATTCATGATAGCAGTAATGTACAACAAGATATGACAATATGAGATCAGGTACAAGTTGGATCAAAAGGACAAACGAACACAATAGCCAAGTGAACTATATTTAGGCTCACTTGGACTTATATGTTATACCGTGTAAGTTATGCGGCGTATAACTCTTTTGTGTGTTCAAAACATTAACGAACATTCCAAACTTACTACTATCAAGACCTACAAAACAAGACCTAAGCAATAGACATTATGCACTAACATAAATAAATGACCCGTGATAATTACTAGGGTATAAATGTGAAAATGGTTGCTTTTGAGAGGTATATTAAACGGTATTTTAGTCATTTGTAAAGCTCAATTTTCTTCAAGCTGTATTCGTAAAGCTTAAGCTTATATAATAGAAAAGGGTGTTTTAGTCATTTTACTATGGAGATAAACAAAAGTAAAGGGTATTTTAGTCATTTAACAAAATTTAAAGCTCGAGCTCGTTTATTAAACAAGCATAATTTTAGGCTCGATCCCGAGTAGCTCATGAGCGGCTTGGGCTATTTACAACCCTACCTGGTCCTGCTGGTTATAAAATAGTAAACGAGTGTTTTAGTCATTAGTATTGGGGCATGTCCGTTTTTTAGTGGACAGGTTCATATATTATTTTGTGTATAATGATGGTGTTTTTTCTACACATCGGTAGGTTTTAGATTTTGTATTTCTTTTTACATATATCAGATCTCGATTCTCTATGGACGCAAAGAACATATGAAGAAGAAAGTTCATACAATGATTGATAAATTTGCTGTACGCGAGTTGTGTTCTTTGGCTGTAGCATATCAGGTCTGTTTTTTATATAATTTTTGTCAACGCCCTTTATTGTTTTTTGGTTTGAATATGATTATATAACCGTTATCGCGATAAACTTATAGGATGTGTCTGAGAAAGATAAAATTGCCCGTATGCTGATTATAAAACAATTTCTTTTTATTTCTTAAAAGCTTTAAATCGATTTCAAAGAGACGCTTCTACATTCTATGTAGGATTACACCCCGAGAATGGCCAGGTAGCATATCATGTAACATTTATTTTTTATGATTTTAAAAAAAATTGTTGTGTCATTAGTTTGTTATAGAATATTAGATAAAACATTCTGTGTTTTAAAATTAAATTTTATTGTGTGTGATGAATGTTTATGCAGTGGGGTTACGGTGGTATGAGTTGAAGCATGGGAGGGTTTTCAAGGATGGGAGGATTGGGACATATGGGCAGCGGTTTTGATGGCTTAACTGATGTGTGGGCGGCTTTGGTAGTGGCATGGGCTGCTTACACAACTATGCGCTGGACTTCGTATGCTCACATGAAAACGTTTATGTGGTAGATGCATATGGAGATGAGTTTTTGGCTTTTGAAGTTGATTTTGGTGAGATGAAATGGGTTAAATCGACAGGGCGATTGGTGAATATGCCGTTTTTCTAAGTATCTTCAAGTGTTGTGCTGCTATTAGACCTAATACGTGGGTCCACCCTTGGGCACGGTATGAAAGGCTTAATTTCTCAACAAACAAAATGCCATTTAGTGGCACACGTTTTTAATGACATTCAGCTCTTGTGCCACTAATTTAGGGTTTTAATGGCACTTTGTGTATGCCATCTTTGCTTATAACACATATTTAGTGTTACTTAGTTTTAGTGCCACTGATTTATGATTTTAGTGACACTTTGGGTATGCCACTAAAAATCTAGTGTCACACTTTTTTAATGGCATTTAGCACTTGTGCCACTAATTTAGGTTTTTGGCACTTTGCGTATCCCACCTTTGCTTAACACATTTTTAGTGGCATTTAGTTTTAATGCCACTAATTTATGATTTTTAGTGGCACTTTGCTTATGCCACTAAAAATCTAGTGCCACTAAAAATCTAGTGTCACACGTTTTTAATGGCATTCAGCTCTTGTGCCACTAATTTAGGTTTTAAATGACACTTTGCGTATCCCATCTTTGCTTATAACACATTTTTAGTGGCATTTAGTTTAATGCCACTAATTTATGATTTTATTAGCACTTTGCTTATGCCATTAAAAATCTAGTGCCACACATTTATAATGGCATTTCAGCTCTTATGCCACTAATTTAAGTTTTTAATGGCACTTTACGTATGTCATCTTTGCTTATAACACATTTTTAGTGCCACTTAGTTTTACTGCCACTAATTTATGATTTTAGTGACACTTTGGGTATGCCACTAAAAATCTAGTGTTACAGGTTTTAAATGGCATTTAGCTTGTGTCACTAATTTAGGTTTTTAATAGTACTTTGTGTATGTCATCTTCGCTTATAACACATTTTTAGTAGCATGTAGTTTTAGTGCCACTAGTTTATTATTTTAGTGATACTATACGTATGCCACTAAAATCTAGTGTCACGGTAATTCTAAAATGTAGTTGTTTGTTATTATGAAGTTTCATAAGGATCTTTTAATCAATAAAATCAAAATATGTAAATCAATTGTTAATCTTGTACGTCTTAAAAAAACAATTATTTTTGGACATAAACATACAATTTATTTATAATTATTAAAAAAAGGCCCTCCTTTCTCTCGTCGCATTTTTATAATACATATTAATTATTATTAGTTTGAAAGTGGGATTATATAACTTAAACCAAGATTTCATCATAGATGTGTCTATAAATTATCTATAATTTTTTATTAATTATCTTTTAAAGAAAAATGGTATTCTAAGATGAGGTATAAACCAAGATTTCTTCATATATGTTTGTCTATAAATTATCTACAAATTTTATTTGTTTTCTTTTAAAGAAAAACGGTATTATGAGATGAGGGCTGAAATTACCCAATTTTTTTTCGTTTTCAGCCACGAGATGCAAACCCTTTACGAAACTATTAAAAAACAATTAAAAGTTGAATATGTTATCTACAAGCCAAACCTTTTAACAGTTGCTCTTATCTGGCCACCCAGTTTAGAAACCACCTGTTTTGACCCTTATCAGGCAAAGTTTAGAAAAATGGATAAAAGGTTGTTGGAAACTATAAGATAGTTCAAGTAAGATTAATGTATTTCTTGACTATTCATTTGAAGCAACATATGCCAAACTTTATTTTCAAAGCACACGCTCGGCAAAAGGAATATGGTCAGGTATTTATTCCCACAATGACCACCTAAATTACAACACAACCATATCAAAAGCTAATTATGTCTAGATGTTAAATTTATATATACGGTAATGTCTGTTTTGACCTTATCTGGCCACCCAGTTTTGCACTTTTTCTGTAAGACTAGATGTACTTAAATGCCACTTTATTATTATTTCTAGGGCGTATATTCATCATCGATCTTTCATATATCGTTCGTCTTATATCCTCTCAGCACGAATTCATGCCATCATCATTGTCACGATTACACCTCTGGATTCATGACTACGGCTCTGGATCCACACTGATTACGAGTGTTTTACGGCTCTACATTCACGTCACCGTCTAATTGTAGCAAGGTATCATCGATTTACTTGAATTCACGTTCAATCTTACTACAATTACTTTCTTTTGTTTTAATTTAATCCATTGGGTTGTAATTAGGGCTCAATTTGTGTTTTTCTATTCAATTAGCCGTTTTTGTGTTCTAGTGGTTGTGATTATGAGAATTGATGACCACCGATTAGGAATATGTGCTCAAATCTATTTGCACGAATTCAGTCTCCACGAAAGCACAAACTTGCTCGCTTCATTGATTGAGATCTCGAGCGATTGAAGGCGACGGTAATTTCCGGCGACATCTCCGACGACCTTAATTTCTCCAGGAAACACCATCACATCTCCGGCCACGGTAATTTCTCCATTATTTTCTGTAATTTGACTCGTTTCATAGATTTGTTAGATGCGTGACTTGAATTAAATAACTAAATGTTAATTTGTTAATCAATTTTTAGATGCCATTCATATTCACTCAAGCCGATTTCACTCTTCGTCAATTCAGATTCAGAGGTATTGATTTCACTCTTTGTTGATTCAGTTCACTTATTGTCATTGCTTGATCAATGTTGTTTAGTTATGAATAGAATAGGTTATAGTTTAGCTTGAATAATCAATCGATTGTTGTTTAGTTGAGAGCCGGTTGTTGTTCAATAATTGTTTAGTTATCAGTAGGTTATTAGTGAATCGGTTTAGCTGCTATATCTGTTTTTTTGTAATTGCCTGTTGAATTCTATATCAATGAATCGATGCTCCAATGTATTACCCGAATCAAAGTTTTTGAAGCGAAAATCATGCGGTTCAGCTATAATGAGTTAATTTGTTAGGTGTATATTCTATCAAATAGGTGGTTTAATACGATAGTAAATGATATGGTGTTACGTTTTGTATAATATCAAGGAATTAATACTCGAAGGTAATGTTTTTGAAGCGGATATAATCTATTATTGTGTAATTGCTTGTTTACTGTGTGTTTCTATGATATGTATGGGGTTTAGCTGTAACGAATGAATCTAATAGGTGTAGATACGGTCAAATAGATTGTTTAATAATTAATATGCCTAAGCCCTCAGCCCTTTACCACCGCAGCCCTCAGCCCGTCGGAACCTTCCGCGTCTCACTTTCTTAGTTCTAATTCTAGCTCACATGAACTATTCTATGTTTTTCTCCATCAATAATATGCATATTTGGTCTGTTTGTATACATCGACTCTTGCAAGAGGCTGAAAATTAGATTCATTTGTTCATTTTGCTTAATCATAAATTATTGTTGTGGATCCATAGAATTGTTTCTATGACATTCATCATTAAAATATGTATGTTGTGTTCCTTATCATGAATATTGAAGAAACATGAAATGAATCTGACCTGATCCAAGACGATGTTTCTCGGTCTTCGAGATGAACGAACCATGACTTCGTCTTCTTCGTCGGTTGCTCAAGATATGCCATGGAAATACGGGGGTGTGGAGGTGACTGCTAAGAGTTTCCCCTTGTTTACAGACACAAAAATATATGTGGAGGCCAAGTGTCCAAGAAGGGATCCTCAAAATGAGAGATGAAGACCCTTATATAGGAACTCCATGGCTACCATCATGAAACCCTAACCATATTGGGCCAGGCCCGGTTAGGGGTTACCTCCACAACCCTCCAGCCCATTGGTCATTGGTTAGTAAACAATAATAATATAACAAATATAATATAAAGCACAATAAGTAAAAGGTCGTACCGGGTATTTAGGACCCTACCTCCACAAGTCCCCCTAGTCCAGTGCTGCTTCTGGGCGTGCAAGCGGTTAGGTGGAGTTCTGGACTTATTAGGAGTGTTTGTACGGTTTTTCCGACTTGATGCTTCCCAAATGTACTTTTTTGCATATATGTCTACTTTGCTTCGGGTTGTAAGAGGTTTTAATCATGATGGCGTGTTGAGCGGAGCGGAGTGCGTCCGGTATACGGAGCGTGTCCGGCCTTGTATTCGGCGCGAGGCCGTATAGGTTTATAAGGATTCCCAACCTTTAAGTTTGGCGCGTAGCCGTATGGGTTTATGAGGATTCCCAACCTTTAAGTTTGGCACGTAGCCATATGGGTTTATGAGGATTCCCAACCTTTAAGTTTGGCGTGTGGCCGTATGGGTTATAAGGATTCCCAAACATATCTATTCGGCGCGTGGCCGTATGGGTTTATAAGGATTCCCAAACCTATGTATTCGGCGCGTGGCCGTATGGGTTTATAAAGATTCCCAAACCTATGTGTTTGGCGCGAGCCATATACTTTGCATTAGTATAAGCACTAAATAATTTTTTGTGTCATTTCATGCAAATCTTATATACTCATACTTTTTGTTTAGTTTTATTTTGTTTTGTTGTACAAACCAAAATCAATATAAGCGAAAATTTTGAGGTTGTTGTAAAAACTTGTGAAGTAATCCACTTCCTTGAGGAATTTGTAACCAATCATGTGCTATTGTTAGCGTTCTGGGATTTGGCCGCGAGGATTCCACGCCTCTGACACGAGTGTTCCGTGCCTCTGACGCGAGAATTCTTTTCGCTTTGCCATGAGAATTCCACGCCTCTTACGTGAGTGTTCCGCGCCTCTGACGCGAGACTTTCCCCATAGTTGACTTCCACTTTTGTTATATATGAGGTCAAGAAAATTCGCAGCTCCAACGCGCGGGTGTTGCTGTGTTGACATGTGGGTATGATGAAACTGATTCGCGGGTATCACGGCCATATATTCTCAACACTTTATGCCAACATAAATATGCCCATAAAGCTTGAGGTCTGTTTCGAAAGTTTGGAAATTAATTTTCCTTTCATTTCTCTTTTCCCCTAACATATTTATTCAATGTAATGGTGTACCAGGGAATCTTATCCACATGATCCTCTTTTGTACTATTATTATTATTTTTGAAAATGAAGCAGCATCAATCAATCTTCATATCCAATTTAATATAAAGAAACAGAGGAGCCATTGTGGTGGATGTGGTGGCGAGGCTTGCATGCCGCGACGGTTGGTGCATGGTGGTAACCATTTTCTTATGCGCCGTCGTGTGCAAGTGATTTGTGGCTCTCACGGGTGACCAGGGGTGACGGGTATTGACACGTAGTTGAATCGCATGGAGCATACATGCGGACTATTACAGTGGAATAGAATCGCATGAGCACGTATGCGGCCCGCTATGGCGGAGTAGAAGCGCCGGACCACGCATATAGCACGCGGTAGCAAGTTTTATCAGCGTGGACACGTAGAGGACCCGCCGTTTACGTTTCATATGGTAAAGCTTGCATGTAACTCACTTCAGTGGCTGTGGTGGCGGGTGTCAGTGTTGAGCGCGTATGCATGGCGGGGAGAGTTCGTCCGCGTCGCGCATGCATGACGTCGGAGTGTTCCTCTGAGGCGGCGCATGCATGGCGGAGGGTTGAGCGCGCTTGCAAGGCGGAGAGTAGTGATCCGCGGGCTCGCAAGCATGGTGACCCGCAGGTGCCCCGCGGGTGCGCATTCATGGCGACGTTATGGTAACCCGCTTGTACGCATGCATGGCAGTGGAGAGTTGAGCGAGCATGCATGGAGGAGAGTTGAGCGCGCAATCAAGGTGGAGAGTAGTGATCCAAGGGCGTACATGCATGGTGACCCGCGAGTGCCCATGCATGTTGCGGAGACTTGATCAAAGCTTGCATGTGACCCGTGGTAGCCGAAACTCTGACATGCTTGGGCTTACGCGGGTTGTCGGAACTTGACTCACTTGAGCTTACACGTGGCTCGCGGTTGTTGGAACTTAACCCGCTTGAGCTTACCTTAGAGCTTCTACGTGGTCTGAGGAAGCCGTGGTTTTGACCCGCGAAGACTTCCCTTGCGGCTCACAGAAGCTAGATCGACCCGCCATGGTAGTTAATGTTACGCGACGGCGCGTTAGCAAGCGGTTTGTGGGGTGGATTGTAGGGCAACGGAGTGTTCTTCTGATACGGCGCATGCATGTCCGGAAGAGTTCGTCCGCGGCGCGCTTGCATGGCGTCGGAGTTTGTTCCTCCGAGGTGGCGCACGCATGGCGTCGGTATAACATCCAACTTTTGTTAAATAATACATAATAGAAAGTTTGTTATTATCTGTGTGTCGTTAAGTTAGTCGTGTGTTAAGTATTTGGATAATATTTGGAGTAGGATTTGGGAATGGGTGGTGGGACCCATGAAACCCCCCTCTATATATACCCAACCACTTCTTCGTTTCTTTTCTTTTCTCATCCAAACACACAAACACACACACACTCAAGAAACACACACATACTCTCTCTAGCACTCGGATTTAAAATTCAAGCCAAAGAAGGGTGGAATCTAGTGTTTAACATCGTCAAGGAACAAGAATCACGTCCAGATCTACGTGTTGTCCAGATCTAAACTCGAACCCGAAGCAAAAGGTGGGTTTCGGTTTAAATGGTTAAGTTTTATGGTTTGAATCGTCATGCAAACAGATATAATGATAGATCGGGTTGTAAAATGTAAGAAAAATATAAACTTGGTAAGTTATAACCTCTTGGATACACTTTAAGATGAAAAGGTGGCGTTGGAGTATGAGAGATATGGGTTCAGGATCAGGTGCATGGGGTTTGAATGTGTCAGAAGATGGCTTTAAAATGGTAAAGACGACGAAAGGCAGGAATTTTGCATCGCACAGCCATGCGAAGCGAAATCAATAATTTCGCATCGCATGACCATGCGAAGCGAAACAGTTCCATGCGAAGCGAAACAGTTTCATACGAAGCGAAATTCTTCCATGCGAAATTTTATAAAACTCATTTTCTGATACATTTTTGTTAAAGGACTGTTAATGAAAATAAAATTCTTCCAGCTCAACCCCAGCCAGGGGCGCTGCCCCCGGACCCCCGTTTGTTGAGGGTTTCATAAATTTATATGTAGGAAATTGTGGTAATAGATAATTGACACGCGTAATGTATTGTACAGTTACCCGTGCTCAACTAAAGAAGGAATTACCATTAACGGCGAGAGAAATCGACTCCAGGTGAGTTCTAGCCCCATTTCTCCTTGAAATGTTTTCGGGGCTGTGTGCATGCTCCTATGTGATAGTTAATACATTTACTTGATTGATAAGTGTATGATACGTGTATGACTATGTATTGGATGTTATTACTATATAATGATAGTATGAATGAGCATGTATATATATATATATATATATATATATATATATATATATATATATATATATATTATATACATAAGACAGGTAAAATATGCACGTATGTTAAATGTATGGTTAATCGAGGCAGTAGGGACCAGACCCTTATAATATCTGTGATGTTAGGGACCAGACCCTTATAATATCTGTGATGATAGGGACCAGACCCTTACAATATCTGTGATGTTTAATGTAGAATAGCTTATGGTATACCATATGGTTTTATGAAAGAAAGCATATAAGTACGTATGCATGTATATATAAAGTATGTGTGAAAGAAGTAATAGCAAAGTAAGGTATGAATACGTATCTTCGGACGTGTATGTGTAAGGATAACAATGTATTGTATGTTAAATTGATTAACTAGAACTCACTCAGCATAGCCGACTTTTAGTATGCACGCAGGCAAATAGGTTGAGGCAGCTGGCTTAAGGAGGGACACAGGGCATGGACTGAAGAGACTGGCATCCATGATGAAGTGTTATGACTGTTTTAATTAAATACTTATGAAAAGACAATTTGTATGTTAAGACAAGAATGAATGTTTTGTAATGTGATGTTGAAGTTTTTAATTATTCCGCGAAGTTTTTAATTTACTCTGATTTTAAAACTGTGTTTATGCGTAAATCCAAGACCAAAGTAGGGTTACCAGGAACGGGGCCTTACAGTCAGAGTGTTCCTCCGAGGCGGCGCATGCATGGCTTCGGAGTGTTCCTCCGAGGCGAGGAGTGTTCATCCGCATCGCGCATGCATGGTGGCGGATTGTTGATCCGCGGGGTCGTGCATGCAAGGTGAAGAGTTTGATCCGGGGGGGGGGGGGGGGGGCGCACGCATGGCTGGAAAGTGCAACATCCGCGTGGAACCAAGGGTATGGAGTCGTCTTCCGAACTCATACCGTACTATTTCTGACCCGCATGGGGTCGTCTTCCGACCCGCATGCGGGATTTCCGTGGATTGTAGAGTGGCGGAGTGTTGGTCTGCGGCATGCCTTGCATGGCGGCGGAGTCTTGACACTCGGTATTGTGCATGCATGGAGGCAGAGACTTGATCTCTGGTGGCGCATACATGGCGGAGCTTTGATCCATGGCGGCACACACGCATGGAAGCGGGGTATTTTATCCGCGGCGGCGTATGCGTGGCGTGGAAGCGTTCGTCCGCTGCAGTACATGCATGGCAAAGCTCTGATCCGCGATAGCACACATGCGTCCCGCGAAAGGGGAAGCGGCTGTGGGAGCGGAGTTGACTCACCAGCGTATGCGTGGTGGCAGAGTTGAGTCGACGGAATACTCATATGGTTTGTTGCAGCATATTAATGGCCCTCCATGTCTTTGTGGTGAGTAATTTCAAAAGATGTTATATCCAACCATTCCTTGAGAATGATAAAAATATTGAAATTTGAAACCCCGGTGGCTAGCGTGTCATACTTCTAGAAGATGACACGCAACTTGTACCATATGCATTATTTTATGAGCATTACTTTTTCCTTTATTGTACAGCTTTTGTCATACAAACTGAGCCCCTTTTTCAAAATGAATTCACATCCACATATTTTGAATGGATCTGGAATAATTCCTTTCTTTAGGATTTTCACCCCTAAAATATCAAGTAGATCTGGATATTATGAGAGAAATTGTTTAAGATCTAGGAATTTCCACATTCAAAATCAGATCTGGTAATTGTCATTGTGCTTCTTTGTGTATTTGTCTTTTTGTAAACTTCTAGATCTAGGTTTTCCTTGGGAGGAAAAAATCATAGATCTCGAAGTTTTGTTGGACAAATCTGAGAACCGAGACGAACCAATGCCCAATGGGAGGAAAAAATCATAGATCTAGAAGTTTTGTGGAGGTAGGGTCCTAAATACCCGGTACGACCTTTACTTATTGTGAGGAAAAAAATCAGGTCAGATTCATTTCATGTTTCTTCAAATATGATGATTTGCTTTATTGTATTTAATTATGTATTTTGAGTTTTTTTTTTCAAAACTTCGTGTATTTGTTTTAATATCCGAACTTCAGATATCTGAAATTTTGGATACGGATTTGGATATCGAAATTTACTATCTGAAATTTATATGTTTTAGGTATCGGGTGCTATTTCTTTGGTTAACCAAGTATCATCTTCACGAAATTACAAAGGTAATTTGTTTTATGAGATTGGTTTGTAACTCGAGGTGCAAATCCTAGGGTGGAAATCGTAACTGGTTAACCGACCTGAAACTGGTTAGTAACCTGTGTTTGAGAAGCTGGATACTTTCCAATTGTAACCGACGATTAGGAACTAGTTAGGGATTTTCACATAGAAACCAGGTAACCGAAACTGGTTAATTGCCGAACATATACTTCAAATATTATCGTTGTTAACTTATAATAATGACCATGGTTACATTTATAGGTAAGTTTGCATAATCTATTTGTCTTGCATCAATCAAAACCTAAGAATTAATTACTAGTATTAACTTGGAACTTCCATGAAAAAAAAAAGGTTGTCAGCTTAATTGATACAGAAAATGACTATGGAATTATAAATGCATGGTTGTTTACAATGATGTTTATAGAATAACAAAGTCAACAATTTGTGATCAAAACATTGTTTATGTTCAAGGTGGAAGTAGATTAATATTTTTGCTGCAGTTAGTTAGGCTATTATTGGTTTTAGGTCATTAAGTCGGTTACACAAGTTAGTGTCCATATTGTTTATATATTGAAGACTCTTTAACTTTCTTATTAGGTACTTCACTTGAAGATTGAAGACGGTAAAAGAGGTTATGAGCATTGTGAAGTTTTCAGTTTTTATTCAAATGTTTGATACTTTTCTTTTTATATGCTTTGATATTTTGACTTGATTTAAAAGTTATTAAGCATTTTGTATGTGTGTGGAATGTAATGGGTTTGTGTTTGGAAATGTGATCAAATATGGTATTTTTAGTAAGAGTTTTATTTTTATTTTATATTGTTAAATGGTGCTACTAAGATCCTAATAATTTGTGGTGGTTAACAAGAAAAAATGCCACTAAAAGCTTTCAAGTTTGTGGCAGACAAACAAAAGGGCAAAAGTGCCAAAAAAAAAACCCAAAAGTTTGTAGTAGTAGAACAAAAAAACGCCACTAAAAATGCAAAGGTTTGTAGTGGCAGGTGAAAAAAAGTGCCAATAAAGTCTAAAGATTTGTAGTGACAGACAAAAAAAAGTACCATTAAAAGTCTAAAAAAAATTTAATGGCAGAAGGAAAAAAAAGCGCCACTAAAAACCCAAAAGTTTGTAGTGGCAGACGAAAAAACGTGCCACTAAAGTCCAAAGGTTAAGTGCCACTAAAAGTCCAAAATATTTTAATGATAGACGAAAAAAAGTACCACTAAAAGCCCAAAAGTTTGTGTGGCAGACAAAAAAGTGCCACTAAAAGGCTTTAGTGGTAGTGCTTCTAGTGGCACTTTTTTTGTTTGTCACTCATTCCAAAAGGATTCTTTAGTGACATTTCTTTGGTTTCTTGTGGCACTTTTTATATGTCCTTAAATGGCATTTTATTTGTACCGTGATCTTATGGATACGATGAAAGTAAGATAAGGGTAAAGTGTCTGTTCAAAAGGGAACTGCTTGTGTTGAATTTGTTGCTTTAAAGTATGTGAACTTGTGGATTTATAAAAACTAGAAATATAATGATGTTTATGCTTTATTGAAGATATTATTGGTATGGTCCAAAATTTCGAAAAATATCTTACTTAACTCAAGATATTTGATTCTTTTGTACAATCTTGTTGTGGTCAAACCTTTTTCAGTGGTTGCATGAAGAAAACAGAAAACTTTTTGAACGTTTAATAGAGAAGGCGTTTTTAATTGGAAGCCAATAGTAGCTCGGTGAATCAAAAGTCTGAATTTTGGTCAGTTGAATTGTGATCAAAAGTGTGAATTTTGTTCACTTGAATTGTTGGTAACTCGGTGGACACAAAAATACAAAGTAAACGATAGCTGACAAAATTATACATATGGTTCAAAAAGACAAAAACAAAAGCCTTTCCCCAAGCATTATAAACTGCCTTTGTCAAACCTAAAAGAAATCCATAACGCTATTCAAACAATCTTGAAACCTGCTACAATCGAACATTATAATCCCAAAATTACCCCCTGCAAGTCCACCAATAAGAACATCAAACACACTGAAGGTGTAGAGTTATTTTGTAACATTGATATACTTTTAAGCGACCATGGTTCGGTTAAAAATCGTGAAACTAGACAAATATAATGATGTTGTGTATGCTTTATTGAAGATGTTACCGGTATGGTCCAAAGTTTCAAAAACAATCTTATTCAGCGAGATATTTGATTTTTTTCTTTTTTTTTTGTGCAATCTTATTGTGGCCAAAACTTTTTCAGCGATTGCATGAAGAAAACGAGAAACTTTTTGAACTTTTTGAACTTTTTGATGAGTTAAAAAGTGATGAAAACTTTGATGTATATGAAGGTGTATACGAATCATGTGATGTTCACTTGCGGGTTGGTTGCACATATATAATATAACAAACGTTCTTGAAGGCATAATATAACAAACATTGTTGAAGGCATTCTTTGGAATAATTTTTTTTTATTTTCCTCGGATTTTCTTACCGTAACGAATTGAATTGATACTAACAGAAAATGAATACATTATTGTAAATTGTCATCGCCGCCGCATCGCATGATTTTGCTACTAGTATACACACACATATTGTTTAATGTATAATTTATTATATCATACAATATATGTTTATATAAGCAATTTAACACATTAGTAATATATATAAAATAGAACTTTTGTGCCGCAAGTGTCCTATTGGGCCACTTGGCGGCACCGTATTATTTCGTAATTTTTATTTTGTTTTATTTAGATTAGTTATCATAATGAACATAAGAGAAACCGACTAAATATCAATTTTTTTTGTTTTAGTTTCGGTACCATAACGAAGCTAGCGGAAACCGACCAAATTCGAGTAGACTCGCCTCTTCAACGTCGTGACTGACAACGCTCGGGTTTTACCAACGCGCAAGCTTACCGTCAGGCACCCCCTGGCCATCAGTTCACCTTCATATTTATATAATTTACTTCATTTTTTAGCTCCAGTACTGTAACGAGCATAATCAGAACCAACCGAAATCATGTCGAATTACTGCCACAATGATCGAGACTGACAAAGCTTGTATTTTCCACCACCTGGGTTTGCCGACCAAATAAACATCGTTTAAATATTTTATTTTTTATATGTTAATATTTTTTTAAGTTAAATTGACGAATTAATTTTCTGGGTTTTAACGTTCAAACTTTACCAACGATGTCTATACCCTGAGAACATAACTGATACTAACCAAATTCGCGTCGACATCATTGTAACGCTAGGGTTTTACCAGCGCTTGAGTTTCAACGCTAGAGTTTTGTTAGCTGCCCCGGCGCAACGCGCCGAATAGAACTAGTTAACTATGATTCATATTCTGTCGTTGTTTGAATAAATTTATTTATGCAAACCTATGTTATACACGGATTCCTAACCTAATTGCGTAACACATATGTTTCTAACCTAGTTAATAAATTATAGACAGAATTACAGAAATTGTCCTTCACCCAAATTTCACTCGTTGTCCCGGGATCTTCAAAATTGATCTTTTTTGCCCTTTACGTTTCAAAATCCAACAACGTTTGTCCTTTTCACCTACCCCGGTTAGATTTTCTCATTAATCAGGTTATGTGCCTTGGACATGAGGGCAAATTGGTTATTTTATCCATTAAATTAAAAAAGTATTTTAATAAATAAAGAAAAACAATAAAAATTTAAAATATATAATTTAATTCTCTCTCTCTCTTTCTTGTTCTTCCTCCTCCTCCTTCCCCATAGCCACCACCAAGCTTTCCGGCGGCCACCACCGCCGTCTTCTCCGACAAAGAAAACCATCTCCACCTCCACTCCCACCGGAAAGCACCACCAAGTTCTCTGTAATTCTTTAAGACGGATCTGCAACAACATCATTGGTGCAATCCAGATCTGAACATGTTTTGCTTCTTCACTGTCGACGAATCTTCAACCATATCGTACGCGGAACCGCTACTGGCAATAATAATAACATAAAAGCCACCATACTCACACCTTCCGTTTATTCATGATCTTTAACCATACTCCGACTGCCTTCCGTTTCAAAATCCCAAATCCCAGTTAATAATAATAACATAAAAGCCACCATACTCACAACAATTACAACTCATAACACTTTACACACCAACCAATCGATCCATAATCGGCGCTAAGATTCTTCGGCAAAGGCTCTTCCGATGACTCATTGTTAACACCTGCTGTTGCTTCTTCATCCACCGGCGGCGCCGACGCCATAACCTCCAGTCCGGCGAGACCTATCCGCCTGGTGTACTGTGACGACAAAGGCAAGTTCCAGATGGATCTGTCGATAATGGTTTCGGCGTATTTTTCCGGTGAGATCCGATAATGGTTTCCGCGTATTTTCTGGTGAGATCCAATAATGGTAAAACAAATCTCTTTTTAAATCCAAATAGCTTCAGCTTATTAACTTTTTGGACTATACCAAACAATATTCTAACAAAAAGACACCGTGTTATATAAACAGAGAAAGAAATGATCAGATCATGAATAAATTAATATACATGTGCACTTTATCTGGAAAATGTTGATGTTTGGTAACTATTATATGTTTCATCAATAATTTAATACACATGTGTCGAAGAAAACGGCGGCGGTGGCGGTCGTCGGAGAGCTTGATGGTGGTCACCGGAAAGCTTGGTGGTGGCTATGGAGGTGGAGGAGGAGGTTTCCAGGAAGAAGAAGAAGGAGAGAGAGAGAGAGAATTAAATTATATATTTTAAGTTTTTATTGTTTTTCTTTATTTATTAAAATACTTTTTTAATTTAATAGGTAAAATGACCAATTTGCCCTCATATGCAATGCACATGACCTGACTTAACGAAAAAATCTAACTGGGTTAGATGAAAAGGACAAACGCTGTTGGATTTTGAAACGTAAAGGGCAAAAAAGATCAATTTTGAAGATCAGGGACAACAAATGAAATTTGGATAAAAGATAAAGGACAATTTCTGTAATTCTGCCTAAATTATATGACATTGTTCTAACTAATTAATTGTATGATTCTATTTTTCAATATACGTAAAAGTACTTGTTAACTCAAGAATCTAAGACTATATGTTGTGGTCCGCGAGTGGATCAGTAGCGTATACCACAACTAGGTGGTGTGATGGCCAGCACGATATGGCTTTTGTGAGCCGAATCGAGCTTGTTAGCGCCTGCTGAAGGAGATTTTTTTTTGAATTTGGCGAAGAAGAAGTGGAGATGAAAAAAGAATGGAGAAGAAAATATATAAAGAAGAAAGAGGGTTTTTTCTAACCTAATATTTAGTAGGCCTTGTTAGGAAGGGTATTAGACTGGGTAAATTTTTGTTTTCCTATTTTGAATTGGATTTTATTATAATTTATAATGTTTGGGTTATTGTTTTATAAAACTTGGGGTTTTTTTTATAAAATCTATATAATTTATATAAGTTTGGGTTTTTTTCCCTAATATTAGTATATAATTTTTATCTTTTATTGTACAAAATTATCTTTTTAATTTATTTCCTCTTTTAAATAAAAAAAACAAAAAATTCGTTGTACCATTCGTCTAAACCATAACAGGCTCAGGCGACTTCAACAGTGGAAGAATTCGGAGACCGTATTCAGTGATAGCACATAGCCCAAATTTGATACAAATACAATACGCTACCCACAAAATTTTTTTTGGATCAAAATATCATTAAAAGGTGAACTATTAAACTCCTTGTTGAACAGGCATTCGATGATTAAATAGTATGAATAGATAATGTTGCAGGCAATACTAAACGTGACAATTTCTGTAAGCACAATACATTTTCAATACAGTACTAGTAGCACCATAATATGTTACACAATATTGTTAGATGAGCATTATATATAGTATTGCTCGATGTTACTTTTGCTTTTAAGTTCCCGAGACATGTATTTTTTCAAGAAATCACCAAAACCTATCCTTGTAAATCTTGCTGGTGTCTCAGGAGTAACAAGGCTTAGCGCCGGTCCTATCTCCATACCCAAATTCGGGCTGATGAATGTGGCGATGGATATCCTTTCTTTCTCTGCATTCACGACTGCTCGATGCTCAATGCTTTTATACTCATCATTGGATACGATCTGAAAGTGAACAATATGTCATTTTTCAAATCTAAGTATCTAACATATCAAACAATACTAACTGGCATCTAATGTTTATACATATTAAAATAGTGTGGGTTCGAGTTACACATAATGGGTATTAGATTTTAGGGGATGTGTAAAAAACAATAATAATTTATAGAAGAAAACTAAGTTACCTGTATGACGTCACCGATATTAACAATGAATGCGTTGGGAATCGGTATAACCGGGATCCATTCGCCATCTTTTTTTATTTGAAGACCTTCTACTTGATCCACTTGAAGAACAAAAGTGATCCCACTACCATCGGCGTGAGGGGTAAAGCCGATGACTTGTTCAGGTTGTGGACATGGTGGATAGTAGTTCATCCTAATCGCTTGAAGTCCATCAGAGAACAATACTTTCATCTCTTCGTCCTCCATCTTTAGTGCTTTTCCCATGAACATTAGAGTTTTTAAGGCAACCTTCTCAACTTCTTTTGAGTATTCTTCTATGGCCTCTCTGTGTTAGTTATAAAAATATACGTACTAGCATTAATTAATTTAATATGAAAACATTTTGCATTTCTAAAGAAAGATGCCTTTAGTTACAGTTTTATAATAAATGTTTGTAAACAGAATTATTTGTTGAATCATCTCTTTATACAGCATGTTTAGTAAATAATTATAATTTAAACAAATATAAGAATAAAAAAAAACGATATAATATACTTGATACCGTTTCTCTCACTATTCTGAAATTCAAAAATATATGAACAATGAAGTTTGATTGTTTAATCCATTTTGTGGCAATGTTTTTTTTTTCCTCAAAAAGTCAATTTGTAGCAATGTCAAATTAAAAGGTATATAGATAAACTAGTTTGGTGAATTTTTAAATGCTATAACTAGTTTTAGGTACCGCATATTGTGTTGGGTTCGTAAAGGTATAATTATAACAGTGTTGCGGCGGGTTGCTAAACAAAACAAAAGGCCAAGCGTAAACATGTTGAACTGTACATGTGGGATGCGACTTGTTAAGTCACGTTAAGGCACACTATAATGTGAAATAACAAAAGTTAGACAGAAACGTAAAATGCTATTATAGAGAAGAATAACTAACTTCAAATGGTAAAAAGGTCATTTAAAAAGGAAATAATAATAAAAAAAAAAAATTTAACGGCTTGTTGATGTACAACTCCATTTTAACGAAACTTATAACAAAATGTAAATAAAAATAAGCAAGTTGCAACACAAATATCATATTTTAGAGCATTCTCATTCCGTTTCCTATCCTTATATTCATATATATCATATAATTACATTAAAAAAACTAAATATCTCTCTACTGTTTAATTAAATAATATTTTTTTATACATTTTTCATTACAGTTTTCTCTCTCTACCTTATAATTTACAAAAAAATCACTACATTTTCTCTAAATTTACAAAAAATCACTATCTTTTCTTTCTCCACCCTATAATTTACACTCACAACCCCACCCTATAATTTACAAACCCTCCTCACATAATTTTAAAGAATGAGTTAGGAATGCTCTTAGAAGTTGTAATAGAATAAAAATAAACACGTGAAATAATATGATTGAGTAAAAAACAAAACAATATTAAAAACAAAGTTGAAAGTTGAAGGGTGTAAGAGTTGTGATGAGTCCCACATATAAGAAGTTATTTTTATTTAATTTTAGATAAATGGAATATTTGGAGTTAATTGTAGTTTGTGAATCTGTGATCAGCATGGTTTTGCTAGTTGCGACACTTATCTTCGATTGTTGCCATCCAAGACCTTGACATCTGCAGGATGCGGCAGCTTGAACCATGCGGCAGTGGTCATGCATACAATATTCACATTTAATAAGGTATAGTTATGTGTATGCTTTGTGTTGTATGTTGCAGTAAAGATAGAAAGAAAACACTAGGCTTGATCAAAGTTTGTGCATAGTTAGTTCATGAAAGTCAAAAATAGGTCAAAATATCACTTATGAAAGGTACATTAAATTTTAGGCATGCTTTATTAGAATTGATGGTATTATGTTGATCACTCAATTTATTCTTATCATTTTTATAATTACTTACATGTTAGGCTGAGGGGTGTGGGGCTTCAACGGGGGCGCTAGAGCCCTCCGCTCGCGCCCCCAGGCGCTAGCACCACACCACCGGGGCGCGAGAGGGGCGCTATCGGGGCGCGAGCACGAAAAACAAAGCAGGCGCAAGCCTGTTAGCGGGTGAGGATGGGCGTAAGGAGACATGGGAAAGTGTGATCTAGCCGTTGGACATTTAAAATGAGCCGTTGGGCTCTTATTTAATAAAAAAAAAAAATTTTCTTCCTATATATAACCCATTTCACATAAAACAATTACCACAACTTCAAAAAAAAAACCCAAAATTAACCCATCTTCCAAACTTTTTTTTAAAAAAATGGATGGAAATTGGTACCCAAACCCAAAATCAACCCATCTTCCAAACTTTTTTTTTTAATGTATGTTTTTTTTAATAATTTATGAGTTTTTTTAATAATACGTTTTTTGAATATATTTATAAAAAAATAAAAAAAAATCCGCTGGAGCCCCTGCTGGAGCCCCTCCACACCAGGGCCAGGGGCTCCAACGGGGGCTCCAACACCCCCTTATCAAGTTTCTCTCTCTGCCACACGTCATAATATTATTGGCTGGAGCCCCCACTCGCGCCCCCATTAGAGCCCCCCACACCCCTCAGCCTTACTTTGATCACTGTAGTTATAGGTTAGTTAATCAGGTTTAAATAAACTGCCATTCTAACATCATTTTAATTGTAGCGTATTTAGACAGCCTTATAACTTAAAAGTAGACTTCGAAAACTTAGAAATAACTGTACAATAGCTATCTAAAATTACTTAAATAGGTATTATATTAGTTAATGTGGTCAATATATAGTGGTCAAACACACCAAACTGAAAGTCAAAATAAGTGATCAAACTGAGAGTCAAACTTGTAAGTGTTTTGCTAGTTAATCAATTAATGTTAGAATTATGTTTGTTAAATAGGCTTGATTAACACAAACTGAAAGTCAAACACAACATGGTCAAAGTATAATTAAACTACAGATTTTTTTTAGAACGACGATTTTTTGTATTTAGGCTACTACACTTTTCAAATTTTGAGAGCCTAGATGCCCCACTCTGTCCATACTATGCTGTCTTAACCGGGCCCATGCTGGCTTCAGAGTTTGGTTTGGGCGTTCCCTCGGGAAAACATACCGCCGACTGCCACTTGACAGTCGTTGTGGCACCACAAGAGCAGAACTCTCTGGCCTAACATACGGTGGGAAGAAAACCCAGGTGGGCCCAGGGTTCGAACTGACAACCTTTGCAAAAGGCCTAGCTCAAATCCTTTATTGCCAATATCCACCCAAAAGTGACACAATTTGTATTCGAACTTGAGTCTTCACTAGAGAACCCAAGCCTCTTACCACTATACCGCAAGTGGGGGATATTAACTACAATCAACTCAGATACATGGGTATATTTTAAAATTTAAATGTAAAAGCTGACTGCCATCCATTTTAGGCAATATTATTAAACAAAAACAAAGTGTTTAAAGCATTCACATCCTGTACATTGAATTCAGTGAGGGGTGCTTCTATAATATAAAGAGTAGTTTAGGGTGTTATGTGTAGAGGAGAGATAAATGCATTGATTTTCTGTAATTTGGAAAAGCTATTGTTCACATTCTATAATTTTTTTAATATTTGTTGAAAATGGTTGTGATTGAATGGGAGAGAAAAAGTAATGATAAAAGTGTAAGAAAATATTATTTAATTAAAAAGTGGAGAGAATATGTAGTGTTTAAGTGTAATTTTAGATTTAAAGATAGAGAAAATGATAGGAATGATGTTAGACCGTCCTCGTCATTTTAGAAATTGGAGAGCAAAGTTGCTACTTAGACCACATATACAAATTTAAATTATTGAAATTTGTTTTAAACGTTCTACAAAAAATTAGTATTACAAAATAATTTTCACGTATTTAGAGAGAAGGAACTCACCTGAATGGGTGAGATAGGTTTGGTAACAAGTGTGGCTTTCGAAGGCTAGAAGGGAGTGTCACAACGCTAAACATGTCTGACCAGTCTAACTTTTGCTCCTCTGAAACGACAAAAGCTTGTCCAAATCCTTCAAGATCTCCCGGCTTCTGTCCGTACTTTCGTTTTTCCTCTAATGGCAACTTAAAGAATTCTTGTGTTTGTTCCTTTAGTTTATCCAGTAATGAGTAACTCACCTCATGATTTATCAACTGTGATTTTCAATTATAACTAAATAAGCTTCTTGAAACGCATGTCTTAATTAGTATATGAGAAACATATATAATATATCATACCTGAAAGAAGCCCCAGTCTCTACAAGCAAGATGAAGCTTTTCGACTTCCAAATGATGCACCGAATCTTGTGACAATAAGCGAGCCATATCAATGACCGGTATTTGAGGCCTTAAAGATGGCAAGGATGATATGACGGGAGAGTCTTGATTGGGGCGAATATACCTAGCTGGAACTGTCAGGAGCAGTTTTTTCACAAGTTCTTGTACATTTGGAACCGGAAGCGAAACGCCAGGAAGTGTTCCCTTTGGTTCCATGATGTATTCCCTTTCTTCTGTATTAGTTTTTCTTTCTTTCATTTTTTAAAAGGTTGATTCCCATTTGTATCATCCTTGTCAATGAGGTATTAAGATATTGGTTATTATTTAAGTTTTTGTACCTTTGATATGGCCAGTGATCATGCTTTGTTGATGTCTAAGTATGGCCTACAATATAAACAGGATGTTGTTGTAAGTTAGCTCATAGCATTTTCCTAATGTGGCTGTATTAATAAAAATGCTGCCGTCCCAAAAGAGTTCATACAATTGTTGCGAGCTTGTACAAGTACTCTTGTTAGCATGCAGATGATGTTGAAAATATTAGTTTTCAGAAGACATGACGTAGCATATCTGCTATTTAAAGATACCAGTACTACATCATATATTAGCTTTAATCATTTAAATTAACGACAACGTATATATATATTTTTAAAATTCATTAAACTAGCTAGTTTATATTAATAACATAGTTCCTTTTTTGTTTCCTGCAAATTTTATAAACGAAGCAAACAGGCAAAAGCCACCACCCAAAAAAAGGAGGCAACAACATCACACATGAAATTGAAAAAAAAACACCTATTCGACCTTGAAATTCTTTTATAGTTGATTGTATTTTTGAACCACAAAAACCTCATCGACTTTATGTTACCTTTGATATCCTCAATCTCTACCTCTTTGGCTTGAAAGATCTTCTCATTCATCGCTTCTAAATCCTCCAACAAGCTAAGTAGCACGGGACCAGGATACGGGGACGTTATGGGTACGGGAAACGACAAAAATCAAAAATCCAAGATACGGGTACGGCAAGGGTACGGGAATAAAAAAATATTAAAAAATAAATATATATTAAACAAATTCCAAAATAGATATATATTGTTTAAGAATTAAATACGTTACTTTAAAACCTAAGGTTACAAATGAAATATACAAACCTAGAGAGACTAGATTGAAAAAAAAAACATCTTTTTATATAAAAGTTTAAAAGTTTTAGGGACTAGATGCAAACAATTAAAAGATAAAGGGGTTAAAAGTTTAAAAAACTAAACTTATATAAACCTGAAACCTAAAAACTTAAACTTCCAGCCGCTATTATCTTCTTCTTCCTTTTTCTTCTTGGTTTTCCGGCATAAAATGAATTCGTCGCCGAAATTCACTACAGTGGATTGCTATTTGGTTGCCAACTACCATGTAGCGCCATATGGATCTAATGGAAACGTCCCCAAAACGGTTTTGGACCCGTCCCCATTAACCGGATTCGTTTAGGAGACGTTTCCGACGCGTTTCGACGGCATTTCCGTCCTCGGGACGGGGATTCAAGCCTAACTAGCGTTTCCGTGCATCATAGCCAACAAGCAAGGATAAATATCCCACTTTTGTCTTTACCTCCAAGCCCACTTGGTCAACGAGCTCTAACAAACCTCTAACCAAGTTGACCATGAACGGAGGTACTTTGCACAAGTTGCACACGAGGTTCGATATATCCACAGTCACCAAACACTCAACAAAAATGTGGTCATCCGGCACAACTAATAGCCGAAACTTGTATACTTCTTCTACTAAGCGCCTTTTGCGTTATTCTGTTCATTTCTGCCTTTCACACATGAATGTTGCGTTTTAACGGTACCCATCTACATCAACTCGTAACAAAAAAAATGCTAACATCATCTTCTTAATCGACTTCAACAACAAAATAACATAAAAAATAAAAAATAAAAAACCTGACAGATCTCTCATCTAAACCCATGATAACATAGTACTACTAGTTTGGATATATATAGACACACCAGTAGGAAACCTGCAATATGTCGCGTTAGCGACATTTTGAAACACGGTACTCGTTATCGTTAGTTTATCAATCCTCTTGTGAGTAATACTGTAAGTCAACCATTCACAAAACAAATTAACAATCTTATTCAATATATCTCATACTACAATACATTCGAAATAAACGGAAGAAAAATTACACAAACTGTTAGGATAAGTGAAGGCCTTTGGGCCGGGTTCGTTGGTTGACGATTAGAAGATAACAGGGCGGCCCGTTTAACTATGGAGGAAAGCCCATTTGACGTTTTGGTCCCTAAGTCATTTAGCGTAATTGTTCTCTATATATACCATAGTCATGTATTGTAATCTTTGTACCATGCTTAATAAAAATACCCTAGTTGTAGCCCGTGAACGTTAGTCGCCTTGACCGAACCACGTAAAATCCCGTGTCTCTTATTTATTGCTTTCGTTTGTGCGTGTGTGTTTGTGTTTCCGCTTTGTACCGACTCTGTTTAATACCTAACAAGTGGCATCAGAGCCAAAGTTCGTAAACATACACGGGTGCACTGAGACGAAACAAGGTTTTGGTTTTTCGGTTGTGGTTCGAATCGCCGTGTCGTGGAGTCTTTTTTCGTTTGATTTTGGTGGTGTTTTTTTGGTAGCTGTTTGGCATGTTTTCCGAGAAGGAATTAATTCCTACTTTTTGCTAGTCAAATTGGAAGAAAAGGTAGTGCCATTATTACTCTCTTTTGGGTGTCGGTCAAAAGAAAAAAAAAATAAACAACAATAAGAAGGAAGGCATACTAATATTTTTTTTCTTGGGGTTTGCGATAACCAAAAAGAAAAAAAAGGAGTTGCTGTTATTTATTTTTACAACATGATTTTCGAGTACCAAATATCCACCATTGTTTGAAGAACTGCAGTGATCCACGGCCTACAACAGTTATCTAAGCCACCAATCAGGTTTATTTAATTTCTGGTTAGGGTTTAAACTGGGTTGTAGTTTTGGTTTTGGGTTTCAAGTTTTGCAAGGAAAGACATCGGGTTTCGGGTTAGAGTTCTGTTTGTTTGTTTTCTTTGTTTTCTCGTTTGCGATGTTTGAAGACGGGAAAGTTCGAATCGACAAGTTTAACAGGATTGATTTTACATGGTGGAAAATGCAAATAGAGGCGTTACTTGGGGGAACATGATTTGGATATGGTATTAGAGGAAAAATTGGATAATATGGATAAAGCCGAAGAAGCAATTTGGAACTCAAAGGACAAGAAGGCTAGAGGTAAAATTACATTGGCTTTGACGAGGAGCGTTGCTTTTATATCATGAAAGAAACCACGGCTCGTGGTATGATGACGGCCCTGTCAAATATGTATGAAAAACCGTCTACGGCCAATAAGGTGTTCTTGATGATGGAATTGTTTATGACAAGGATGCACGAGGGAAGTTCAGTCACGGGTCACATTAATAATTTCAATTCAATTATGTCCAGGTTAGCTTCGGTGGGCATGAAGTTGGATAATGAGACTCAAGCTATTATATTTTTATCTTCTTTGCCTGAGAGTTGGTCTGGAACTGTAACAGCCATTACTAGTTCTGCGGGGGCCGATGTTTTGACATTTGAGGGGGTCCGAGACATTATGTTGGGTGAAGACGTTCGCCGGAAAAGCACGAGTGGCGGATCATCTTCTGATATGTTTTATGCAGGCAGGGGAAGGGAAATAACAGGAGCAGTGGGAGTCGGGGGAGGAGTTCGTCTAGAACTCGGAAGAATGTGAAGTGCTGGAGGTGTAATGAATTAGACATGTTAAGAGTGAGTAGACATATTGCAAGGGAAGGTTTCTGAGGTGAACACTGCTGAACATGTGAATGAAGGCGTCAGTGATTACTAGGCATTATTTTGTAGTGTTGATAGCATGGTGGACTCTTGGGTCATATATTCCGGATCTTCGTTTCACGCTACGCACAGCGGGGAGACGATGGTGAATCTAAAGGTTGGTAACTTTGGGAAGGTACGTATTGCTAATGGTGATGTTCTTAATGTTACAGGTATGGGGGACGTTAATTTGGTAACTCCATTGGGAACTGTTTGGAACTTGAAGAAGTTTATGGTTATTCCATCGTTGAAGATAAGGCTTATCTCTGTTAGTCAACTGGATGAACTACGCATGGAAGTAAAGTTCGGTGGAGGTAAATGGAAGGTAACTAAAGGTAGTCTGGTTAATTCTCGTGGAAACATGTGTGGTTCATTATACATGGTGGAGGTGCCTACTTAGGGAAATATGACCATCCCTCAAAATAAAGTCGGGTTCGTTGAGTCGAAGGGGCAAAATAAGGTTCAATTTGCAAGAGTGGAGCCTTGTGCCAAGGTGATTCAAGCTAAGTGGGGTCGGAGGTCTAAAACAGGTAAGGGGTTTGGTGACAGCGGGAGCGCGGGTTGTGTTCCGGGAACAGTTACAAAACAACGTTGGGTTTTGAAAACCGTTATTCCGATTGAAAAAATATCTCCTAGGGAACTCTTGCTAAAATAGGAGAGTGTTAAAGGTTCTTGGGTTATCTCTAGAACTGGTGGATCGTGCGTATTGAGATAGAGGACGGATCAGTTTTGGCTGATGAGTTGGAGCCTGGTGGAGCTTCAACTGGCCCTTCTGGTACTTGATGTTGAAGGGGGTTGCTGCAACTAGGGGGTAAGTCTTAGCTTGTTTATGGGAACAGGAAGCTTGGAAGACTTGTTAATAAAGATTACCGATACTACTAACGACTGGGTTGCCTTGTACTAGAATGGCGGGCTAGAGTTTATCGCAAAGCCTTCAAGTGGGAGATTGCTAGGATTAGTGAAGGACTTTGGGCCGGGTTCGTTGGTTGACGATTAGAAGACAAAAGGGGGGGGGGGGGGGGGCGGCCCGTTTAATTATGGAGGAAAGCCATTTGATGTTTTCTTGGTCCCTAAGTCATTTAACCTATTTGTTCTCTATATATACCATAGTCATGTATTGTAATCTTTATACCATGCTTAATAAAAATACCCTAGTTGCAGCCCGTGGATGTAGGTCGCCTTGACCAAACCACATAAAATCTCGTGTCTCTTATTTATTGATTTCGTTTGTGCGTGTGTGTTTGTGTTTCCACTTTGTACCGACTCTGTTTAATACCTAACACAAACTACACTATTGCAAATTGGAAACAATCTTACAAAACAAAACCATAATTGGAGCCAGAACCAAAAACTAAGCACGGAGGTGGCTAGGGATATCTGTTAAACAAAGGCCCCTCAAAATATATTTCGGGGCACCCATGTGAACTCATCTATCTCCCAGTGCACAGCTGGAGCAAGAAGTAATGCCGAGTTTACCCTAGCACTATAGCCAAAACAAGCGTATAGGTTCGCGAAAGCTGTAAATTCTTCTGGATCAGAGTGCGATTGTAGGAACAAGTTTCATCTCTTATATTAATCGACGCATGTGTATTAGAGAGTTGTGGAACTCTAGAGTTTTGGTTCAAAGCAACAGTTAACTCTGAAGTTAAGTCATGAGTTAATACTGAAATCAATGAAGCACTTAGTTAATCTTAATGATATATGGAAAGGCAAAGAACCTGCGAGCCATGAGTTAAAAATAATACGGAGGCTCGCGGCTATTCTAGCGTGCAAACACTAGTAGAAAAAGGGCCTTTAATGACATGCGCACCATGACACGCGATGATTTATGACTTTGAAATGCGCGTGTCATTTAAATATATCATAATTTTTAAAATTTATGACATGCATTTTCGTGTGTCATCGATTCAATGTCATAGATAAAGAAAAAGAAAAAAAAAACCTAAGACTGGGTAGGGCATCAGAAAATGCGTGTCGTCTGTGTCATCCTTCATTCCAGATAAATAAAAACATAATACCATCCCAATTACTTCTCAAAATCACACGCCTCTTTCAATTCATTTGTAAACCTAAAAAACTCTTATCTCCCTCTCTTCTCACTCGTCGCCTCCCTTTCTTCTATCTCGCCGTTTTCACCTCATTCGGAGCCCTAACCCTAATTGCCACTTCACACTTCGCCGGAATCGAATTCGAATCTGACGTCAATACGCTTCTCCAATGAAGACGACGATTTATTTCGGAAGCCTCGAAAGTGAAACGGATTTGAGGTGACACCAACACTCAATTTCATTTTTATTTGATGTTAATTGTTCTGTTTTGTAACCCTAGTTCAAATCAGGCTAAGAAGAATTTAAAAGCTAGGTTAGAACAATTATTTTGGCTATTGTGAAATAAAAGGAATTGTTTATCTCTGATTATAAAAGCTAGGTTAGAACGCATGCTTTCTCATCTGCAACTGAACCGTGAGCCACTTATTATTTGTTACATTTATGATAATTCAAGTAGTTGTTTGAAGAGCCTAAAATAAACATACTACCAGCAAGAGTACATGGCATGTGTCATGTATGAGATAAATAGAGCCAATGAATTAGTCCTGTTTTTGTTTCGATTGTAGGAGTGCAACTTCATCTTTAAGACATATGCTGATAAACCTGCCACTTGCTTATTGATTGATTTAATGATATATTGTTCTAAACTTGTGCTCAACTGTTACAGTGTTGTGTTAGTTTGTTGATAGATTTCTTGTTAATCCATAAAAATTGTTTTTAATAGGGTTGAGCTCGATACCATAACGGTGCCAATGCCGATTTTCTTAAAAACTTGGTACCAGTACCAAAAATGCTTGGTTTGGTACCCGAACTATAGAAAATTCGGTAAACACCATAAGTACGGATTAGTTAGGCAATAAGGTATTTAGGGTTTGGTTTAAAATCGTGAAACCGTTCAAACTGGTCAATGATTTGGTTTCGCGGTCGATTATCTTAAAGAATTTGGTTAGTTTGAAAGTTTTGAGACCGTAATGAATAGTTTGGCTTATAGTTTAAGGGAAACCAGTCGGAACAAATCGAACCGGGCCGTTGATTTTGTATATATTTGTAGGGATATTTAAATTTGGATTTTGGATAATGGCTATGTGTATTTTAGTTTGTAAGGCCACGTCACCGGTGGCCCTACTTTAGCGTTGGATTTACTCATAAACGCAGTTCTAAATATCAGAGTTAATTAAAACATTCGCGGAATTTAAAAACTTTCATAAAACATTTCATAACAAAACACGTCTTGTCTTAAACATCATTTTGTCTTTCAAAATAAACGAAATATTAAACTTAAACGTCTTGAGTCTTTCGATGCCAGCCTCTTATTCAGTGCCACGTGTCTCCTTAAGCGAGCTGCCTCATCCTACTCACCTGCGTGCATACTAAAAGTCAGCTACGCTGAGTGAGTTCTAGTTAATCAAGCAACTTATCATACAACCACTTCATACAATATATATACGTATCCGAAGACACATAGTCCACTGTCTAACATGCCACTGTTTAACCACTTAATTACCCCTATAGCTTAGCCTCTTAATTACCCCTACAGCTTAGCCACTTATGCCACTTTATGCCACTTGATGCCACCTTAATAACGAAGTCACGTATAGGCTTACCCTACCACGTACTATCGTCATGCCACTAACACTCTTACTAGACTCTGCCACTTCTATCACACTCTACCTCTACTTGTCTACAGCACTCTTTATACCAATACAATATTTACATAATAAACAAGTCGCATCATAGAATACATACACACTAACAACCACTTGACAATCACTCTCCTTGACGATACGTGCAATATCCGAAGATCGTTCACGTACCTACAAGCATTACATAATAGCTACTTGTATAACATTTATACACTTACCACTTAAGGTAAGTGTATTCACACTTTCGCATCTAACCTGCTTAACTTACCACTTAGCCTCTTATTTACACCTACCACCTTGCCACTTTGCCACTTTAATAACGTATAACGTTATGCCACTTTTATGACAACTGCCCAAATCCGACCCGACCCAGGTACCCGTTTTCGAATCCGATTCTTTTTATGATTTAAAATTTGATTATTAATCTTTGTAAATTTAACATTAAATAAATCATATATATATATATATTTTTATATTACTTACTAATAATAATAAATTCCTTTCCGCCGTCCCGCCCCTTTCTCTCTTGTCGCCCTCCCGCCCCTCTGCTTACCCCTTAAGCCTGGAACCCCTTTTTTCTCTTAACTCTTTGCTTGTCCTTTGGTTCTTCCCGCCTAAGGATGTCTGCGCAGCTCCACGCGCCAGACTCCTTACAAGGAAGCCTGCGCGAAGACCAACTGTTCCTGCGATACGCGAGGCGAACTGTTCCCGCAGCGCGCTAAGAATGGTAGTTCTTCCCGCGGCGCGCTAAGAATTGTAGTTCTTCCCGCGGCGCGCTAAGGATTGTAGTTCTTCCCGCGGCGCGCTAAGGATTGTTCTCTGTCTGCCTTCGCCCTCGCGCGCGCTCGAGTCTTCTCGCGCTAGACCTTAAGTCTTTTCTTCAGTTTATGTCAGCCTGTATGCTTTTGAAATATCTTATCTTTTGTTTGAGCACTGTAGGTCAGTTCCGACATCTGTCCGAAAAGCCACTTTCGGCGCAGCATGCGCACCAATCCTATTGGTTGACAGAAAAAGTGACTGACATAATCTTTTGAAATCTTCTTTTGCATGTCTTGAACAGTGCTTTATCTGACACCTCCCATGCTTTGATCTGTAACCTGTCAGCTTTTCCCCATCCCCTGCAGCTGCCGGCATATCTTTTGATATCTTTTGCTTTTGGTTTCTTATGCTTTTTAATATCTTTTGCTTGATTTGATAAGATCTTTTCCCCTTTTCAAGGGATTGTGTTCCCTTGGGTTTTCCCTATAAATTAAGCTAATTTCTTGTTTATTAACACTACACACACTACACTTAAACACTCTCCAAATCTCTCTCCCTTTGCTCTCTGCCGTAGTTCCTCAGCAACGCCACTCCTCTCTTTTCTCCGTCTTCTCTTCTGTTCTGCCCAGAATCTCGGTAAATATATATATATATTTTTTGTTTTAATTTGTTTAACTAACAAAAATCGATACTTACTGCATATATTCAAGACATAAAAACCAATCGTTAAACCAATAACCTCTTATTTATAGGTTAACTTGTGCTTGTTTAAAAGTTGGTTCTTGCATAATCTTTCAACGCACCGTTTACAAGTGAGTAATCTCGTACTTAATCCCCTTTTATTTTTAACGTTTTGGGATGTTCATGTGTTCGTACAACTTGAGTCTTAAACTTGTTTATGAAATTTATGTGCGCAAAACCCCATGTGTTATGGACGTTTACTTGGCTGTTTATTTGTATGTGTGAATCATTAACCGCTTTGTTCGGCCTATTCCGAAGTTTTCATGGATCCATTAGATGAACACGGGAGACCTATCGGTTACGGTTTTCTTGTTTTGTTTACACATGCACGTATGATTATTTGTTTTTGTGCTCGATTGGGAGCACGGATTGAACTATGAGCTATGATCTATTTAGGCTTGATCACAATCTGATTACACCCTATGTTAAACCCCAGTTAAGCACATGTTGCGCGCAGTGTTTGTTATTATCTATTTATATCTATTAAACTTGATTTCTCACCGACACGCAAGTGTTGACGTTTTATTTTAACACATGTTCAGGTTTGCTGTAGCTGCTTTTGGGAAGCTCAAGGACACGTAGGATTTTTTCTTTTTCTTTGGACCTAGATTAAAATGTAACAAGACAAATTATGTTATTTGAATATTTTGAGTTATGATATGATTTATGTTACTTTACGATTTGTGTTCTGCGCGTGCGCAATGAAAATGTATTTATTAAATATTGACACCCAAATAGTGTCACGAGTAATGAAACAATACGTGGCGCCCCGATGTATAATCCGCCATCGGTCGGGGTGTTACAGATTGGTATCAGAGCTCCGTGACTTTAGGATAGGTGGTTAGACGTAACGACCTAGAATACCTAAGAGTCCCTTCTCGCGCATGAGAAATATCTCATGTTTGCGCGCTAATTGTTAATTACTCGATATTATAAAATATGCTTGCGCATACGCAGCACATGATTTCGTGTTTTATCCGCGATCTTTCGATTTTTATTGTTAAATTTCAATTTATTTCTTTACTTACATATTCGTTTGTTGTTGGGATTTAGCATTGAAAATCCGAAAAGTCATGGTGATACATGAATAGTTGATTTTCAATCCCCATTAACTTTATGTTTTAAATTGAAGGTTTGAAAGGTCATGGTGATACATGAATTGTCAATCTCCAATACCCATTAACTTTATGTTTTAAATTGAAGATTTGAAAAGTCATGGTGATACATGAATTGTCAATCTCCAATATTCATTTACTCGATATTTTAAATTGAGAATTCGGAAAGTCATGGTGATGCATGAATTGTCGATTTTCAATTCGAATTCATTACCTGTATTAAGTTTGCATTTAAATTCATATTTTACTTCAAAATTTGATAGCATTTAACTCCGCGAAACAAGCTTTACGACGATATATTTTGCGCTAAAACGATTTCCCATACCAAGATATTAACAAAAACTAAAACTTTTATAGAATGCCTCCGCTATCAGCTCGTTATCAGAGGAGAGAGGCCGCGCGCAGACGTAGGCAGCAACGTTCCCAGGAAATGGCCGCCGCAATAGCCCAAGCCTTAAACCAAAATAATACCAACCCCTCCGGATACAATATTAAATCCTTTAATGCGGGTAACCCTCCGAAATTCACAGGGCTTGAAGGAGCCACCGTAATGCTCCAATGGCTCGAGAAAATTGAGAACACCTTCCTCCATACCCAATGCCCTTCAGACCGACAAACCTTATACGCCTCAAGTGTCCTAGAATCAAGGGCGCTTACTTGGTGGAATGGAGTAGCTCACGCGCGTGGCGCAGAGGCTGCTTCTAGCATGCTCTGGGAGGAATTCAAGGAACTTTTGACTAGAGAATTCTGCCCTCCCAACGAAATAAAGCGCCTTGAGGAGGAATTTTGGAACTTGAAGCAGTACAGTGGCGAAGCGCGCGAGTACGCTACGCGCTTCCACGAACTAAGTTTGCTTGTCCCGCACCTAGTTACCCCTTCCCGCCGAGCCATCGAGAAGTTTCTTGGGGGTCTCCCCATGGAAATTCAAGATTCTGTATGGGCCAGGAACCCAGCAACCCTCTCTGACGCCATCGAGTTGGCCGCTGTGCTCAGCGACAACCATGTCAGGGCAGGAACCCTGTTCCTGCGGGGAGCCGAGAAGACCAAACTCACCAAGACTGTCCCAGAACCAACAGAAACCAAGCCAGAACCCTCAAACCGTAACAACCTCAAGCGCAGGCGTAAACCCAATCATCAAACCTACGCGCTTACCAACCCGCTCGTTGTCCAGCAACCCGCCTACCAACCTCTAGTACACGCTCCTAACCCACTGTCAACCTACCCAACACCCCCTGTAGTCCATAATTATGCCTTAACCGATCCCGCACTCCTTGCCCCGTCAACTAAGAAACCTTACACAGGAAACCAACCCTTTTGCCCAACCTGTAGACTTCACCATCCAACTCAAGTCCCGTGTCGACAATGTAACCGATGTGGCCGTACTGGTCACACTGCTAAGAACTGTAGAGTCCTTCCCGCCAACCCAATCGCGCAAACACCACCAACTTACCCGCTAAACCCACAACCAACAACCCTAATCCACGACCCAGGTCGTGCTATAACTGCAGTGACCCCAGTCATTTCCGGAACGCGTGCCCGAGACTGCAAGTACAAATTACGCAAGCTAATCCGGTTAACCAAATTTCAAACCAAGTGACGCGCGGACGAGCTTTTAATATAACCGCGCACCAAGCGCAAGCGAATAATGACGTGGTTAATGGTACATTTTTACTTAACGGACAATATGCATCTATACTTTTTGATACTGGCGCCGATAGAAGTTTTATTTCTCGCGCATTTGAACAAAAACTTGCGCGACCGCGAAAAAACTTAAACGAAAACTTTTCAGTTGAATTGGCTAATGGTGAAACTATTTTAATAAACTCCGTGATCAAAGATTGCACGCTTAACCTTAATGAACATGATTTTCTAATCGACCTCATTCCCATGCCTCTTGGAAGTTTTGATGTGATTATTGGAATGGACTAGCTCTCGCAAAATCGCGCCGAAGTAATCTGCGCCAAGAAGTTGATTCGCATTCCTCGGGAAAAAAGGTCAAGATCTTCATATCTACGGCGAGAAACCATCTAACGGTCTTAAACTTATGTCATGCACTGAAGCCCGAAGACTTTTGCGGAAGAAATGTGTCGCGTTCTTAGCTCTGTGGTCAAACCCGATGAAGGAAAGAAGAAACTTCATGAAATCCCCATCGTGCGTGACTTTCCTGAAGTCTTTCCCGATGATCTTTCTGGTTTACCTCCCGTTCGGGAAGTCGAGTTTCGTGTTGATCTTGTCCCTGGTGCATCCTCCGTAGCCAAATCTCCTTATCGACTTGCACCCGCTGAAATGCAAGAATTAGCAAGTCAACTTCAAGAGTTGACCGATAAAGGATTCATTCGCCCTAGCTCTTCGCCTTGGGGTGCTCCGGTGTTGTTCGTTAAAAAGAAAGACGGATCGTTTCGCATGTGTATCGATTACCGCGAGCTGAACAAGCTCACCATTAAGAACCGGTATCCCTTACCGCGTATTGACGACCTCTTTGACCAACTCCAAGGTGCCTCTTGTTTCTCCAAAATCGATCTCCGTTCTGGCTATCACCAGTTGCGTATCCGCGAAGAGGATATTCCAAAGACTGCTTTTCGAACCCGCTATGGTCATTTTGAATTCTTGGTCATGCCCTTCGGTTTAACCAACGCACCCGCTGTTTTCATGGATCTAATGAACCGGGTGTGTAGATCTTTCTTGGACCGATTCGTGATCGTGTTTATCGATGACGTTCTGGTATATTCCAAAACCAAGGCCGAGCATGAACAACATCTTCTGTTGGTGTTGCAAAAGCTTCGAACCGAACAACTCTATGCCAAACTCTCCAAGTGTGAGTTTTGGTCTGATGAAGTACAGTTTCTTGGTCATGTTGTAAATAAGATGGGTATTCATGTCGACCCATCCAAAATTGAAGCAATCAAGAACTGGATTTCACCGACCACTCCTACCGAAATCCGTTCCTTTTTGGGCTTAGCTGGTTACTACCGGCGATTCATTTCGAACTTCTCAAAAATCGCCTTGCCTTTAACAGCATTAACGCACAAAGGCAAACCGTATATTTGGGGCTCGAACCAAGAAGAAGCCTTTCAAGCGCTCAAGCAATTGCTGTGCGAAGCTCCTGTTCTAGCGTTACCTGAGGGTACTGACGACTTTGTCGTTTATTGTGATGCCTCCAACCAAGGTCTCGGTTGTGTACTTATGCAACGAGGCAAGGTTATCGCTTACGCGTCTAGGCAACTCAAAATTCATGAAAAGAATTATACGACTCACGACCTCGAACTTGGTGCAGTTGTATTTGCCTTAAAAATCTGGAGACACTACCTCTATGGGACTAAGTGCATCATTTACACAGACCATAAAAGCCTTCAGCACATTTTTGATCAAAAGGAACTTAACATGAGGCAACGCCGATGGAACGAACTCATCAGCGATTACGATTGTGAGATCCGATATCACCCTGGAAAGGCTAATGTGGTAGCCGATGCGCTCAGCCGCAAACCCAGTCAACTCAACTGTATCTTGCCGCGCACGCAGCTTCATTTAGCGCCGATCCAAAACGATCTTGAATCGTGCATTCGCGACGCGCAGCGCGCATCGATCAGCAAAGGCAACCTACGCGCCGAGTTAGCGTGTGGTGCAGAAGCGCATCTAGTCCCTAACCTGAATGGAATTCTCTGTTATCTCAATCGCATCTGGATCCCCAATGATGAGAATCTTCGCTCTGTCATACTGAGTGAAGCACACAAAACTCGGTATTCCGTTCATCCTGGTGCTGACAAAATGTACAAAGATTTGCGCCTTTCTTATTGGTGGCCTGGTATGAAAAAGGATATTGCTGTGTTCGTAGCTAAATGCCTAACTTGTTCTAAGGTAAAAGCTGAACATCAACGCCCATCTGGTTTGCTCGAACAACCTGAAATTCCTACGTGGAAATGGGAAAGTATAGCAATGGACTTTATCACCAAGTTACCCTTGACCGCAAGCAAACATGATAGCATTTGGGTAATAGTGGATCGATTGACCAAGTCTGCCCACTTTCTGCCCATTCGTGAAACCTACCGTGTTGAACAACTTGCGCATCTTTATGTCAAAGAAATTGTCTGCCGTCATGGTACTCCCTTGAGCATCATATCCGATCGCGATGGCCGTTTTATATCTCGCTTTTGGAAATCTCTCCAAACTGCGTTAGGAACTCGTTTGGACATGAGCACTGCATATCATCCTCAGACTGATGGACAGTCTGAGCGAACCATCCAAACCCTTGAGGATATGCTTCGATCTTGTGTTCTTGATTTTGGAGGCAATTGGGATTCACACCTACCTCTGATCGAGTTCTCTTATAATAACAGCTATCATTCCAGCATCTGTATGGCCCCATTTGAAGCACTTTACGGTCGAAAGTGCCGCTCGCCGATTTGTTGGAGCGAAGTGGGTGAAGTTCAAATCACAGGACCCGAACTAGTTCAAGAGACAACCGATAAAATCGCCAAGATCCGTGATCATCTGCTGACTGCCAGAAGCCGACAGAAGAGTTACGCAGATCGCAGGCGGAAGCCTCTCGAATTTCTAGTTGGTGATCTTGTTCTCCTCAAAGTGTCGCCCTGGAAGGGTGTTGTCCGCTTTGGGAAGAAAGGTAAGCTTGCACCTCGTTATGTTGGTCCGTTCAAGATTCTTGCGAGGGTGGGAAAAGTTGCCTACAAACTGGACCTGCCGCCCGCGCTCAGCAATGTGCATCCAACTTTCCATATATCCAATCTCAAGAAATGTTTAGCTGACGAGAACCTCCACATACCACTTGATGAAGTTCAAGTTGATGAGTCTATGCATTTCGTTGAGAAGCCTGTTGAGATTATGGATCGCGAGGTAAAGCAAACCAAGCGCAGTCGCATCCCTATTGTCAAAGTTCGTTGGCAGTCCAAGCGCGGAGCCGAGTTCACTTGGGAAAGGGAAGATCAGTTGAAGATCAAGTACCCGCACCTTTTCTCTGCGCAACCTAATTCGAGATAAATTTCGGGACGAAATTTCTTAAAGTAGGGGAGACTGTGACAACTGCCCAAATCCGACCCGACCCAGGTACCCGTTTTCGAATCCGATTCTTTTTATGATTTAAAATTTGATTATTAATCTTTGTAAATTTAACATTAAATAAATCATTTATATATATATTTTTATATTACTTACTAATAATAATAAATTCCTTTCCGCCGTCCCGCCCCTTTCTCTCTTGTCGCCGTCCCGCCCCTCTGCTTACCCCTTAAGCCTGGAACCCCTTTTTTCTCTTAACTCTTTGCTTGTCCTTTGGTTCTTCCCGCCTAAGGATGTCTGCGCAGCTCCACGCGCCAGACTCCTTACAAGGAAGCCTGCGCGAAGACCAACTGTTCCTGCGATACGCGAGGCGAACTGTTCCCGCAGCGCGCTAAGAATGGTAGTTCTTCCCGCGGCGCGCTAAGGATTGTAGTTCTTCCCGCGGCGCGCTAAGGATTGTTCTCTGTCTGCCTTCGCCCTCGCGCGCGCTCGAGTCTTCTCGCGCTAGACCTTAAGTCTTTTCTTCAGTTTATGTCAGCCTGTATGCTTTTGAAATATCTTATCTTTTGTTTGAGCACTGTAGGTCAATTCCGACATCTGTCCGAAAAGCCACTTTCGGCGCAGCATGCGCACCAATCCTATTGGTTGACAAAAAAAGTGACTGACATAATCTTTTGAAATCTTCTTTTGCATGTCTTGAACAGTGCTTTATCTGACACCTCCCATGCTTTGATCTGTAACCTGTCAGCTTTTCCCCATCCCCTGCAGCTGCCGGCATATCTTTTGATATCTTTTGCTTTTGGTTTCTTATGCTTTTTAATATCTTTTGCTTGATTTGATAAGATCTTTTCCCCTTTTCAAGGGATTGTGTTCCCTTGGGTTTTCCCTATAAATTAAGCTAATTTCTTGTTTATTAACACTACACACACTACACTTAAACACTCTCCAAATCTCTCTCCCTTTGCTCTCTGCCGTAGTTCCTCAGCAACGCCACTCCTCTCTTTTCTCCGTCTTCTCTTCTGTTCTGCCTAGAATCTCGGTAAATATATATATATATTTTTTGTTTTAATTTGTTTAACTAACAAAAATCGATACTTACTGCATATATTCAAGACATAAAAACCAATCGTTAAACCAATAACCTCTTATTTATAGGTTAACTTGTGCTTGTTTAAAAGTTGGTTCTTGCATAATCTTTCAACGCACCGTTTACAAGTGAGTAATCTCGTACTTAATCCCCTTTTATTTTTAACGTTTTGGGATGTTCATGTGTTCGTACAACTTGAGTCTTAAACTTGTTTATGAAATTTATGTGCGCAAAACCCCATGTGTTATGGACGTTTACTTGGCTGTTTATTTGTATGTGTGAATCATTAACCGCTTTGTTCGGCCTATTCCGAAGTTTTCATGGATCCATTAGATGAACACGGGAGACCTATCGTTTACGGTTTTCTTGTTTTGTTTACACATGCACGTATGATTATTTGTTTTTGTGCTCGATTGGGAGCACGGATTGAACTATGAGCTATGATCTATTTAGGCTTGATCACAATCTGATTACACCCTATGTTAAACCCCAGTTAAGCACATGTTGCGCGCAGTGTTTGTTATTATCTATTTATATCTATTAAACTTGATTTCTCACCGACACGCAAGTGTTGACGTTTTATTTTAACACATGTTCAGGTTTGCTGTAGCTGCTTTTGGGAAGCTCAAGGACACGTAGGATGTTTTCTTTTTCTTTGGACCTAGATTAAAATGTAACAAGACAAATTATGTTATTTGAATATTTTGAGTTATGATATGATTTATGTTACTTTACGATTTGTGTTCTGCGCGTGCGCAATGAAAATGTATTTATTAAATATTGACACCCAAATAGTGTCACGAGTAATGAAACAATACGTGGCGCCCCGATGTATAATCCGCCATCGGTCGGGGTGTTACAACTTTGCCACTTAATAACGTAAAACGTTATGCCACTTTGCCACTTAATAACGTAAAACGTTATGCCACTTTAATAACGAAAAACGTTATGCCACTTTGTCACTTTAATAACGTAAAACGTTATGCCACTTTGCCACTTTAATAACGTATATCGTTATGCCACTTTGCCACTTTAATAACGTAAAACGTTATGCCACTTTGCCACTTTAATAACGTAAAACGTTATGCCACTTTGCCACTTTAATAACGAAGGCACGTATAGGCTTACCCTACCACGTACTATCGTTATGCCACTAACACTCTTACTAGACTCTTGCCACTTCTAACACGTTCTACCTCTACTTGTCTACAACACGCTTCATATCATTTACATAATAAGCATGTCACATCCACAATCATACACACATAATAACGATGGCACGTACAGGCTTTCCCTATCACGCGCTCACGTTATGCCACTAACACCCTTGCTAGACTCTTGCCACTTTTAACACACTCTACCTCTACCTACCTATATCACACTTCATATCAGTTCGGTATTTACGTAATAAACCAGTCACATCATAACATTCGTACACACCATCAACCACTTGGAATTTACTATCCTTGGTGATACGTGCAATATCCGAAGATCGTTCACGTACCGACAAGCATTATAAAATATATACCTCGTATAACATCTATAGCATACACTTACCACTTAAGGTAAGTGTATTCACACTTCACATCGAGTATGCACACAGCCCCGAAAACATAACAAAGAATGGGGCTAGAAACTCACCTGAACTCTGCTTCTTCCTCTGATAGTTGTAAATCCTTTCTTTAACTGAGCTCGGCTGACTGTATAAGTTACACGTATCAATACTCGCCTGATCTAATCTGGTGGCCTAGTATTAGCTTACTTTTACTTATCGTTTTAATCTATTCTCTAATCTAACTTGACTTTAGGCGAAGTTAAACCTTAGGCGAACTTAGCTTTAGGCGAAGTTAAACCTTAGGCGAACTTAGCTTGCAGGCGAAGTTGTCATCAGGCGAACTTGGCTTTACGCGAAGTTGTCACCAGGCGAACTTGGCTTTAGGCGAAGTTGTCACCAGGCGAACTTGGCTTTAGGCGAAGTTGTCACCAGGCGAACTTGGCTTTAGGCGAAGTTGTCATCAGGCGAACTTGGCTTTAGGCGAAGTTGTCATCAGGCGAACTTAGCGTGCAGGCGAAGTTGTCATCAGGCGAACTTAGCCTGCAGGCGAAGTTCATCAGGCGAACTTAGCCTGCAGGCGAAGTTGTCGTCTGCAGCTACTGTTCGTTCTTAAATCCCTTAATCACCTTCGTTTTTTAACCAAATAACTCGATTTAGGTACCCACGGGATCGTCTGACCAGCGCCTACAAACCCCAACCATCAAATCGACCTAACATCGATGTTTAAAGAGTGCGATTTAGGCATATAGGTTACGGGTTCTTTTTATCAATCGATTAACCCATCAAATCATAACCATTTTCAGTAAGATTAGCTTTGTTGGATTCGTTTTTACCATACAAACTCAGATCTATCATTTCTCAAATCAAACCGAACCTATACGAACGATTTCTAACTATAAACGTACCTTGAACGAGTCGAACTACAAACACGGTTAAGCCTTGATGTTGTTTTGGTCTGTTACGACGTTCCAGCACCAACAAGCTCGGGTTTTCGCCTTCGGATCTTGGTTCGGGTCGTGTGTGTTTTGGGTGTGTGTGAATGAGGATTAAATGGATGGAATGGAAAGGATTGGGATTTAAGGGGGTATTTATACTCCCTTAAGCCCATGGACCAAAGGCCCATATTTCCTTTTGGTTCCTATCTAATCCCATCTAACTATCCTACTAAGTCTTCATATTTTGCTATTATTATTATCGTTCCACTAACTCGTTTATTTCACCCGACAAAATAATATATTAAATATTACTTTAGAAATTTCGGGATGTTACAAGTCTTCCCTCCTTAAAGAGGTTTCGTCCCTGAAACCTAGCTTATTTCTTTAAAAGGAATACCTTTTTCTTTATAATCGCACACTTTATTGAATCACATTTGCTTTCTGAGTTATCCTTCTTACTCCCGACTTTGCAGCCATCGAATGGTGGTCATGTGTTTTAGCTATTTAAGGTAGCTTGTCCATGAGGCTCTCGATGTCTCAAGTCTCGTCTCGTCTCGTCTTTCCAAGGGCTTCCTTTGATGCTTTTGTAACAATTTGGCAACTCTCTTAGCATATCTGACTACAAGCTCCAAGCGTGACTTCTTCATTACTTTTTGCAGTTGGAGTCATGTTGTTTTCGTATATCGCTCTGCCTCAGATTCTTCTCGTGTCCGCCTCTTTTGTAACAGTCATCTATCTTATCTCTAAGGAAACACAAATGTTATCACTCTAGGAATTATTTAGCACATGACTCGTAAGGTAAGTAATTAATGACGTTGATCAAGTGTAATTAACTATTTGCGTTACTCCTCAGGTTCTACATACTTCCCTTCATGATTTCACTTGTGCTTGTTTATACTCTTAAACAGTTAATCAGTTAAGATCAATTAATCCTATCCCTAACCTGCACTCATTCTTCATTTAGCAAATAAGCCAACATTAACATACACCATTTACCATACACTTTACATTTACTGAGCTTGCTTGAGTGACACATGGCTATCTTGAATTGGCATCTTCTTTCTTTCTCATTTTAAATCTCATTCTCTGTTCGAGTCTAAGCATGTAGGATGCTTAAATCTCTCGAACTTATGCTCTGATACCAACTTGTAAGGCCCCGTCACCGGTGGCCCTACTTTAGCGTTGGATTTACTCATAAACGCAGTTCTAAATATCAGAGTTAATTAAAACATTCGCGGAATTTAAAAACTTTCATAAAACATTTCATAACAAAACACGTCTTGTCTTAAAACATCATTTTGTCTTTCAAAATAAACGAAACATTAAACTTAAACGTCTTGAGTCTTTCGATGCCAGCCTCTTATTCAGTGCCACGTGTCTCCTCAAGCGAGCTGCCTCATCCTACTCACCTGCGTGCATACTAAAAGTCAGCTACGCTGAGTGAGTTCTAGTGAATCAAGCAACTTATCATACAACCACTTCATACAATATATATACGTATCCGAAGACACATAGTCCACTGTCTAACATGCCACTGTTTAACCACTTAATTACCCCTATAGCTTAGCCTCTTAATTACCCCTACAGCTTAGCCACTTATGCCACTTTATGCCACTTGATGCCACCTTAATAACGAAGTCACGTATAGGCTTACCCTACCACGTACTATCGTCATGCCACTAACACTCTTACTAGACTCTGCCACTTCTATCACACTCTACCTCTACTTGTCTACAGCACTCTTTATACCAATACAATATTTACATAATATGCAAGTCACACCATAGAATACATACACACTAACAACCACTTGAAAATCACTCTCCTTGACGATACGTGCAATATCCGAAGATCGTTCACGTACCGACAAGCATTACATAATAGCTACTTGTATAACATTTATACACTTACCACTTAAGGTAAGTGTATTCACACTTTCGCATCTAACCTGCTTAACTTACCACTTAGCCTCTTATTTACACCTACCACCTTGCCACTTTGCCACTTTAATAACGTATAACGTTATGCCACTTTGCCACTTAATAACGTAAAACGTTATGCCACTTTGCCACTTTAATAACGTAAAACGTTATGCCACTTTGCCACTTTAATAACGTATAACGTTATGCCACTTTTCCACTTTAATAAAGTAAAACGTTATGCCACTTTGCCACTTTAATAACGTATAACGTTATGCCACTTTGCCACTTTAATAACGTAAAACGTTATGCCACTTTGCCACTTTAATAACGAAGGCACGTATAGGCTTACCCTACCACGTACTATCGTTATGCCAGTAACACTCTTACTAGACTCTTGCCACTTCTAACACGTTCTACCTCTACTTGTCTACAACACGCTTCATATCATTTACATAATAAGCATGTCACATCCACAATCATACACACATAATAACGATGGCACGTACAGGCTTTCCCTATCACGCGCTCACGTTATGCCACTAACACCCTTGCTAGACTCTTGCCACTTTTAACACACTCTACCTCTACCTGCCTATATCACACTTCATATCAGTTTGGTATTTACGTAATAAACCAGTCACATCATAACATTCGTACACACTATCAACCACTTGGAATTTACTATCCTTGGCGATACGTGCAATATCCGAAGATCGTTCACGTACCGACAAGCATTATAAAATATATACCTCGTATAACATCTATAGCATACACTTACCACTTAAGGTAAGTGTATTCACACTTCACATCGAGTATGCACACAGCCCCGAAAACATAACAAAGAATGGGGCTAGAAACTCACCTGAACTCTGCTTCTTCCTCTGATAGTTGTAAATCCTTTCTTTAACTGAGCTCGGCTGACTGTATAAGTTACACGTATCAATACTCGCCTGATCTAATCTGGTGGCCTAGTATTAGCTTACTTTTACTTATCGTTTTAATCTATTCTCTAATCGAACTTGACTTTAGGCGAAGTTAAACCTTAGGCGAACTTAGCTTTAGGCGAAGTTAAACCTTAGGCGAACTTAGCTTGCAGGCGAAGTTGTCATCAGGCGAACTTGGCTTTACGCGAAGTTGTCATCAGGCGAACTTGGCTTTAGGCGAAGTTGTCATCAGGCGAACTTGGCTTTAGGCGAAGTTGTCATCAGGCGAACTTGGCTTTAGGCGAAGTTGTCATCAGGCGAACTTAGCTTACAGGCGAAGTTGTCATCAGGCGAACTTAGCTTGCAGGCGAAGTTCATCAGGCGAACTTAGCTTGCAGGCGAAGTTGTCGTCTGCAGCTACTGTTCGTTCTTAAATCCCTTAATCACCTTCGTTTTTTAACCAAATAACTCGATTTAGGTACCCACGGGATCGTCTGACCAGCGCCTACAAACCCCAACCATCAAATCGACCTAACATCGATGTTTAAAGGGTGCAATTTAGGCATATAGGTTACGGCTTCTTTTTTTCAATCGATTAACCCATCAAATCATAACCATTTTCAGTAAGATTAGCTTTGTTGGATTCGTTTTTACCATACAAACTCAGATCTATCATTTCTCAAATCAAACCGAACCTATACGAACGATTTATAACTATAAACGTACCTTGAACGAGTCGAACTACGAACACGGTTAAGCCTTGATGTTGTTTTGGTCCGTCACGACGTTCCAGCACCAACAAGCTCGGGTTTTCGCCTTCGGATCTTGGTTCGGCTCGTGTGTGTTTTGGGTGTGTGTGAATGAGGATTAAATGGATGGAATGGAAAGGATTGGGGTTTAAGGGGGTATTTATACTCCCTTAAGCCCATGGACCGAAGGCCCATATTTCCTTTTGGTTCTTATCTAATCCCATCTAACTATCCTACTAAGTCTTCATATTTTGCTATTATTATTATCGTTCCACTAACTCGTTTATTTCACCCAACAAAATAATATATTAAATATTACTTTAGAAATTTCGGGATGTTACATAGTTTGGCATGCCTGACCTGGGCATGCATTAGGTGGGTTTATGCTTAACCACTAAAGGGAGTTTTTACAAAAAAATTTGTCACTAGGTGGGTTTATGCTTAACCACTAATGGGAGTTCTTACAAAGTTTGTGTTCTGCAGTATTGTTTGCAAATTTCGTTGTTCAATGTTAATTTTTATTAGCAATCAGATCCGTTCATAGTACCTTGTTTTTAATGTACTAACTAGATAGTTGATGTTTTTTGAATTCTTGGCCCATTAAGTTTTTCATAACTTGCAGAATGAATGCTTCATAATGTTAATCTTGTTATAATTTAACAGTGATATATATCAACTAAGTTATACCGGACTTTTAAAAGTAGTATTTAATGATAGTAAAACACGTGACTTAAACTGGAATTACTGATCCACTTGTTTGAAAAAATGGCATCATAAAAGGATTATGATGCTATGAAGCTTTGATACTCAAGTTGTAATTTCATTTTTTCAATATATACATTATACAATGATATGGGTTTAATGGTTTACAACATGTCTCTCTTTAGGAAAACTTCTAATGCTTCTGATTGTTGAGGCCATTCTATCACCAAAGTAAGGATTTTTTTTTAATTCTTATATATCCATTAATAATTTATATGTGATGCGTGTATAAATTACTCAGGTTTTGTTCTTGGTAGCCATAGGAGTTCTGTTCTTGCGTTTAGCTACTCAAATGGTGATTGCTTTGCATGGGATACTCTATTGGCATAGGTAAACTTTTTTTTTCTTCGCACACCTTATGAGTAATGAACAGATCCAACATGATTGGGATGATTAGTGGTGGCAGAAGCAGCTCTTGGAAATACTTGTTAAAAATGCGGTGTTGATGCTGTTAAGGAAGTAATGTTTGAAAAGCATATGAAGCTGCTCAGAAATATAAGAAAGGTTTGTTGCTTTATGGTCCTTGTGTATCAACTATATATACTACAGTAGAGAGAGATACATAGATTAATATATTTTATTTAAATGCAAGTCTAGAAGAGCAAGGAAGAGGTTGGCAAAAGACAGTTATGAAGGGTTAGAGGATGAACCACTTTGTTTTGACTCAGCCAAATTTTGTAACGTTTTCGTTGTTTATTTTTTGTCTTGGGTTGGGGGAGGCAAAGAGGAATACACAAAGGCGGATTTTGATGTAGTTCGAGAAAAATGGTCAAGTTATGCGACGCAATTTATTTTCCGGTAGTGATATGTATGGTATTGAGTGCTAACCAATATTTTTGTTGACTTTGTGAATATTTGTAATATTTTGACTTACGATGTCTAATTAAGAAATGAAATGCATAGTTTTGCTGTTATATTTGTGCCATTAATGTAAATATTAGTAGTTGTGCAAAAAGAGTAATATATTTTTTTTGAAAAAAAAAATACGATGACACACACAAATGCATGTCGTATGTTGGTGTCATAAACGCGTGTCACAAATGAGTGTCATTAAGCATGACACGCAGATGTGAGTCATATTCAATTTATGACGGGGGCTTCAATGACACGCATTTGCGTGTCATCTGCACCCTTTAATGACACGCAATGCGTGTCATTGAAGGCATTTTTTCTAGTAGTGGAAGGGCCAAGTGCGTCATCAAAACACAACATAAAGTGCATAGCTGCTCAGCCGGTCTCGTGTCCATCCCCTGCCTCGACACAGGCATTGGAGTGTTGGCTGCCTCACACTAACAAACTGCCATTGAAGTTGTCTTCCCATACAAAAACATATTTTTGGGTTGAAAACCCAAGACTTTGTATTATCTCTTTCCGGTTACTTTCGTTTAGAAACCGACTCGTAATCATGTAAATCCAAAAAATATTTATTTCTACACTTTTTTTATTTTTATGGTTTTGATTCATTGTTCGGTTCGATGCGATTTTTGCTCCTCGATGAATCCGAGAACCTACATGTTTACTTGCTATTGATTTCACATTTAGTGAGTGATTCAGATCCAAATTGTAAAGATCATTGTAACATTTGTTACTTTTCAAACCCGAAAACCCGACCTGTTTTGAATTTTCGGACTTTTTTGTTTTCAAGTATTTATAAATAGATGTATAATTATATTCACAAGATTCGTTTAACGTTCGTCAATGTTTTTCTGACTCGGTTTATCGTTCAATGTATTTTGATCATCGTTTACTATTAATAAAATATTCCCGACGTTGATGTTGAATGTCTGTTCAATTGTTATTACTTTGATTCATTTGCAAAATCTCGAGCTATATCGTTAAACGAACCTTGCGGGTTAAATGCGTAATTATCCAAAGGCAATAATATCCAAATAAATAATTTTATAACACCAAAGATAAAATCTTCAAAAATTCAAGGTTTAAAGTTAAAATATATTTGTTTTAAAAAAGTTTGAAAGTATAGGGGGCTGAAATGTAATTATAAATTAAATTTAATTAAATAACCCAACCCTTCCCCCTACCCCGTTTTTCCGGTCGGCTTTCCGGTCACCGGAAAACGGTTCCGGCCATCCCGTAAAATATCGATCTTTGACCCGCCATCTTAGCATAATATATTCGTACATCAATAAACATCGATAACTAACGAGTTAATTATATTATAACGCCCAATTAATCCGCGATACCCGCCGGATTTGTGGCTCAGTCAAATTAATGCAAATAATGCGTATTCAGTCCAATTGTTAGTATAAATAGAGACCTAACCTTCTGCACTTCTCGCTCATTCCTTTCCCTCGTTCTCATTCACTCCAAATAGTTATAATTTGAAGGCTTAAAGTCCTTGTTTCCGGCGAACTGGTTCTTGGCCAAATCAATATATTTCCAGGTAATTGATACATGTATATTAACGGATTTCAAGTCACAAATCAAACCCCTAGGTCTAATCTTTCAAACATAGAACGAATTTCACGAATAGAAACCCTAGGGTTTCAGAAGATGAATCTGTTGGTTTATATATAAATAATTGTTATTGTATTATAATCAAATTTCTTGGGTAGTCCACTGATTAAGACACGGGTGTGTGGGGGTTCGAAACGCGGGTCAGTCCATTTTAATTGTTTTTATGATTATTAAGCTTAAACTGTTATTATATATAAAGGAAATAAAACCATGTTCTTAGCAAATGAACTAGCTGGATCTGTTAGGTTAAGGCTTGTGTCTTATAACGTGGAGGCCCGGGTTTCCTTATTTTTTTAATATCAGTTTTATTAAATTAATTAGACATTAATTAATTAAGTTTAATCATTTAAAAATCATAATAAAATTTTAAAAATCATTTTTAACTCAATGAAAATTTCATAAATTAAATATAAAATATATTTCATCCTTTTGCACTTAAAAAGCAAGTTTTCGTAAATCGTAATTAAAAATCATTTATTAATATTAAATGTAAACTTTAAGTCCTTAAAAATTATTTTGTTAAAACATTAATTATAAATTCGATTTGTAAATTTTAGTTCAAGTTTTCAAACATGCAAGCCTGATATCCTTGCCAATTAAATTAATTACATCGTAATAATTACCAAGTTGCCTTTGAAACATAAATATTAATATAATAATTAAAAGCTATACAACATCCCTAAACCTCAACATAACTCAATATATAATCCCATTAGATTACCGATTAAAGTCTCGTATTCGTTTATCTTAACTAGTATGGATCTTTCAAGTCGGCTTTTGTGACGCTCTCGGTTCGTTCGCCGTTTACAATCTTTTAGACGCATTCGGTTGTTATCATCATATCAACTCATAAGGTGAGTTTCTCACCACCCCTTTCTAAACATTTTCATATTTTGGGGTAGCATATGTATCCTACAAAACTTCAAGTATTTATTATTTCTATTACAAACTACGATTCACTATATGGACTTGTGTGTTTACTTGATTACTTGCTTAGTGGTTGCCTCAATAAGTATGATCATAAGCCCCCCTTGCACTTAGGTCCATTTGTATTGAGTGGAAAAGGGCCTTATTATCCGAGTACGTTGATTGTTACCAACTGGAAAGGACCTTATTTGTGCGATTATCCGAGTACGCTGGTTGATACCAACTGGAAAGGACTAATTTACTTGCTCGTTTATCACTTGTCCATGAATTGTATGATTTTTACGTATTATATCAAGCTGTGGGAATCCCACCAGCTATGTTCATAGCTGACTTTATTTTATACATATGTTACAGGTGTAAAGATACGAGGATGAAAGTTAGAAGACACATAGCATGCCTATAGGATATTCAAAGAACGACTTATCATTTGTTTATTTATTTGTTACAACTTGTATTATTTGATAAACTTGTGTTACATGAAGATTTAAATGAAATAATGTTATTATGGTCACCTAATAGTGTCACGCGTGTTTGAGCAATCTGTACGTCACACTCAGTCGTTTCCGCTTTAGCCGAGTGTTACAGATTGGTATCAGAGCCGTTGCTATAAGATAGGACATTAGACGTAGTGTTCTAGGTAGCTATAGCTTATTTGTTAAATGTGTAGGTTGCATGATATAATTATGTGAGCCTCTACTTGATTGTTTAAACACACTTACTAATACTGTATTACTGTACTGCTGATTTCATTAATGCCTCATGAACACAAGTACACACACGCAAGTCCAAGGCTTAGGCCTAAATCAAGTTTTCTCAAAAGCAATTTCAAGAAATTTCAAAATTCGATGTTTCATCTTCTTAAAGACGGTTCTTGTAACATCTCGGATTTTTCGTATTTGTTTAAACCGATTTGAAAATGTAATTCGGATCTTTTGAACTGATTAAAACTTGTATTAACTTGGTTTAACTTATTTTATAATTCCATAACTTTCAATCATGCCAAATAATCCTTAGAAACATTTAAAATTTCTTAAAACGGCTAAATATCGCATTTTCGGGAACTACATGGACTAATATTATCAATTCTTTCCTATATTCAATTAAATTAACAAAACTTAAACTCCAAGAAATGTTATAGCTGGTCCAATTTCGTTTTCTTTGTGTCCATGCCAAATTTTGTTAGTTATTGTACTAGATTTTCTCATTAAATAGCTTATTTTGTTTCCTAATTTGTTTTTAGCATCCAAATCTGTAAGGCCCCATTCCCAGTAACCCTACTTTGGTGTTGGATTTACTCATAAACACAGTTCTAAAATCAGAGTAAATTAAAAACTTCGCGGAATAATTAAAAACTTCAAACATCACATTACAAAACATTCATTCTTGTCTTAACATACAAATTGTCTTTTCAAAATAATTAATTAAAACAGTCATAACACTTCATCATGGATGCCAGTCTCTTCAGTCCATGCCTTGTGTCCCTCCTTAAGCCAGCTGCCTCAACCTATTTGCCTGCGTGCATACTAAAAGTCAGCTACGTTGAGTGAGTTCTAGTTAATCAATTAACATACAATACATTCATACCCTTACTCGTACGCGTCCGAAGATACGTATTCATATCTTAGTTTTCTATTACTCCTTTCATACATACCTTATATACATGCATACGTACTTACATACTTTCTTTCATAAAACCCTATGGTATACCATAAGCTATTCTATCTTAAACTCACATTTATTATAAGGGCCCGGTCCCTAACATCACAGATCTTATAAGGGTCTGGTACCTAACATCACAGATATTATGAGGGTCTGGTCCCTATCATCACAGATATGATAAGGGTCTGGTCCCTTCTGTCTCGAATAATCTTACCTTTATCATACGTGCATACTTTACATATCTTCTAGTTATAAATATATATACATAATCGTTCATACAATCATTATGTAATGATACATTCAATACACAATCATACACGTATCATACACTTACCAATCAAGTAAGCGTATTATCTACCACATAGGAGTATGCACACAGCTCCGAAAACATAACAGATAAGGGGCTAGAACTCAAATGGAGTCGGTTTCTCTCGCCGTTAATGGTAATGCACTTCCTTAGTTGTGCACGACTAACTGTACAATACATTACGCGTGTCAATCATCTGTTACTAGTATCTCTTATATCTATGCTAATGAAACCCTCAATTAACGGGGTCATGGAATTTCTCATGGAAGAATTTCTCATGGAAGAATTTCGCTTCTCATGGAATTTCTCTTCTCATGGGATTTCTCTTCTCATGCCTTTTTCTCTTCTCATGCGTTTCTCTTCTCATGCTTTTTCGCTTCTCATGCTTTTTCTCTTCTCATCTTTTTCTCTTCTCATGCGTTTTCTCTTCTCATGCTTTTTCTCTTCTCATACTTTTTCTCTTCTCATGGCTATGCGATGCGAAATTTCTGTCTTTCTTCGTTTTTACCATTTTAAAGCCATTTTTTTCCCGACTCTTCCTTAGGACCCGATTTTACCCTTTTTGTGGGTTTTGGGTTGTACCAACTTTGTATACCCGTGTTTTATGAGGTACGAACATCACCTTTTTGTCCTACAACATACCCGTGAGGTTATAACTCACCAAGTTTATGTTTTTCTTACATTTCACAGCCCGATCTATCATCCTATCAGTTTGCATGTCGAAACCGACTAAAAACTTAACCATTTAAACTGAAAGGTTCGGATCCGAGACGACTCGAGGATCTGGACGTGATTCTTGTTATTTGAAGACACTTTGAGCACCAAGATCTTCCTTACTTTAACCCGGTTTTGGATTCGGGTCTTGAGAGAGTATGTGTGTGTGTGTTTATTATGTTTTTAAAAGAAAAAGAAAGTGTGGGGAAGTGGTGGATATTTATAGGAGGCTATGAGCCCCACCACCCACTCTCAATTCCAAATCTAATATTATCCAAACACTAACACATAATTAAATAAACGACACACGGTTAATAACAAATCCTTCTGTTATTTAATATTCTGAAAATACTGATGTTACAAAATCGCTTATTTTTGGCTTAAATAGAGTAAATTAAGGTCCAAGAAAAGGATTATAACTAAACTACAAGTTCATATTTATAAATTATTGATCAAGCACGAAATCTTTTCATTTATTTCATTGATTTGGTCATTAAACTCTTATTCGGTTACCTAAACGAGCAAACTAACCAAATATGGTTCGTTTTTGTAATCTCTATACAAACACATCATAATTATCTTTCATAAACCTTTACGCTAAACCCTAAGAGCCTTCTCAGCTGTCACCTACCTTTGCTCAATCCCAAACCCTTCCATTTTTGCTTATTCGTTACAAGCTTGTTCGTTTGACTTTGCTTTCGTGTGGACCTTTGACTCGTCGTTTCTGTTGATTCTTTCACTTTCCAGGTAAGTTGTAAACATAGAAATTGTTCATACATATTCCCTAGTCAATAAACTTCAATCAATTTCAGTGGTTGAAGGGTGTTGACTGGTCAAATCGTTTAAAACTCATTAAAGGGTAAAATAGTCAACTAGTTTGACTTAACGTTTTCTCATACTTTTGGTCGGATTCAACGTTCGGTCCAGAAGACTTTTATTTTCGTAATGTAATTTTAAGGCTACTGAACAAAACCCGACTTCCGACTCGTTGTTCGGATTCTGGTCAGTACCAGCTCGCTTAAATCTTAAAACAAACATAGCTTAAATTCTGAACGTCCGTTTGGATTGATTCCAGCGGAAACTAGTTCGTTTTTACATATATTATCATATCCTAAAATCTTAGATTCTTAATTGTTGATAACATTTGACGTGTAGTGGACGACTCGCTTATTCGTAGCTCATTAATCGCATTTATTAATCGCTTGTAATTAATCTAAGGTGCGTTTGATCATTACCCTTTTTTTACACTATTTTCAAACGTTTTGGGGACATATGCGTACTTACTCATATTTTCTATCTTATATATATACACAAACTCGCAAACATAATCATGGTGTGAATATTAGTTGAATGCTATTTGCTAATTGCTACATGTTTAATTGTTTACTTGACAACATTCGAAGAGGTCCAACATATCCCCTTTGTATAAGGTTCTCATTAGTATGATCATACGACTGTCTTAGTAACCGGAGCCCGATTCGCTTGGCGAAGGTAAACCGACAATTTTAGTCCTTGTAATCAATGCCCGATTCGCTTGTAGCGTTCATTGGCACACTAGTACAACTTGATTTTGGTTTGTTAAGGTTTTATTGATTATTACCACATAGATTGGTTTGTGCATTTAACACTTATCATTTATCATTTATCTATTATATATATTATTGTTGTGTCAAAATTGGTGATCATCTCACTCAACATGTGTTGTTGACAAACTCTGTTTTCTACGCATATGCAGGTTGCTTGAATGGAATTTTGGAAACTTAGAAAGACCTTAGGGTTTTATTGAAGACAAACATGAATTTAAATTGTTGTATATATTTATCTGAATTATTTTGTTGTGTTTGAATGTTGTGTGCACATTTGAAATAAAATAATTAAATAGATATTGTCACATTTATATTATGATAGTATCTTCAAGCTGTGAGCAATCAGATCACGCCCCGGTATTTCCGCCTTAGGTTGGGGTGTGACAGTTCTATGTGGCGGGTTCGTAGTAACTGTAATGAGGACGTGCTTGATTTCCAAACTCTTGACACCAAGGTTATTGAAACCTAAGGATAAGCAATGCGCATATATCCAATCAGACGCTGTACCTGGTTGCTTACCTGGAGAGTTCGGGAAGGGCATACAACTTATTAAGCCAAATCGTTCCACACCAAATGCCATACGAATCGCAACTTTATGATTTCAAATCATGACCATGTCCCATTTGGATAAAGATATGGTTGCACTTCTTAGGATGTCACTCAAGTCATGGTGGCTCATGCGACATGCGACTCCGACCCTTAATGTTTTTTTTACAATGTGTTTAAACTCAAAGTCTGACAAGTTGTGGTGATACACGCATAAACAGCTTTTGGTTCAATTTGATTATGCATTTTGATTTATACGTTTTAACTGAAAGTCTGTCAAGTGGTGGTGTGTAACATTCGTTACTTTTCAAACCCGAAAATCCGACCCATTCGAATTTTCGGTTTTTGTTTCTAAATATATATATTATTAATATTCTCAAGTTTCACTTCATGTGACATTCGTCATTTTTATATTTGTATTTGTATTCGTTAAATCAACTCATTTCGTTGTTTCGTTATATTCGTTTTTAACGTTCATCGTTAATTTAATATGCACGATGATTTACGTTATCGATCGTCGCTTTTTATCTGTTTGTTCAATTAACAAGACTCCGGAATTTAGAGTGTTTATTGAAGTCAGACAAGTTACAAAAGCGAGTATAATATAAACATTATCCAAGTACACATTCACTCCACCTTTTATCACGTTTCTATGTTCAGGATCAAATTCTTAAATTACGTTTAATCTTCCTAATCTTAAAATAAGGAAGTTCAAGGTTTCAATTCGTAATTATATTTAAAATCTATTTTAAAAAGAGTTCAAACGTGAGGGGCGTTATGTAAATATAGTTAAAATATATGATTATAATATTAAATTCCCAACCCCAACCACCCAGCCCTCATTTTGTTTCACGTTTTTCCGGCCACCATTCCGGCGACCGTGAATCCGGCCAACCTTTATAATAACATTAAACTCGCGTTAAAAATCAATTAAAAGATCGTAACGTCTTTAGTCGCTAACGGCAAACCATAATCCTAGCCCATAACTCGCAAATAACGACTAATACTGGCGGATTAATCTCGCGAACCCGCCGGAATTTGCATTAAAACCCAATTACTAACGTTAAATGTTTTACACTCCAATTGAACCTATAAATAACATCTTATCTTTAACCTAAACTCGTCCCAATCTTTCTTCTCATCTAATTCACTCTCTAAGTGTCATAATTTGTCCGTCCAAACTTGTTTTCCGGCGAACCATGATTAAACATCAAACGGCAAAGATACCAGGTAATTATTATATGTTTATGAATCGTCTTTCCATAATTAACAAAAGCCCTAACATGATTTGAGCATTACATGGATTCAATTAACAAGTTCAGGTTCTAGGTTTAGGTAGGAAGATGATGAATTTTGAACCAATATATTTATATTAAAATTTCCACCTTTAAAACAAATGGTTATGATAGTGTAGCTAGTTAATATGTTTGATTACGGTATGAAGGACCCGGGTTCTTGAAACCCGGGTCAGACACTTGTTTTGCTTTTTTTTTTTACAGCTTTTATTAAATAGAATTAATTAAATAAATTGTTTTAAAAATCAAATAAATCAAAGATAATTATTTTTAACTTAAATAAATTTTTTGTATACATTTTAATCTATCACTTTTAACTAAACCCAACTTCCACAACTAATTATTAACTCGTTAACTTAACCCTTTAAAACCATTCGTTAACATAAAACCCGTTAATATAATATTATATTATTATTTCATTCATTAATCTTTATAATACACCAACGTAATCATTTTTGAGATAAAACTTGTACCCTTACAATTCTTTTTCCATAAATATTAAAGTTCATTTATTAATAATAAATTAGTAATTAAATAATATTTAAATAATATATTTCGTTAAACTCGTTTAAAATTAGTTTATATCATGATTCGTCAGCTTTAACTCGTCAACCTTAACTTGTTAAGTTTAATTCATTAAACCTAAATTCGTTAGTTTTAATTCGTTAAATCTTAATCTGTTAGCTTTAATCCATTAGCACAAAAATTGTTTGATATAATTTCCCATTTAAAATCCGTATGTTGTAATGTCGTAACTCTCTTATTAGTGTTAAAGATATAATATTAAAATAATATAAACAGTTAAAATTTCCATGAAACTTAGAATAATATTAAAATAATCCACGCCTTAAATATATATCTCGACATCTTTAAAACCAAATAGTTAACCTGTTTAATCCCGTTAGTTAATCCTTAAATATTTGTATTTATTTTATAGTGCAATCGTTTCGGATTCTTTAACGCATTCTCGGTTGCTTCGGTTTCGTTATCGTGCTTTCGGTTTTCATTACAATATTTATCTTCGATATCGAGGTGAGTTTCTCAAAACCCCTTTTTAAATGTTTTCATATTTTGGGGTAACATATGTATCTTATTACAAATTCAAAGTATTACGATTTCGCTTACAAACTACAATTCACTATATGGACTTGTGTGTTACTTGATTACTTGCTCGAATTTACTTGCACATGTTAGCCTCAATAAGTAAGATCATACGCTCCCCTTTGCATTCAGGACCATTTTGTTATGAGTGGAAAAGAGCCTCGTTATCTGAGTACGTTGGTTGTTACCAACTGGAAAGGACCTTACTTGCGCGATTACCCGAATACGTTGGTTGATACCAACTAGAAAGGACTTTACTTGCTCGTTTATCACTTGTCTATGAATTGTATGATTTGTATGTATATTACATAAAACTATGGGAACTCACCAACTATGCAGATATTTGACATTATTTTATACATATGTTATAGGTACCGTGATTAGAGAATGATACTTAAAGAAGACACTAAACTTAGGTTGTTTAAACAAATGGTTAAAATGTTTAGTTGTACTTATATTTCCTTGTATTCTTTGTTTTCAAACTTGTGTGTATGATATTCAAATCAATTAATGATAATATTGTCACTTAATAGTGTCACATGTGTTTTGAACATTCTGGACGTTACACTCGGGCGTTTCCGCTTTAGTCGGAGTGTTACATGGTGATACACGAATACCTAACTTTCGGTTCGATTTGATTACACATTTTTATTTATTTATTTATTTATATTTTGAACATACAAATTATGATGATTCATATAACGTGTGATTCCGAATACTTAATCGTGTATATTGTGGTTTCGACAAGTCATTGGGATATGTGAATACTCAAGTTTCAATTCGTTATCTGTGTTTATATTTATTGAAATTTCTAAAAGTCATGCTAGTACATAAATTGTTGAATTTCAACCCGTTTTCTTAATTTATAAATTCAATTATTATTATAATTAAAAAAAAAATCGAAAGGTCATGGTGATACATGAATAGTCGAGTATCAGTTCGTTTTCTTTATTTGTATATATTCATTATTTCTTATACTTTGAATTGAAAATACGAAAAGTCATGGTGATACATGAATAGTCGATTTTTTAATACTCATTTTCTGGTGTGTCTTAAATTGAGAATTTGAAAAGTCATGGTGATACATTAATAGTCGATTTTTCAATACTCGTTTTCTCGTGTGTTTTAAATTGAGAATTAGAAAAGTCATGGAGATGCATGAATTGTCGATTTTTAACTTGTTTTCTTTATATGATTCATTTATTATAGTTTTAATTGAAAATTCGAAAGGTTATGGTGGTACATAAACACTCGATTTTCAATTCGATTTCATTCCTCATATTAGGTTTGTATTAATTCCATGTTTTTATTTCAAAATTTGATATATTTCTTTCATATGCTTACTCGAAAATTTACGAGATTAGTATGCGAAACTCATACTGACTCATGAGCTCCTCGATTTCGATTTCAAATTTTGTTTCATTCGATTGTACTTATTTATTTATTTTCATATTCATAGATGGATTCCGAGTTTAGGAATCTCCCATGTAAAGTTTCTTTTGATTTTTTATACGAATTTCATATTTATGTTCCGTGTCACGTAAATTCTTCACGCTTCGTAGCATGTCTTCTCGTTCTCCTCGAAACTCAACCCACAAAATGACAACCCAATCATCAAACAATTGACCGTCGCAATCTCGACCATGACAAACCAAGATTCATTACCAGCCATAACAGTACATTCAAACCTCAAAGCTATACCTAAGTAAATCCAAACCCAACCACACTCTTGGATATTCAAACCCAACCCAACCAAGATATTTACACGAGAACCCACCCTTTGTATGACACATACGATTCCGCCACTCTGCTACCGCAATGTCGAAATACTCCAAGCTATGATAATTTCGGCCAACTCATCAACTTTTGCCTCATAGCTATGCAAACTCAAAACTACATATTTATTCTCACGACCTATTACCCAACCTTCTACTCTGCCTTATACTCATGCTTCAAGACTGCTACCATGATAATAACCCGAGCACACCCGTTATAAGGCTTAACTTGTTTCCGCCATACAAAAACCTTACCCTGCGTTCCTTGCACTCTTTTCCACATTTAGCCCCTTTTCAAACATTCTTTTTTATGAAATTTCAAATCTTTATTATTTTACAAAGATCATTAATAAGTATATATTATGTTATACGAAATATATTCAAGTAGTTTTTGCATCATTAGAACTTTACAAAAATTCAATGGTTCATTTTTACCACTATTATTATTATTATTACCGCTACTATTATTACTATAAATACCTTTTTATTATTATTATTATCATTATTATTATTATTACTATTACTATTACTATTATTATTATTATTATCCCAATAAAACTATTAAAATAAAATAAAATAAAATACTTCCATTTTCTTAAAAAGTCACCTAAGTGGGAAATCCTTTACATCAAAAGTTTTTCAAAGTTTTCTAACTAGCTAAGTATATATTCAAGATTATTATCATAAATTTCCTTTGAGTTTTAAACATTGCGTCCTTACAAACGATTTTTTTTACAAACGATTTTTTTTACAATCATTTCTGTTCCCCCCTTTGTCAATGCCAACGAGTTTCGGATTAGTAAACCATACCACCACACCACAATAACCTTCATACCGCAAAACCCATTTCGAGAAGACGGGCATCACAAGTTACCTCCTTGTTTTCCTTTCCTTCATATGTTAGAGATACTATTCCGTTTGGGCATCTTCATGAAGTTTTAGGTATCGAATTCCATTCAAAGGTTTCCTACAAAGTTAATATCGAGCTTGATTATTCGTTAATTTGTGAACTATTCCCATTCATAGATACATTCAGAGGCAGTTTACTTTATTATTTCAATCTCGTGGTCTATAACTGATTTTCCATAAGCATAATTTTTTAGTGGAAGTTGGAGACCATGAGCATGTTTATACACATGTGGAGTTTATTTTGATTACATGAATAGTTTGGTGATATTGTTCAATTTTTGCTCAATGTTTGTTTGGATCATTTTGTTATTCACAATCCCAATGTTTTACCAATTTATGATCAATATTTTAATTCGATCTTGGAATTTCGATTATTTTATTTCCAATGTTTTACCAATTTAAGATCAATATTTTAATTCAATCTTGGAATTTTGATTATTTTATTTCCAATGTTTTACCAATTAAGATCAATATTGTAACGCCCGTAAATTTCGTTAATCGGCTCGATCGTTTATAAATATTTTTTTTTAAATCCGGGGTTTCGTCTTTCTAAATTAGAGACTTGTAATACGTTTTAAAATTCCATTTATCCATCCTTTTGCTCGCGACATCACCTCTTATAACTTAAAGTGTTAGATTAGTATGTAGCACCCGGCATTTTCGTTTAACGACACGCACGTGGTAGAGTTTGTATATTTATCGGGTTTGACCCGGCATTCCTCGGGGACCTCTTTGTCTTTCTTGTAGCCTATTTGTTTAACCTTTGATCCAAGACATCACAATTTATAAGTTGGAGGACCTAGATGTAAAATGTTTATAACCTAAAACCTTAAGCCCCCCCCCCCCCCTCCATATTCTGATTCGGCAGCAGCATAGCAGGGATTATCCTCGAAATCCGTGCAGTTCCAGCAGCTCTCCGGCCCTCCCGAGTCTAATTAAAGGTCGGTTCTATCATAATTATAACTCTTTTCCACCATTAAAACCTTTGTTGAACATGTTGGGGTTGAGTTTTGATTATAACAGATTGTTGACAGATTCATATACGTTTATTGTAAGGTCTGTAACTCGATGAAAATATATTGTTTTTGATCGATTCTTGTTTCTATGATATTCTACTTGAGTCTAGTTTCCATAAAGGTATAATACGTAATTTTTGGACGAGAGTTGAATGGTTTTTATGAATTTATAAAATCGAGTGTCAAAGCTGATGCGGGATGACGGATTCTGGTCTGTCTTCCCGACGTCATAACCTTTTTTCGACATGTCCAATTTGGTTGGTTCCACTTCTGGAAGTTAGTGTTTTGAGTTTAGAACCAAACCCAATTGGAATCGTTTAATTTGGTTCGGTAATGAATTTTATAAAAATAAAACCATTTTGTTGCGCGCTGAAATAGCTGCACATATCTTTCTTTGTTGGAAGAAATTTTATGATTTTTGGGTCCAATAGAAAAATATAATAAAAATATTTTTATAAACCTAAGACATTTATTAAAGTCTGGTAAAAATTTAATAATTTAATTCAAAGGTTATCCTATGTAATTAAATGCATCTTCGCATGCTAAAATCTGCACGTTTTACTTGTTATTAATCAACAAGTTCGTTTTAGGCTTAACCGGTGGTTTTGGTTAGTTGAAAGGTTTTAGGGGCCTTGGGCCAAGTGTTGGGCCTTGGGCCAAAGTGTTGGGCCTTGGGCCAAGTGTTGGGCCTTGGGCCAAAGTTTTGGGCCTGAACGGCCCATTAGGCTAGAGTGTTCTTATAGTCTAGTTTAGTAACGCGTTGTGTATAATTTACAGGCCCTTACTTGTGAGTGTGCACTTAGGGATTTTCTAGCTCGTTGCAGGTGTTCGATTGATTCCAGGTGAGTTCATGATGCCCTTTTTACTCTTTTACATTTTGGGCTAGCATACACACCGAAATACAATTTTAAACGATTTTACTCATTAAAATGATTTGAATAGTTTTACATGGTCTCATTCGTGATGGTGCATTTTTAAAAGCTATATTTGAATTATTTTATATGCCTTAGGATATTTTAGACTCGTTCATGGTCTTGTGTCCTTAAGGTTACATACACTATTGATGGTTTAGACTCGAGAACGTTAGTAGACTTGGTAGTAATTGAATATGAGTAGAACCTATCTACTTAGTTCCCGTATGGGATGATATATATATATATATATATATATATATATGTATGTATGTATGTAGGAATATATATGTATGTATATATGGAGGTATGTATGTACGTATGAGGATGTGTTACCTTATAGCCTACGATTGTGTAATGATATTTAGTTCCTCGTGACTAAGAATGATGTATGTAGGCTTATTGATGTGTGTGTGCATGGTGATTCACGGCCGGGTCAAATATATTACTCGGGTTGTACCCGTGGTGGAGTGGCCCGTGTGACGTGACCATCATTTTGGCGGGTCAAATATATTACATGAGTTTTAAAATCCCGTGGTGAAGAGGCCCGTTGATGTTGAGCCGTGATCGGGTCAAATATATTACTTGGGGAAGACCCGGGGTGAGGAGACCCGTATCACGTGCTTGGATGTATGAGCCGGGATCGGGTCAAATATATTATTAGGGGAAGACCCGGGGTGAGGAGGCTCGTATCTCGTGCTTGGATGTATAAGCTGTGACCGAGTCAAATATATTACTCGGGTTTGACTCGTGGTGGAGAGGCTCGTGTCACATGCTTAGGTCTTTACCCGCGTCCCGGAGTCAAATATATTACTCGAGTCTTGACTCGTGGTGGAGAGGCCCGTGTACGTGTGTTCGACGATGATTGTATTACTTGGTGAATTATATATAATTTATTTTATTTATACCTTCTCTATTGTTTATAACTATAGCTTTGAAATAAAGTATGAATTATTGTTTATGAAAACTTGAACTCACTTAGCTCAAGCTGACTTTGTGTGTATGTTAGATTGACTTTGAGGTTGAGGATTAGAGATTTCCGCTTGGACGTGCTAGAGACTACTCGAGACGGTTGAAGGCACATCTAGTCGAAGAATTAATAACGCAAACTGTTTCTTTTAAATTATTACCATAAGTATTTAAATTTTGAGTTTGGTCACTTTCTCCCCGGTTTTAGGAATTTTGATGTTATCTATTCCGCTGTTTACTACTCTGAAACGATTTTAATGAGATGGAGATTTCAAATAAAACGAATATTTTATTTACAATTGATTTTGGACACCTGGACCCGTGTTTTGGGATTTTAATACTTAAACTTTTCCGCTGTTATTTACTTTGAACTTGTTTTAAATACAAAGAATCGTTTGGTTTTAAATTTTTGTGAATTTGTGGATGTGATTACCAACTGTAGGATTCTCGGGATTCAGGGTCTTACAAATATTTTAATTAGATCTTGGAATTTCGATTTTTTTCCCAATGTTTTACCAATTTAAGATCAATGTTTTAATTCAATCTGGAATTTCGATTATTTTATTTCCAATGTTTTACCAATTTAAGATCAATATTTTAATTCGATCTTGGAATTTCGATTATTTTATTTCCAATGTTTTACCAATTTAAGATCAATATTTTAATTCGATCTTGGAATTTCGATTATTTTTTTCCAATGTTATACCAATTTAAGATCAATGTTTTAATTCGATCTTGGAATTTCGATTATTTTATTTCCAATGTTTTACCAATTTAAGATCAACATTTAAATTCGATCTTGGAATTTCGATTATTTTATTTCCAATGTTTTACCAATTTAAGGTCAATATTTTAATTCGATCTTGGAATTTCGATTATTTTATTTTCAATGTCTTACCAATTTGAGGTCAATGTTTTACTTTGATCTCGAAGTTGCAATTATTTATTAATCTCAAATGTGGCCCTTATTCATGTTGATATTTTCATTGTTTATGGAGTCATTATTGACTCTAAGAACTTATTTGATTCTTTAACTAAAGTCTTGTTTATTCTATCTTATTCTCGGACCCAATGCTTTGCGACTCACGTGTTTACATTTTGTAGCTCAATGCTATGTTTTCTTAACATGTTATTCTCAACTTTATTATTTCATGTTCATGATTTCAATTGATGTCATCCGTTGTTCTAATTATTTCATACTACTCAAGAGTTTCGCACATTTTGTTTGGTAAATATCGTTTGAATCTTTAAAACTTCAATGATTTCATATTCTCGCTTATCCTTAACCTTAAGGATTGGTTTCTATATTTTGTTAAATTTTGATCTATATAGTTCATTATTCTTGAATTCTAAAAGTTTTCACATAAGGACTTATTATATTTTAAACTCACACAATGGGACGAATTATGTGGACCATCCGACGATAAAGGTAATTATGGGTCTACACGTAATTATCCAAATCCTCGCATGGAAGACATAATAAGTACGTTGTGTGAAATAACTCGAAACCTGGAACAATCTTGAAAAACGGGACAAATGAAATATGATATGGACATGGTAGATACAGCGCTGGTACATCCTATATATAAGTGCCCTTGCCATATTCCCATCTGTGGCGTCTTTGGGGTCGTTCAAAGATCGACGTTCTTGTTTTTATTTAAATATGTATAAAAATCGTTAAAACTTTTAAACAACTCCTCACATTAGTTGTTTCTTGTAAATTTTTATTTTTATTTTAATTTCAGGACGAAATTCTCAAAAGTTGTGAATCCTGAAACATTCGTTACTTTTCAAACCCGACATGTTTCGAATTTTCAGACTGTTTTATTTTCAAGTATTTATAAATAGATGTATTATTATATTCACAAGATTCGTTTGACATTCGTAAATCTTTTGCTGACTCGGTTTATCGTTCAATGTATTTTGATCATCGTTTACTATTAATAAAATATTCCCGAAGTTGATGTTGAATGTTCGTTCGATTGTTATTACGTTGATTCACTTGCAAAATCTCAAGCTATATCGTTAAACGAACCTTGCGGGTTAAATGCGTAATTATCCAAAAGCAATAATATCCAAGTAAATAAGTTTATAACACCAAAGATAAAATCTTTCAAAAATTCAAGGTTTAAAGTGAAAATATATTTGTTTTAAAAAAGTTTAAAAGTATAGGGGGCTGAAATGTAAATATTCAAATTATATTTAATTAAATAACCCAACTGTAACACCCCAGCTAAAGCAGAAACGCCTGAGTGTGATGTACATATTTCTCAAACACACGTGACACTATTAGGTGACCATAATAACATTATTTCATTTAAATCTCATGTAACACAAGTTTATCAAATAATACAAGTTGTAACAAATAAAAAAATGATAATTTGTTCTTTGAATATCCTATAGGCATGCTACTTGTCTTTTAACTTTCATCCTTGTATCTTTACACCTGTAACATATGTATAAAATCAAGTCAGCTATGAACATAGCTGGTGAGATTCCCACAGTTTGATATAATACGTAAAAATTATACAATTCATGGATAAGTGATAAACGAGCAAGTAAAGTCCTTTCCAGTTGGTATCAATCAACATACTCGAGTAATCGCGCAAGTAAGGTCCTTTCCAGTTGGTAACAACCAACGTACTCGGATAATGAGGCCCTTTTCCACTCGATACAAATGGACCTGAGTGCAAAGGGGAGCGTATGATCATACTTATTGAGTCTACCACGTGCAAGTAAATTTGAGCAAGTAATCAACTAACACACAAGTCCATATAGTGAATTGTAGTTTGTAATCGAAATCATAAATACTTGAAGTTTTGTATGATACATATGCCACCCCTAAATATGAAAACGTTTAAAAAGGGGTTGTGAGAAACTCACCTCGAATGCGAAGATGAACAGTGCAATAAAACCAAAAACATGATAACAAGACGGAAGCAACCGAAAGTACGTTAAAGGATCCAAAACGATTGAACTTCTCGAACTATAAAAATAAAATAAAACGAAAGTTTAACTACTAACTAACGGGATTATTAATGTTATTTAATGACTTAGTTAGAAGGGATATTGATATATTTAATGGATTTTATGGCATTATAATATTATATTTAAACCTTAGCGGATTTTAACGATTTATATTGTTTTAATATTATTTAATTAACAATCTAATATTAATATGGGAGAATATGAAGTACTGATTTTTAATTGGTAACGTTTATCTCAAACAAATATAATTAAGTTGTTGAATTAAAGTTAACGAATGAATTAAATCTAACGAGTTTAAAGTTAACGAATTAACATTACCGCATCAAAGTTTACGAGTTAATTCTAGCGAAATATAGTTTAACGAATTTAAATGTAATAAAGACTAATGAATTAAATCTAACGTGATGAAATTTATAACTTCAATTTTAACGATTTAAGGTTAATAACATAATCGAAAATATAATTTAGTTGTTACTGGTTTAACGAAAATATGGAAGTTGGGTTTTTGAATGGAATTTGGTAAAGTTAATTTAAAATAATTTGTTTAGCTTAAAGAGATCATATTTGATTTTTAGTGATTTTTATTTGATTTAAAAATGATTTATAATATTTAATAATTTGGTTAATATATTTATTAAAACTGATTTAAAAAATAAATAAATAGAGACAATAGCCTGAAACCAGGGTCCTTATGTTCACACCGATATTCACTAACCAGTTGATCCAACTTAATGGAAACTTATAAATTTATAGTAATACTTTTAAACTTCATCTTCTTTAAAAAAGAAACCCTAGAACTTGAATATGTAACTCAACTCCATGTTCGGTTCATTTAAGTTAGGGGTTTTGTTTACTGGATACAGACGATCATAAAGCATATATATGCTACCTGTTACAGTGACGGAAAGGTGTCGATTGATGTTTTGGCCGGAATCTGATTTAAAATAAGTCAATTGAATGCAATAGGTAGTGTTGTAGAGAGAATAGGAGGTTGGTGCGAGTTCAACTAAAGATTTCGGACCTATTTATACTAGTGCTGGAGCGTATATACGATTAATGGGTGTTAAATGTCCTTGGCCGAATTTCCGGCGGTTAATACGGGATTGCAATGGTGATTAAGACGTTAAAAACCCAATTAATGTATTGATTTACCATTGTTACGATCATCTAGACTTGTTATGCTAAATTTACGAAATTGTTTTAAGGTTTAAAATAAAGTTTACAACTTGGATCCCGAACTTCATTAAATGATCAAAACGAATAAAAAAGACAAACGATAATCGTAAAGCATCGTGATTATTACTAACGATGAATAAAAAACAATACTATATTGAAATGACAAAACGAGTTGGTTTAACGAATTTAAATACGTAGAGCGATAATGAATGTCATATAAAATGCATTAAACAAACTTGAGATATAAAATAATATATGTATATATTTATAAAAAAGAACCGAAAATTTGAATTGGGTCGGGTTTTCGGGTTTGAAAAGTAACGAATGTTACAGCAACCCTTCCCCCCAACCCTGTTTTTTCGGTCGGCTTTCCGGTCACCGGCAAACGGTTCCAGCCATCCCGTAAACACCCTAAAATATCGTTCTTTGACCCGCCATCATAGCATAATATATTCATACATCAATAAACATCGATAACTAACAAGTTAGTTATATTATAACGCCAGTTAATGGACAATTAATCCGCGATACCCGCCGGATTTGTGGCTCAATCAAATTAATGCAAATAACGCGTATTCAGTCCAGTTGTTAGTATAAATAGAGACCAAACCTTCTGCACTTCTCGCTTATTCCTCTCCCTTATTCTCATTCACTCCAAATAGTTATAATTTGAAGGCTTAAAGTCCTTGTTTCCCGCGAACTGGTTCTCGACCAAATCAATAAATTTCCAGGTAATTGATACATGTATATTAACGGAATTCAAGTCACAAACCAAACCCCTAAGTCTAATCTTTCAAACATAGAACGGATTTCACGAATTGAAACCCTTCGGTTTCAATGAAGAAGATGAATCTTTTGGTTTATATATAAATAAACGTTCTTGTATTATAATCAAATTTCTTGGGTAGTCCATTTTAAGAAACGGGTGTGTGAAAGGTGAGACCCAGGTTCGAAACGCGGGTCAGTCCATTTTAATTGTTTTTATGATTATTAAGCTTAAACTGTTATTATATATAAAGGAAATAAAACCATGTTCTTAACGAATGAACTAGCTGGATCAGTTAGTTAACGCTTGTCTCTTATAACGTGGAGACCCGGGTTCGAAACCTGGGTCAGAACCTTATTATTTTTAATATCAATTTTATTAAATTAATTAGACATTAATTAATTAAGTTTAATCATTTAAAAATCATAATAAAATTTTAAAAGTCATTTTAAACTAAATGAAAATTTCATAAATTAAATATAAAATATATTTCATCCTTTTGCACTTAAAAAGCAAGTTTTCATAAATCGTAATTAAAAATCATTTAATAATATTAAATGTAAACTTTAGTTGTTAAAAATTTTTGCGTTAAAACATTAATTATAAATTCGATTTGTAAACTTTATTTCAAGTTTTTAAACATGCAAACCTCATATCCTTGCCAATTATACATCACAATAATTACCAAGTTGCCGTTAAAACATAAATATTAATATAATAATTAAAATCTATACAATATCCCTAAACCTCAACATAACTTATCAATATATAATCATGTTAGATTACCGATTAAAATCTCGTATTCGTTTATCCCAACTAGTGCGGATCTTTCAAGTCGGCTTTTGTGACGCTCTCGGTTCGTTCGTCGTTTACAATCTTATAGACGCATTCGGTTGTTATCATCTTATCAACTCATAAGTTGAGTTTCACACCACCCCCTTTTTAAATGTTTTCATATTTTGGGGTAACATATATATCCTAAAAAACTTCAAGTATTTATTATTTAGATTACAAACTACAATTCACTATATGGACTTGTGTGTTTACTTGATTACTTGCTCAGAATTACTTGCTAAGTGGTTGCCTCAGTAAGTATGATCATACCCCCCCCCCTTTAAACTCAGGTCCATTTGTATCGAATGGAAAATGGGCCACATTATCTGAATACGTTGGTTGTTATCAACTGGAAAAGACCTTACTTGCGCGATTATCTGAGTACGCTGCTTGATACCAAGTGGAAAGGACTTTGTTTGCTCGTTTATCACTTGTCCATTATTTGTATGATTTTTTCGTATTATATCAAACTGTGGGAATCTCACCAGCTATGTTCATGGCTGACTTTATTTTATACATATGTTACAGGTGTAAAGATACGAGGATGAAAGTTAGAAGACACATAGCATGCCTATAGAATATTCAAAGAACAACTTATCATTTGTTTATTTATTTGTTACAAGTTGTATTATTTGATAAACTTGTGTTACATGAAGATTTAAATGAAATAATGTTATTATGGTTACCTAATAGTGTCACGTGTGTTTAAGCAATCTGTACGTCACACTTAGATGTTTTCGCTTTATCCGGGGGTGTTACAATCATGGACCTTACACTTACTACTACAAAATGGCATCTGGGTGTCGCAAATATAAAGGATTGATGGACCCGTTGAAGTTTTGAAAATAAAGTTTGAATATCTTGGAAATAAAGTTGGAAATATAGTGCTAGAAGCTCTTCTTTGTAGATTGACGTTTTGGGACGATTCCGCCATGCGCCAAAATTCCGGCGAGCCTAGGGTTCTTCTCTGGTGACGATTCTAGAGATTGGAGACGTACAAATCAAACTCCGATGTTCAGTTTTTATCCAGCGAGTGTCGGTTGTCTCTGATTGTTGGAGGTCGGTATTCCGATGAATGGTGATATAGAGGTTGTCGGGACGGCGACTCCGGAGTGGTTGTGGGTAGTAGACTGCGGGTTTGGTGGACTTAGACTAATGGTGTTGAGAGGTGTTGCCGGCGTTTGGATGGTGTACTGGCCGGGGCACATTTTAATGGTGGTAATGAATGGTGGTCGGTGATTCTAAGGTTTTCCGGTCAGAGCTCGTTTTACCGGCGGAGGTCACCGCAGATTTAGGTGATAATGAGATGGATAAACGCCTAGGGTGATTATAGATGATGGTTGTTCAAGATGACCAGGGATGATGAAATATGGCATAGGCGTTCGAAGGTTCGATTTTCCGGTGGGGACCGACCATGGTGGCGGCTGAGATGGTGTTGCTAGGGTTTGATCCTTAACTCTCTTGGATGATATTTTTTTGTCAAGTTAGTTTTTTTTTTTCGGCTTAAACCTGCTATGGCCTAGATCTATTGATGGACCTTTTGATTACTTTATTTTTTGGGCTTGAGTATGGATTTTGGATGTGGACTACTAGAATTTTTTAATTAGGCCTGCTCACACAAAAGTAATTCAACTACAAGAAATAATGAACAGAGCCACATGTTTGCAAGATACTTTTGGGCTGAGACAAGATTGTTGCTCGGGTTGACCAATGAAAGTCAATATTGATCGGGTTTTTCATAAAAAAAAATATGATGTCATGAGTCAAGGGGTGATTGTAGCCAAAAATGTGACTTACGATATCAAAAGATAGAAATCCGTAAAATATATTATGGTCAAGTTAATAATTAAAGTGGGCGGGAAATCCGGATACACGATGATATCTTCGGGCATGCCTTTAGCTTCAACTAGGAAAAAACTTTCTAGAAGATTATTGTTTTTGTTATATATATGTCACATGTTGTCTTTGTATGGTTGTGTTGTCTAGTGTGTAAACAACTACCCAAGGGGAGCTGACCTTGTGTAACACCCTAGCTTAGGGATGGCAACGGGGCGGTTTCGGGGCGGGGAATGCCAATCCCATACCCGCCCCGGTTTATAAAACTCATTACCAAAACCGTCTAAAAACCCGCGGGGACTAAACGGGGAATCCCCATCGGGGATTCGGGGAAAACCGCGGGTATTCGGGGAACCCGTCTAGCATAAATGGTTTTTAAACGGGCTAAATTCCCCGTGGGGATCCCCATTTAACCGTCGGGTTCACCGTTTAAAACCCGATTGTAAGAAAATGATACAAAATTACAATACAATATTAATACACAAAAAGTTCAATATCCAAACACATTACACATACAAAAGACATTATTAATACATAAAAATGTTTATTTCTCCCATCACAACGGAAATTAACTTCATGATTGATCCTTCTTACACGTCCATACCGCACCCATTCAACCATTCAAACACTTGTCACGCCGGATTGCTATGATAATCAAACATTAACATATTAATTGGAAACTATATAAGAATCAATGTTAAACCATATTAAAATGTAAACGATAAACCATATATATATGTATTACCTCAATACCATCGTCACAATCATATTCAATAGTTTGGCAATATGCCTCGGATTCTTCTGAACAAGTTGCTATATTCATATCACAAAAGTCAAAAGTTTATATAGTAGCTAAGTTAAAAATAAAAAATAAAATGTTCTTTTATTGCGGGTATATTGGGAAAATAAATAATAAATAATATATTATATATAAATATAAAAATTATATTTAATTAAACGGGTTTTAAACGGGTATACGGGGCGGGTATACGGGGCGGGTACAGGCTATACCATACCCGCCCCGAACCCGATTAACTTAAACGGGGAAAACCCGAACCCGGACCCGTCCCCGATTAAGTGTCCCCGAACCCGCCCCGTTCGGGGCGGGTTTCGGTTTTCCCCATCGGGTTTGGGTTTTTTTGCCATCCCTACCCTAGCTTTAAACGGAATACGCCCGGGTGTAACGTACAAATCATTCATAAGCTCATAAAGCTATTAAAGCGACATTAATTATATTTAATTCATTTCATATCATCAAAAATACACACATTGTTCATAAATAAAAGAAAACAATAACACTTCATCGAAAAAGTAAACAAGTACTTTATTTCAAATATCCTAAGGCAAACTAATGATCTTCGTCCTTAGCACACCATCGGTTCAACCTGTAACACGTTGAAAATAATATATTTTGTCAACAATTAAGTTGGTGAGTTCTCACAAGTTTTTCCGTATACACATATATATAAAACTCGCGATTCAACAATCGTAATGCAATAAGTATTCGAGCGTAAAGTAAATGAAATCAAATATTGTCGTCCTCCCGTTCGTTTAGCCGAAGCCGTTGAAGTCGGGGAAATGAGAACCACCTTACGTAAACAACCGGAGTCGTAATATTAGACGGCGTGGGTACGTCCCGTCGAACCCTCCCACTATGTGTATGCTTTTGCGTTTGCGTAACTTTTACCAAAAAAACAATATTGCAAGCAAGTTCACGTATAATCATAAACAATATGCACGAATAACATTAACATGTATGATATAAGTGATTCGGTTTGTAAACAATCACATAACTAACGAAAGAAAAACTTGTGACGTGCTACCCACAAAATATTATAAAACGTTAAAATGGGGTTATGAAGAACTCACTTGGAATGCGGAATACGGTAGTGAGAAGACGGTAAGCTAGTTGGTCCTGCGATAATTTCCGACAATTTATCCTAATTATTAAAGCATAAATAAAATAAATATTTAAACAAACTAATTGAACAAGACACAAAGAGATGGGTTTGCTACGGATTTGGGGTCGTTAATGTATTAGTTATACTTTATAGAATATTGATAAAGATGTAATTAAATTTTGTTAATTTTAATCACTATAAAATAATTAACAAGTCATATTTGGTTATTAAAGAAAATCCTTTATATAATATATACACCGACATATGAAAATGCTTTATGTAATAGTTTTTAACGGGGTTCAATTTAGTCAATCAAGGAAAGAAAGATAGGAAACACATTTATTATTATTATTGTTATTTTTAATGTAAATATATATATATATATATATATATATATATATAAATGATTATGGGGAGAGGATCAAGAGAAAACTCACATTTAGAGAGAAAACTAAAAAACTCCTAAAGAATTATTTTTAATTAAAAATAAAAAAAAATATTTTCAAAATTCTGTTTTAGCCATTATTCTTATATTTTCTTATATTTCACTCGGAAAAAAAAAACCGCTGTAATGCACATACATACTACTGTGCAATACAGTTGTATTACACATGTGTATTACTATGTATTTTTGAGTTTAATAGTGTTTTATTGCATATATTCAATATTTGTGTATTGTATATGTGTAGTAGTGTTGTATTATATGAAAAAAAAAATAATAAAATAAAAGTCGATGTGGTGCACATGTGCGTTAATGTTGTATTACACATACGTACTAATGTGTATTCGATGTGTGTATTAGTCTTATATTGCATATATACAATAGTGTGTATCAAATATGTGCAATAGTGTTGTATACTATGCAATACAAACACTTTTGCGTATATGCAATTCACACTATTACACATGCGCACTATACCGACGAGGTTACCAACAAGTTTTGCTTTTTGTTTTTTTTTTTGAACCAGTAACAACATATAAGAATATTGAAAAAAAAAGAAACTTCAAATTTTTTTTTTAAAAAGTTAAAATTAGTTTTTTAGAAGTTTTTAGGAATTTTTAAGTTTTCTCTTTAAGAGAAGTTTTCACTAGAACCCACCACAATGATTATGTGTGTGTGTGTATATATATATATATATATTTTAGAAATTGATCGGAGTTTGGTTCGTTTAAACAAGTGCTACAAAAATATGGGTTTAATATATAGTTTTTATATTAATAAAACAAACAAATAATAAAAAAAAATACAAAAACCAGACCAGGGAGGGTCGAATCTGCGCCCATGACTGGGTTAAGTGTTTTGCGTAGTATGCATTGACCATCTGCACCAATATCTAATTTGTTAATACTTACAGAAACGATTACATATAACCAGTTGTTCAAACAAACCCCAAATCATATAAACCCTAGAAATGATAGTCAGATCATACACCCTCTGTCAATCAAAATTAACAGAGGGGTTTTGTAGAGGATGAAATCGCGATTACGATGCATATTACAATTACCTTAAACGATTACAAATTGATCGAGTTATATGCGTTTAAAGTTGTGGCCGGAACAGGAGCTCGAAATGATTCAGGAACGTTTCAAGGTCGCAATTGATATAGAATTTAGATTTGGGATTACGAGAGGGTTGTGTGTGATTTTTTAATTGAGTTATAATCATGTATTTATAGGCTAACGAATTCAATTTTAGTCCGCGGCTCGAGTTAAAGAATTTGATTATAGTTGATTTGATTAGTTGGCAATTACTCGTTGTTTCCATATGGACGACTGGCGTGGAGGTTAAGCATTCATAAACTCCTGATTTTACGGGTTAATTGCAGCGAAAATATGGAAGGGGGGGTCGGGCTGTTGACGGGGGAAGGAGACGAGAAAAGAAAAAATAATATTTTTTCAAAAATATTTGTAAATTAGTCCTTATAGTTTGGGTTGGGCCAGACACTGATTAAACTAAAGTTTAGCGTCAAAAGTGCATATAATTGATACTTTAACGATCTACGAAATGTTAACGTGTGAAACACAATAAAGACAAAATCGTGTGACATAATTGATACCTTGACGTAATAAATAATATTCGGTTGCAAGACTAAGGGAAAATAAAACAAATACAATTATAAAAAAAAGACATATGCCACACCTTGGGTGGGATCAGTTCGATTAATTTTATTAATCTTTTATTATTACCGATTACGGAGTCGTTCAAAGTATTTGTTCGATCGTTTGTTTATACCGCACCCATCTCGATCCCACAGGAACAAAATCCGTTCGTTTGTCGGATCCGGTTTCGAGACCTACAAATATACATGAATGGAAAAGAAAAATACTAAGGCTATGGAGACGGCTAAATCCTTGAAGAAGAATTATGGCTAAATGCTATCTAAAAATGACTGTATCTTATAAACATAAACTATAATTATGAGAATCGTATCTTATTTTCCTTAGTATGCCTGGCAAGATGGAGAATCAATTGGAGACTCCAACCTTGGACCGTAAGCATTGGAAAAGACACCGACCAAGTGCTTTGGTAAACATGTCAGCGAGTTGGTCAACCGAGTGCATGTGGAGGACCTTTAGTGAACCATTAGTAACTTACTCTTATACAAAGTGGTAGTTGAGTGCCATATATGTTTCGTATGCTGAGTGATAAGCTAAATTTGCACATATATAAATAGCACCGAGATTGTCTTAAAGTAATGTAAGGGGTTTAGCCATCTGCAAACCAAGTTCTAATAAAATGTTCTAGACCCAAGAAAGTTCGACGACACCGTTTGCTGATGCCTTGTACTATGCCAGCGTTGAAGATCTGGAGACCGATTTTTTATGCAATGAGCTCTAGGAGATGATGTTAGAACCAAGGTATATGGTATGCATAGTGGTTGAAGGACCCCCATCTCTAATTCCACCCCATTCAGAGTCGGTGAAAGAAGTGAGGGTGATGGGAAAACCAAGGTTTAGAAACAAGCTGTGATGGATCGTGCCTTTGTGTTAATGAAGAACTCTTTTTAAGGCTTGCCAATGGAGTTGAGTGGGAGTGTGCATGTATTAGGAGAGCTTATTGACCACAAAGGAGATATCTGGTCGAGTAAAAGCGAGATATTTAAGAGAACCCACTAATTGACGATATGGTTTAGGATTAACATGAGGGGAGCCATCAACATGAGAGAGTGGCTTAGTGGAGTTAAGAGGTGTGGTAGTTTAGCGACATCCATTTTGAACTTGGTGAGAAGATTCTGGATATGAACATGTTTGGATAGAAATAAACCATTGGTGTGGTGGTGATAACTTCTATCCCAAGAAAGTGATGTTGCATGCTAAGATCATTGAGGGGAAATTTTTTGGATAATGCATTATCACTATATTGCATGCTAAGATCTTTGAGAGAAATAAACTATTGGTGTGGTGGTGATAACAACTACCGGTTAAGACAACGTCATCCGTATAAACCAGAAATCTTTTTCAATACATAGAATACAAATTAGGCTTTTAAATAGCCTGTACAGAACTTGATACAATATACCGAATGGAAAAGGAAAACACTAAGGCTATGGAGAAGGCTAAATATGTGGAGAAGAATTATGGTTAAATCATCATCATCATCGTATTTAGTAAATTCCACCAATAGTAAAGCTATGGTAGGGTCTGATGAGGGTAAGATGTAGTCAACTTTACCTCTACTCAGTAGGAATAAAGAGGCTGCTTCCGGTAAGACCCTCGGCTCGATTGTAGTTTTGCGTCAAGTCTTGGACATAAGACACATAACACTCAACCACCGGGACACCGGCTGATTGGTGCGTGTATCGTTGTCTTTCAGCTATCAACACTACCACATGATGCTTGATTAACCTTCCGCCACTTTTAAAGTTATTTTCACAAGATATGTAAAATAACGTCAAAATTAGTATAATTTTACTTTTGTCCACCCGAAGGTTCACACATACATACATTATATGTGCACCGCAAGCAGGGCTTATATGTGGAGAAGAATTATGGTTAAATGCTATCTAAAAATAACTCTTACTTAAATACATAAACTATAAGTATATATAACAAATCATATATTATTTTCCTTAATAGTAAAAAGGAGTTTATCGACACAGTCACAACTTGTTTTTTACTAATTACAATGGGTGTTGGTGTTAGCTTGTGAATGCTGGCATTTATCCGGGTGGGCCGGTGAAGATTTGCATGATTTGGTGATTAAAAATTTCTATGGTGTTGCTAACTTTTTGAAATTTGAAAGTGTCTCTTTTCTCAAATGTCTATACACTTTGATGTGCAAAATTTGATTTTCTTTTTATCTTTTTCTTTTTCGTTTTCCTTTTTGGCTTTTTCAGGTTTGATTTTCTTTTTATCTTTTTTTTTTTCGTTTTCCTTTTTGGCTCTTTTCAGGTTGTATCAATCAATATCTTGACTGTGTTGAGTATAAAAGAATTCCTTCAAATCCTTGCTTACGAAGCTCATGATAATCAGTTTTATAGCGCTATAGATTGGCTGTGGAATATACAAGTATCTTATCTAAATAAATCTGAAATCTTAGTTTACATATACAGGTTATAAACAACTGCAGCCTAAAACCTTTTCACGGCCAACACGACAAATGCTGTGTACAAGGATGGACTTATTTTAGATAAACATGGTCACATTACAGATATAAAGGCAAATGCTGTATGCAATAAAATATTTGGAGGCTTATGAAGAATTTTGAGTTCATGTTTATCAATATTGTATTTAATATAATTAAAAGTATCATTTCTAATTACTTTTTATATATTACTAAACAATTTTCTTGGTCATTTTATTAGGTTTTTGTTATTTTAAACGACTATTTTAAAGATTGCGTCTATATAAACTCCATTTATCTTCTTTCCGTTTACATGGAATTAGTTGTGCATGTAAAAGTTTGATGATTTGATTTTTCTCGATTTCTACCACTATATTAACTTTGTTACTCTCATATTAATATTTATTATAAAATTTTCCAAAATCCAACTAATGATGTATATGAAATTAATTTTACAGCAATAGAAAAGATGGTGACCACCAAGATTTCCACATTTATGGGATCACCAACCATCCTTCTTCTCTTTAGAAACTTGTGGTTTCTGGAAAGAGCTAATCGATATATAGACGCAATCTTTAGATACAATCATTTCTGACTCTACAATCCAATTTGTAGAACAGATTACCAAAACTGTCACAGGCCAGTGAGTGAGGGCGGTTTCCGGCAACCGGGAGACCGCTCCATCACCGTAGGTTGTCCACCTTTCATGTAACCCCGGCCTGGCCCCTACTCTTGTTTCAAAGCTTTAATTATTACGGTGATCATCTCTAATGCCCTAATTTGTTACATATATGCAAATCCATCTTCTTCTCTTTGAAGTTGCTCAAGATATTAATCACTCTTCAAAGTTATAAGAAGAGGTGGAATAACAAGAACAAATGTCTGGAAATGGCGAGTTGTCGCCAACTTTTCTGCCCGGAGAATGGGATCGTGGGAAAATGATTGGATCGGGTTCGTTCGGGGTTGTTCATTTGGCAATCAATAAATCTAATGGCTCGCTTTTCGTGGTGAAATCTTCTGATTCTCATGAAGGGAATCAGTCACTCAAGAATGAAGCTAAGATTCTCGAAGCACTAGATTCCCCTCACATTGTACAATGCCTTGGGAAACATGTTTCTTTTGGGGAGAACGGGCACCCGAAAATAAATCTCTTCATCGAGTACATGGCCGCCGGAAGTCTCAGTGACGTCATTGAAAAACTTGGAGGAAAACTTGATGAACAAGTCGTTCGTGTGTACACCCGAGAAATACTGAAAGGGTTAAAGTATCTCCATGATATAGGAATCGTACACGGTGATGTCAAGTCTCAAAACGTGCTTTTGGGTTCACGAGGGAATATAAAGTTAGCAGATTTTGGTTGTGCAAAACAATCAAAATCAAACACGGGACCCACCAACCAGAGGTCCCTTCGTGGGACCCCATTATGGATGGCCCCAGAAGTCCTCAGAAACGAGGGAATAGATTTCTCGGCTGACATTTGGTCTTTAGGGTGCACAATTATCGAAATGGCTACGGGCAAAACTCCTTGGGGTGAGCTCGGGGCCTCGAATCTAATGGCTGCGGTGCTAAAGATCGCATCAAGTAACGAAAGGCCCTCGTTTCCTAAAGGGTTCTCAAACGACGGTTTGGATTTTCTTAGAAAGTGTTTGGTGAGGATCCCGGAAAGGAGATCAACGGTCGACGAGCTTCTAAAGCATCCGTTCCTTAGCGGTGAAACAGAGGGTAAAAACTCACAGCAAAAACACTTTTACGAACACATGTACTCACCTTTGAGTGTTCTGGATATTGGGCTTGATGATGAGAGTTACGAGTCGGATGGGTCGGAGGAGATGAAGATAGCAAGTAAAATACCGTTTTCAGTAAGGCATTACGAAAAGAGAGGGTCTTCGCGAAAGCAATGTACGGAAAATGAGACGGTGTCACAAGAAAACTGGTTCACGGTTAGGAGTTAGAAAGAAAGATTGTTTCTACATGAGTTGATGCTTGAGATGTATGATTGTGTAGGATTAGATTTATGTGTTGGCTTGGAAACTGAATGTACAGCTAAGGAAATAGATTACTTACAAAGTGCTTTAAGTAGTTGTATCTATACGTTTGAAGATAAATACAAAAATCAAAAACAAGAATAACTATATTTTCATGCAATCTATACGATGTTAATGGTTCTTTTGGTTAGCAATAGGGTTGTTCATGAGTCAAGAGCTCTCGAGCTCGAGCTCGAAATTAAACGAGACAGTTGAGTTAGGATCGAGCTCGATTTTCAAGTTAAACGATGACCCGAGCCGAGCTGGGGTCGATTTTGGCTCGATTACAAAATAAACCAACTGATAAGATCAGTTGTTTTAAACCAAGTTCTTTTAGCTAGTTTTATTCAAAATTTTATCGAACGAGCCACGAGCTTTTCGAACGATCCTAGTTAGCAATGATTGTAAAAAAAGCTCATTTCCTTATCCTTATAATTCAGAGAAGAGATAACTTCGATTTTGATCCCCGTGGTTTCTTTAAATTATCAATTTTAGTCCAATAGTTTATTTTACGCTTTTATGATACAATAGTTTCATTTTACCATCAATTTTAGTCGAGGCCTTTAACACCATCCACCAGATCGTTAGTTAACTTCTTCACATAAGGGGCTTCTTTTTTCATTTTAAACTATGAAGAGAAGTTAACATATTATTATTATATATATATATATATATTAAATTTCAAAGAAGTTCACAGACCCTTTTGTTAATTTAATTATTATTCTCTTATTCTCAGAACACACAAATGCAGAGAGCGACACCGCTACAAACGAAGAATGCTAATTGATCCTCCCTTCGATGTCGTTTGGTGAAGGTGAGGGTTCTGTTTCCTTCATCAAGCTTTTATTTGACGTTTCCGGTCACGGGCTTAGGTCGGCGGTGATTTAATTGGAGGTTTCCGGCAACAAACTTACGGAGGACAGACAGTCGTCGGTACGTATATTTCTTCTTCTGAATGGTGATTCCCCATATTTAAGTTTTCTTTTTCTGTACACAATTGAGGAAACTCACTTTCGTGATAGCATTTTGTTTCTTGCTTATTGAAGTTAAGTGCATGTCAACTGTTTGATGAAATGCTAAGTTTTGTTTTTAGGCCCTATTTGGTGGTCACTCGGCAGTTGTGAGACTTTCGACTGTTGCGGCTTCGATTCGTCTGTTGCCGGTAGGGGTGTTCTTCGGGTTAGTTTTTCGCGTTTCGGGTTTTTGGGTCGAGTTATTCGGGTTTCAAAGTTCAAATTCTAGACCCGAAACCCAACCCAAATCTCTCACAATGTTTTCGGGTTTGGGTAGTTCGGGTTTTTTCGGGTTGGGTTAATCGGGTTTTGAGTACTCTATAAAACAGACAAAAATTAAAAAAAACTGCAACACTAAAACAAAAGCTAACATGTTCTTTTTCACTCGTAACGTAAATAACCGATAACAAAACAAAATTAACACGGTAAACAATCTAAAAAAGAGTAAAATTTTACAAAGTCTAGCCATAATAAACAATACTAATATAATCGTCTTCGATATGTCATGATTAGGGTGCTCGATTATAGTTGCTTTTAGTCATAAATTGAAAACATTAATAAACAATATAGCTATCCCTTTCTTTAGTATCTCTTTATTGTATGTGCAGATCTTATAATATAAATTAGAATTGCATGCGAACGTTGATTTATATGAGTTTAGTGATTGCAAATCTTTAATATGTCTACTATCATGATTTACCATTGTATGTGCCAAGTACTCATTTTTTTCTTAAATAATTGGATTGGCAATGTCTACTGCCACTGTTAGTTTGCTTTATTATGCTTTACTCATCAATATTTGTGGAACTGATGTTGTTTTCTACATTTTGCAGATCTGCTAGCACTATTTCTGATTTTCCGTGGCACATGAAAGTAAGTTTTTTTTACGAATTTTGTTTAATTTGCAGCTGTAAATTAGGGTTTTCGTGTATTAATGTTGGAATTTGGGGATCTGTTTCTACTTTTAATGTTGTCAAAAGTGCTGTTTTTGCTGCATTTTAATGGTGTCAAGAGCGCGACTGATGCTGTCAAACATGCAGTTTTTGTTGGATTGTTGGATTTGATGCTGTCAAAAATGCAGTTTGCTGCGCTTTATTTCTTACAAATGATGTAGCAAGGAATAAAAATTGAAGGCTGAAGCTTTCTTTAGTTCTTAGTTAGATGTTCTTTGTTAAAATTATGACCTGATAATAGTTTATTCCGACGTATTTTGCACCAAAATGACCTATAATAAGGTCATTAATTTTGTTTTAATGTACTAAAGATTTTATTGTATTTTGTTTCCAAATGAATGTTGTTGAAAGTTCTACAATTAATAAAATGCTTTCTTTGTTTGCGTATGATATAAATCCGAGCCATAACGTACTAAAACAGTCATAATATAAAACCATTGTTCAAACCATTACCTAAACCATAAACCAAAATATCATAAACCATTTATCCGACATAATACCAAAAGACCTAACCAAAGACAAACAATCCAAAAAAAAAAAAAAAACAGAAAAGCATAATTGCTCATGGTTGTGAAGTTTAAACTGTTGAGTGCTGTGATGTAGAACCCTGACCTGTGCATGATCTTTGGTTATGACCTTTCAGCTTGCACTTTCCACATGTCACCGTGTTTGCAATCCTAGTCATTTTCCCTTTGTTAACAAGTTGCAATTCCTCTACACTTTTCTTCCTCTTTTTCTTCGGTCTCCCAATTTGTTTGTGATGTTTTGGAGGTATAAGTGTTGTTGGCCATTCAAACGGGGTCCACATCTCCCTACCATTTATTGGGTCAATGGTATTTTCGTATACCTTTTTTCTAAGTCTCTAACAGGTACACTTCAGATACCCAAGATTCTAGGCTGCCAACATCAATACTGTTTTTAACCATATTCCAATTTACTGTCACGGCATGCTTACATGGGATTCCAGTCAATTCCCACTTTCGACACGAACAATTTTTCTGGTCAACATCAACTACACATTGATTTAAAGAAGGCCCGCTAACCTGGTACTTGTTCCTCCCATTCCAAATCACTTTATATTGTGAGGCTTCGGTCTTTATTGCATCAAAAATCTTAGTAATTTTGGGAGTTAGCGGCCCATCACACTTAGCAATTGACTTGCGCACATTCACAATTCTTTTCATACAATACTCCCTAATGTACTCTAAGCATGTTATAATGGGCTTGTCTCGTCCACCTACTAATTGACGGTTGAATTCCTCACAAAGATTGTTCAAAAGCACATCACTCTTTGATCTCCCTACATAAGTTTAATTATATAACATTTAGTAAATATTGAATATTCATAAACACAACACAATGACATAAAGGGGATGCACCACTAAAATGGGCTCTACTCCAATGCTTCGGTGGAATTTGTTTCAACCAATCATGTAAACTTTTATCCTCGTTGTATACTGCTTTCATAGCCTTTACAAAAAATGGAATTGAAGTTGCAAAAGCACACCTCGTAAGCAAGTTCTTAAACAATTGACCCCTCCACCTAGACTTCATATTTTCCTGAATATGTTCTAAAGCTGGTATGATGCCCTGCAATGATAGACAAGTTAGTAAGTATAGGTTATAAATAGGGATGAGCTTGGTACCGTACCGGTATTTAAGGTAAAATTCGGGAAATAGCGGTACTAGTACCGTACCGGTCCCGAAAACTCAAAACCTTGGTACCGATTCGGTACCAACGGTACCAAATCGGTACCGATTTCGGTACCGATACCAATCGGTACTAGTACCGATTTTGCCCATCCCTAGTTATAAAAATGAAATAAATGTGACATTCTTTACCTTTTGCCTATCACTAATAAATGTGAAGTTGGAGTTAGCATATAGATCTAGGTCACCTCTTAGACACTCTAAGAACCAAGTCCATGAATCTTTGGTTTCAGCTTCAACCAAGGCATATGCCACTGGATAAATCCCATTATTCGAATCCATACCAACCGTAGTTAAGATCTGCCCAGGAAAGGGTCCTTTCATGAAACAACCATCCAATCCTAAGATCTCTCTTCCAATCATTTTGAAACCGGTTTTCAAAGCCCTAGACATATATAGATTCTCTTGAACTGTCTAGTAGTACTTGACGGGTTGAACTCTCTTTCCACCTCAATCTTCACAGTTGTTCCCGGGTTGGATCTCATCAACTCTGCACAATAATCCCTTAATAATTCATACTGCACTCTCTAAACACCTTCAACTTTCTTAGTCGCCATGGCCTTTGCCCTACTGACTTTCTGATCCAACACTTGTATTTGGTATTTCTTTTGGACTTCATCTTGGAGTGTCTTTGCGGTTATGTTAGGATCAACTGCAACTTTGGGCACGAATTCTCTGGCAAGAAAACTCATTGTGCACAACCTTGCTTCTCTGGTTTGAAGACAATTATGCTCGTTTTTAAATGTCTTCACAACCCATGAAGACTCTAAGTTGTGGTTGGATACATGTAATACCCAAGGGCAGGTTTGCATTTCATTCCTTTTCTTTGGCCTACTCATTAAAGTCTTTGACCTTGTTGTTTTTTGGGAACTTACTGAATAACCTTTGCTTTGGATTCCTTTTCCTTTGGGCCCACCTGAAACTTTTTGACCCACTTGCTACCGGATCCTTGGCAATTTTCTTTTTCTTCTTTCTAAACCTCATAAGTGCTTTTTTAATAGGAGGGCCATTATCTTCATCAGTTAAACTATCATAGTTGTCTAGATCTAATTCAAAGTCAATATCATCATCTAAACTATCATTACCCAGATCTTCATCCCCAACATCCACATCAACAGCTGCTCTAAATTCCTCCATATCGACTTCAAAATCTACAAGCATGTTATCTTCATCAACAATTAAATCAGAATCTTCAGAAGCATCATCAGTCTCTTCATCATTACTGTCAACATCAAGCATGTTCACTTCCTCATCACCACTAGTTGTTAATGCTTTCTCCCCATGCTCAATAAAAATGTCTATCACTTTGAACCTATCAACATACTTCAACATATTAAGCACATCTGTGTCGTTACCTAAAGCCCTTAAATCAAAATCAAGATCTATTTCGTCACCCTTAGGAATCCTAAAATGGTAATCTACCATATCTTCCGTTGAATAACCAATTTGTTGTATCATATCATCAACCACCTGAAGTGAAAATTTATCTTGATCTATCATATCAACATAGCTTACCCGACCATTCGTATATCTTCTACCCAGGGCCTTCGTAAACCGTCCACCATGGTGGATCTTCAATGAAAAAATAGTAGGGTCTTCACCTAAAAGGCCAAAGAAACAACAAAAATTATAGACCATAATAAAAAAAATTGTGAAAAAATAACCTAAAAACTCACCATATACTCGTATTGGATCAAAATGCTCCCAACAACCGCGTATCATCCACATATTAGTGTCTATTGTGTATGAAGTTGAAGAATCATTCAAGGGAAGAAATTGAAAAATCGGTTGTTCTGCTTCATCGACATAATGGCTGGTGGTTTAGGGGATTCTAGCTATTAAAAAGTAATGTGTTAACTTGACATAAAAAGCTCTTAATAGTTTAAAATGACAAAAGAAGCCCCTCATGTGAGGTTAACTAACGATCTGGTGGATGGTATTAAAGGCCTGAACTAAAATTGATGGTAAAATGAAAGTATTGTACCATAAAAGTCTAAAATAAACTATTTGACTAAAATTGATAATTTAAAGAAACGACGGGGATCAAAACCGAAGTTATCTCTTCAGAGAATTCATCAAAAAAAAAAAAACAAACATCCCATTCTCCATCGATCCCCATATTTTATAGGAGTGATTTCCCACATTTGAAGATTCACTATTCTATCCAATTTCAAATTCAAACAACCAATTAGATAATGACACATAAAAATACTACTTAAATTACAGTGAAATGAATAACAAAAGTTGAATATAGATATGGATGAAAAATAGAACGTGAGGTTTCAAAAAATGGACAGATAAATTTAGAGAAAATTCCTAAAATAATCATTTATAAAAACAAATTTCCAGCTTTAGTTATTATTTGTAGAAAATTTCAGAAATAGGTATTATAAAATAGTCGTGACGAGTAGTTTGCAGAACCAATTAAAACTTGTCGTGTATCCTTAAATTAACCGTAACGAGCACGTTCACTAATCATTTACTCTTCACGACTAAATAAGTTTAATGCCTCGTAATAAACGCTCACGATTAATTCATAAGTCCTTTAGTCGCGACGACTAGTTTACCCGGTTTACATTCCTTACACGACTAGTTTATTAATAGTTAACTCGTCGCAATTAGTTTAACCTTATAATCTACTCGTCGTGGCTAGTTTAACCTCATAATTTACTCGTCGAGACTAAAGGACATATGAATTATTCGTGGGCGTTGATTACAAGGCATGAAACTTATTTAGTCGTGACGAGTAAATATTTGTGAACATGCTCGTTACAGTTAGTTTAAAGACACGTGGCAAGTTCTAATTGGTTCTACAAACTACTCATCACGACTAGTTTATAATACATATTTCTGGAATTTATTACAAATGGTACCCAAAACTAAAAATTTATTTTCATAAATGCTTATTTTTGAAAATTTCCCATAAATTTGTAGGTAAGTACTGTTTCGTCTCTCTTGTGAAAGGTGGATACAGGTTGCAACCTTATTTTGAAAAATAGTCACTTGACCCTTGACGTCTACATTACCATTCACTTTGAATACAAATGTCTATTTGGCAGTCAAGTGAACATTAAAGGCCATGTGAAATTGCATTTTTACCGAGGGATGCAAATTACAACTCTCTCTCTCTCCTCATATGTATGAAAGAGAAGTTTATATATATATATATATATATATATATATATGTGTGTGTGTGTGTGTGTGTGTGTCTCATGCTCATAACCTAAGTTAGTTTTACCTATTCATCATCGGAGTCTTTGTAATATGTATTGTTGTGGTTTGATATAATGACGTTTCAACAAGTTATTTACATTCTATGTTTATTAGTTTGATATGTACATGTTGCCGATTACATCATATATGGATTCCACACATTTACGTGTGTTACGCAGAGTTGTTATTAGAGCATTTGACTCCTGATTCTATGTATAATTGATCTATATTTTGAATTTGTTTCGTTGGTTTCCATATCAGCCGATTCATCAGTTTGCTCATACATCTAGATTAAAGTTCATACGTATTAGCCGTTTGATACGTATCAGTTCATACATATCACTTCATACGTATCACTTCACTCGCACGTATCAACTTTATCTGCATAAGCTACATACATATCAATGTTCACCCATATAAGATTCATACGCATATGCATTCATACACTTAACCAATCAAATTGTATAAGATTACTGCTCATTCTAAGTTTGAATTTTTCAGGATGACGAGTTTTCAAGCATTTGCAGTATCTCAAACCACTATGCAATCCATGTTAAACTACGACAATGAAATTGGCACCACCCAAAGCACCAAAACTAACTAGTTTTGATGATTATCCGAGTTGGAAACGTAGATTTATAGCTCAATTTGGTGTTCTGGATACAAGTACGTGGATTCCAATTCAAAAAGGATATACTTATTTCATTCATGAAGGATAAACAAGACTAGGTGTTCCTCTACCAAGGATGTTATCCATGTTAATAGTATAAGAAAAAATAGAATATGATCGTGAAAGAAGGCTTTTTCTTCATTTACTATTCACTTACTATGGTATTACCAAGAGATATTCTTTCAACAATTCAAATATTCAAATAGTGCAAGACTTTCATCTTTTGGTTTTTAATTGTCCCGACTTTTACCTTTTGGTCTCTGTCGATCCCAACTATTGAATTAGTAGTAACGGTCCCGACTTTTATCATTTTTTCTTCCACTGAGCCCCAACCAAGAAACTAGTAACTCCGTTAACGACATGCTGACATGTCAATCTTACTTGTCAAAAACCTATCATGTGGCATCCAACATGGATCTTTGCCTATTTAAATATAAATAATTATTTTTCTTCAATATACCTAATAAAATTTGCGAACATAATCGTTCATTCGATATCACTCTCCTGATGTAGGTCCTGTATAATGGATCTCACCACTTTACTCGGATCAATCTGTACCATTAGTTAACGGAAATCACTAACAACAGTTAGATTTCGGATGTTAGTCTTGCAAACACAAAAGAAAGAAAGAGAGAAGTTTTGTGCAGAGAGAAAGTGAAAAGTGAATTGCTGGAGAAATGGGTGAAAGTGACCCTTTTATAGGGTCCCCATTTCTCCTAGGTTTTCATTTCATGGGCCCAAATGGACTTACCCAATGGGCTTTCACCATACAAAATAAACGTACTGAGTACATAAAAAACTGACTATAAGCAAAATAAAAGACATACACAATCCTAACAATAATATAGAATATTAGCCCTACAATCTCCCGTATGTCGAGGCTCCTTCATCAAGTTCTTTGCTTCGTCTTCATTTTTTGAAATTTAGTACTTGTCTTGATCTAAGAGCTTGAACGAGATTGGATTTTGGACAATTCTTTATTTTCCATTCTTGTAGACTTGAATTTCATTCTTATTTTCGGGGAGTGATCGGTAACAACAAATTTTAGAAACATCAGATTTTGGAGGCTCGACATCTAATTTTTTTTGTTGACCTTCTTGAGCCAACTAATTTCGTTCCATTATCCTTCAACCGATCTTCAAACACGATCAGTTTATTTTTAGGTTCAACCACTAACTCTCACGTTCTCGTTTTCTTTTAAGCGTTTCAGCATCTGCAACTTCATTTTTTGCATCCAAGCAGACTTGATCTTGATCTATCTGTACATGTACAACTGCATAAAACTTAGAACGAATAAGCACAGACCCTCTCGAGGGTCAAAGAAGAATTTTCTTTTTCAAAACATGCCATTGGTTTGAAGTGTTTAAAGAATAACTCTGAAATTTTGTTTTATCTTGACTTTTCATAAAATATCAATTTCAGTCCCTCAACTTGTAAATGATTTGTTGAAGTCCTAGGTTTCCAATTAACTTTGCATGAACGACTTTGACAACAAAATACATGATTTTGAATAAAACAAGGTTTAATAAAATATGCACGAACACAATAAAAACTTAAAATCTTTTTGGCATTTTCATTTATTTTAAAATTATGAAAATATATACATAATATTCTCTCTCTCTCTCTCTCTCTATATATATATATATATATATATATATATATATATATATATATATTAATGAAAAATATAAGCTGTAAATATTTTTATTAGAAAGATAGCAACATGGAATCACATTAACCGATAACATTCTAGATCACGCTTCTATTTCTATTATGCCATGTAGATATATTTTATCCACTTTAAACATAACAAGTATTTTGGTGTCAATGTGATATGTTAAGGTATGTATTAAGCACTATACTTGTGTGGTCCCCATTTAATTCCAACATGTTATTGACTCTATCATACCTTAGGCATAGTTGGATTCGGGCTAGGTTATGGACGAGAGGCTAGGTCCGATTTCTGAGCGAATCAAAGAGAGAGCGTGTAAGACCTTGAATCCCGGGAGTCCTACAGTTGGTAATTATACAAGAAACTTATAAAAATTTAAAACCAAGAAAAATTTTGTTTTATTTAAAACCGATTCAGAGTAAATAACAGCAGAATAATAAGTGCCAAGATTCCCAAAACTTAACAAAATTTCTTAAACTCAAGGCAACCCATTTCATTTTAAAGACTAGTTCAGAGTATAAAATTAGCATAAATTCACAAGCACTAAAACAAGTTCCCAAAACCGGGAAAAATGCCCAAAACCAAATTTAAATGCGTTAAATAATAACTTAAAAATAAACAGTCTTCATTATTAATTTTCCCGACTAGCTATGCCTCCAACCGACCAAGTAGTCTCGAACACGTCCAAGCGGTAAGCATCCTCCTGTTAACCTGAAACTCACACTAACAAACACACAAAGTCAGCTTGAGCTGAGTGAGTTCACGTTTTAATAAACAACATTATATTAATCATTCCAAGGGTTTAAAATATAATACGGGATATGAGCAGTTAGGCCATAATAAACGATAAGTGGTCATACTTATATATCTATATAATTATATCCCTAGGCATAACATCCAAGTAATAACATCAGGGTCGAACACACGTACAACCCAAACACGTAACATTCCATCTGAGTAATAACATCAGGGTCGAGCACATGTACAACCCAAACACGTAACATTCCATCCACCGTAGGCATGCGTAAACATCCTTAGTCGATAACGACTAATTAACATCGCCAATCATTGGCCACATAGTAACACGTGTGTAAACATACGTATATATATTATTCCAAGATATACCATCCTACAAGTAAGCCTATGGGCCATAAGTTATCACATGTGTATACATACTTAAATATCATCACAAAATATACCATAGTACAGTGGGTCTATGCAAAATCGCTTAAGCGGTTTATTAAGTAAAAACAGTTTGGTGTGTATGCTAGCCTAAAACTTGAAAAGAGTGAAAATGGGCATCATGAACTCACCTGACAAGAGGCACACGATCACCACGAGCTAGAGAACTCCTAAGTATTTACACAACTCACACGCCTGTCGGATCATACCATTAATTACTAACGATACCGAAGGGATTCGTTTACCATACGAGGCATTCTAATACGATTCGAGTTACCTAAATCCCTGACCTCACCAAGTTCAATTATAACAGCCCCCGAGGCTTTTTTTATACCAAACCGACTCTTAGACACTCCCGAGAATAAAGAATTCCCAAATTACCCCCGGAAGTACTAGGTGAGACTAATATGCGCGTTTAAGAGTTTTTTAGGCACTTAACATCCAAGTCAGTCCCGTGTGGTCCAAATTTGATAAAATCACAGCCTACCATCCCACACGACACTACACAAGTTGGATGGGTTGGTAACTCGCAGGCACAATGCACTAACTATCAACAAACGTGAATTCGCGTTGTACCAACCTGTTTGAGTAACCGACAACCAATTTATACCCAATACTTAAAAAAATAGTTTTCCAACAGCCCGTACATCAAACCAAAGCTTCCCGAACTGAATTGGTCGTTAATTACTTCAACCCTCGAGTTAAACGCAACAATTCACTATTCTAGACAACCGATTACTAGCATTCAAACTATCACTAGTTGACCTATCAAACGAACACCAATGCTCATGATATTAAAGTATGTTATATTGGACATACCTAAGAATTTTATGGAGCAAGAACCTCAATCAAAACAGCCCTGAAAGTGCTCAAAAGGACAGCCACCCGGTAAGCCTAAAACGAACTTATCAATCAATACGAGTGTAAAATGCAGATTTTAGCATGAAAAGATGCATTTTATTACATAGGAAAACCATAGAAATAAATTATGAAATTTTTACCAGAGTTTAATAAATGTCTTAGGCTTTCAAAAATATTTTTTTTATATTTTTCTAATACACACAAAAATCATAAAAATTCCTCTAACACAGAAAGGTACGTGCAGCTATTTCAGTGCGCAACAAAATGGTTTTATTTTTATAAAAGTCATTACCAAACCAAATTAAACGATTCCAATTGGGTTTGATTCCTAACTCAAAATATTAAGTTCTAGAAGTGGAACCAACCAATCTGGACTTGTTGAAAAAGAGTTATGATGTCGGGAAGACAGACCAGAATCCGTCATCCCGCATCAGCTTTGACACTCGATCTTATAAAATCATAAAAAACATTCAAATCTCGTCCAAAAATTACATATTATACCTTTCTGTAAACTAGACTCAAAGTAGAACATCATAGAAATAAGAATCGATCAAAAATAATAAATTTTCATCGAGTTACACACCAAGCAATAATCGATTACGAATATGTCAGCAACTGTTTTATTCAAAATTCAAACCCTAAAATGCTCAACAAAGGGTTTAATGGTGAAAAAGACTTGTTTTAGGGTAGGACCGACCTTGAATTAAAGTTTTACACTTGGAGTTGGCTGCAAAAAGAAAAATAGGGTCCCTTGGCTGCTGCTCTTAGTCCGATCGAAGGTGGGAGAGGAGAGGGGCTAGGTTTTTTTGTTTATGATATAAAAATATTACATTCTAGTCCCTTGAGGTTGAAATTTACGATAACTAGGATGAAAAGGTTAAGAACTTAACATCCGAGAACGACCAGGAGGTCCCTGAAGGTGCCAGAACGAGTCTCGGTTGGAAATACAAACTTACAAGGCATAAGCTCTTTTTTTACGAAAATCTAAGGACGTTACAGAGCGATGACATTGCCTTTGTCCTAGCTAAGCCCCAACGACAAATGAACCTAGGAGCGGGTGTTTATCCGATCACCCCGGGTTGACTTTGACCCCCTAATGATTAATCAAAACATATTAAGCTTATTTAAACTTTTTGCAAACTTTTACAAACATTTAAATGTTGAACCATGGACTTACATGCCTTCATTTAAGATGTTTAGGGCTTACTGCTATCAGACTTGCTGCCCCTTGTTAAGTGTTCTAATATACCCCTTTTGTTTGTTAATTATCAACCTGTTTGTGTTGATGTTAAAGACTTTTAAGCCCTTTTTAGTTTTTATGCCTTTTCATTTTGATTTTTAAAATATTAATAACAAGAATAATTTTATGGTGACCAATCACTAACGAGCTCGTGTATGACTAACTAATAACATTTTTGTCTTCATTGATATGACTTTGATTGGAGTCATGATACACGCAAAACCACTAGCATAGGCGGGTATTTTAGTTTATATCACTCCGACCCTTACTTATTTGTCAAGGCTATCTACACATCAACCAATGATCGTGTTGGCTTATGATCTACTATTTTCATGTCCTAGGATCATTAATGACAATTGCGTATCATTTTCCAAAGGTCGGATCCACTTCTAAAAATTTTTAATTTCGCTTGCTCCCTCTAAGTAGGAGATTCCTCTAAGCGGGAAAACATTCCCTTTGAGACATTTTCTGATTTTCTTAAAAGAAGAGAAAATATTTTTGGCAAGTCAAATCAATTTTTTTTTCCTTAAACAAATGAAAATCTTTTTGGTGAGTTATTCTTAACTAATTTTCTCCCTCTAAAATTATGACATATTTGAAAATATTTACAAATTTACATACAAAAAGATATAATCGGTTGTTTTAATCAAAATTGATCATGCAGAGCGATTCGACCAAAAATTCGAATCGGGCATTGTTGATGGCTTTAGTGAAAAGGTTAGCAAAGCTGTTGTCAGATGGACTATCTTAAGCATGCATTATCACATTGCATGGCAAAGTTGAAGAGATTTAAATCGAACCCCAGCAGCTGATGCTGGATTCATCACTTGAGAGAAGTACGCTCGACAAGTTGTGGTTGAGCCATTTGAACAAGGTTGGCATTGTTGAAACACAAAGTACCATATGAAACATTTCCCATTCCTTAAAGTTTATCCCCCATGTCGCTTACGAAAGACTCAAATCCGTCATCGAATAGTTAGTGTCAAATAGCAAGGGCTCGTCTCCCATCATATGCCGGGTGTAATCACTATCTAAGTACCAAATACTATTGATAGTCCTCCTTGATTGACCCAGCATGCACTAAGCATTAATTAGATATGGGTTCCCGAGACATTTTTGTCCCGAAAAGGTCAACTGTAAACTGACCAAACTTGATTTTCTTTCCTGAAAAAAATTTGTATCTTTGTGAAGCCTCACTTGATGAAAAATACTCCTTAGGAATCCAAGCAAAAACTTTTTCCTTAGTTTTGACAAGTTTGAACTTTTTTTGTTGATTTTAAACTGTTTTTGATGAATCCTAAGACCTTACATTCTTAGGGTCGTTTTTGATTTTATCCTTCTTAGTTTTCTAAAAAGGTTTCTTTTTGCATTTTACTTTATTAACTTTGGATCTCACATCCACTTCACTGGCTTCACTATCAGCTTGATCAGTCCTTGAATCTGGGCAACTAAAAGCTCCTTTTAGGGACTGACTAGCCGCCTTTGAATAGCAATTTGTTGCTTGAACCAATGCTTGCAATGTCTTGCAAGGTTAGAAGAATGACCACAAACAAAACAACACTTATTCTTGGGATAACTGTAATAGTTATCAGCATTGTATGACTGACTGAATTCTGGAGAAGAAAATGTATTTAAGAAGTGATACTCACTAACATATCTCATGTCTAAATTGAAACCTCTATCATAAAAAGCATTTGCATAATATGTTTCAATATTTCTGTAACACCCATTCCAATAATAATTTCCATAAACAAAATTGCAATATTAAGGATGATTAAAATAAATAGTTGTTTGAGAAAATGTTTGGAGATTATGAGGTGGAATGCACTTGCTAGAAGTACTTGATTGATTAACATTTTCAAACACTTTGGTTTTTCCTGAAATATCCTCAGGCTTGCAAATTGATGATGAACAGCTTGGTATGTTCACATTAACAGACTCATTCATATTTTCACATGTTTCAATAAAAGAATCATTAGAACAGTTTCACAATCAACTTCCGAAGTAACATCAATATTTTCATCCAAAATGTCATGAACAATGCCAACACCAACATTGTCACAATCAACATTAATATCCAAAAATGAGTTTAATGTATTTTGCATGGAGTCAGAGTTGTTATCAATACAGACAGAGTTGACAAATAATTGTTTTGAATTCACATCATACTCAAAAAATGAATTTAAAACACTATTCTTTTCACTACTCATGCCATCTACCACTGATTCCTTATCCGCTAACCATCAACTGAACAAGATGAACTACCATTAGAACTAATTGGTTCAAAGATTGGATCAACCACCTTAGGAACTTCACGGACGAGTATCTTAGGTTTTGGTACATGACCAATCCCATAGACCATTTCATCTTCATGTGGGGTGCTAAAACTAAAGTGGGGTAGGGACGTATAGTTAATTAAAAGTAGGAGGAATAGCTGCATGTTCAAATCCTAGCCCCGACTTTTGTTTTACCCCCATTTTTGATCCAATAATACCATTCAACTTATCAGACGCCATTTCAAAATTTTCGATAGTTATTTTTCTTTGAGCAAGATCTAATTCAAGTTCTTAAATTTTAGCAATTAAAATAGTGATTCGTTTTTGGTGAGAACCAACCAGCAAATTAGATTCAAATAACTTTAGATGTAAGTTTGCCATGTCGTCATGATGATTTTTAATTCTAGTAGTAAATATCTTTTCAGCTTTCCTATACTCATCATTCTGATACTTAATGCCAATATTTTCTATAATAAAAGTGGCATTATGAATTAGGGATGACAATGGGTCGGGTATAAGTCGGGTTTAAGTATTCCCAAACCCATACCCATTTATAAAAGTTTGTCCCAAACCCGTCGGGTTTTAATAGGGTAATTACCCATCGGGTTTCCGGTTTCCTATCGGGGTTGTTAAAATACCCACGGGTATACCCGGCTCATAAACCGTCGGGTTTCTACCGGGTTTTGGCAAAATATAACTAATCGATTACAAAGATGGTTACCATAAAGGTAAAATATCTCAAATAATTGACATAAACAAGTTTCGGCAAATAATATATTTGGAATATATTATATATATAGCATTATAAGCTATATCGGGTACATCGGGTGTATAATCGGGTAAATGGGTCTATGTTATCGGGTAATCAGGTCAGGTAATTAGGTATATTAGAAATCCCAAACCCGCCCCAAACCTGTGAAAAATTTCAAAACTAATCCCAAACCCTAATGGGTCGGGTATTACCCGTCCCATTTATGTCGGTTTTCGGGTTTTCCCATCGGGTTCGGGTTTCATTGCCATCCCTATTATGAGTTCTATAGTTTTCTAATTTATCAATACACATTTGAGAACATAAGTGTGTGTGTATCTCAGGAAGGATAGGACTTGTTTGACCGCTTCCACCTGTAGCACACTCAGGAAGGATAAGCCTTGATTAACTGCTTCCACCTGCAGCACTTGTCCCCAGCTTTATTTTCTTTGGAATGATTGTTCACTCGGAGCTTGTCATCCATTTCAAAAGACTTGATGGTAGAAGTTAATTATGAGAGTGTTTTAGTATTCAGGTTTGTGGTTCTCTTGATTGTAGTCACACTACTATTCCATGTGTAAGGAAGTGAATTCAACAGCTTCATGTTGATCTCAGACAAATTAATGATGATACCGGCACTTCTCATTTTAGTGATGAGTGACTCAAATCTGTTGATGAGAGAAACAACCGATTCTTTTTGAATATGATTTAAATGTTGAATTCTCCATTTAACATTTTCTTTCGGCTTTCCTTCATATCTAGATTTCCTTCAAACTTTTCAACCAAGGTATCCCGGAGACCATTTGCAGACTGCAGTAGTATATTCTCTCAAGGTTTGAGAGATATCAGTAGACAGATTAAGATCATAAGACATTTTTTTAGAGAGAGAAGAATAGGAAAAAAATTGCATTTTTATTTTGCCACAATACTTGACTCGATTTACTACAATACTCGGCTCGATTGCTATAGTAACTCGACTCGAGAATTTTGAGTTGAGCTCGAGCCAATCCTAAAGTCTTTTTGGGTGGAGCTTAAACTTGTATCTTGAAGGCTGGTGAGCCACTCAACCAAGCTTGAGTGTCACTTACAATGCTTGAGAAAAGTTCAAGCTCGTTTGTAGCTTTATTTCTACTTGCAAAATGCTGACAAATGAATAAAGCATCTTACCACGTCAACATAAATGTGTTGGTTGTTTCCAAATTAAGGTGTCCAAGTACATGTTAAGTGTTCAAACATTTAATTGCATATTTCTTGAAGTAATGCCAAATTGAAAGGCTTGCAAATTGCAATTCTTTTGGGGAACAAAAAAAGGAAATATTTGCAATGTAATTATAGTGGGGTGATAGTGGAAAAGTTTACATACATGGACGCTTTAGTGAGTGTTATGAAAGTCTTACATTATATTCAATGTTTTTAAAAAAAATCCCCATCTAATACAATAAAACTAAAAAAATTTAATGTTCTAGACAAAATGTAAAGAAACCACATACGATAACAAAAAATAACAAGCATTAAACCTATTAAAAGTATTACGAACTACGTTATTTTTAGATGATAACAACAATTTTTTAAGCGCAAAAGCCAACTAAAACAAGTTGGCAACAACAAGAAGACATACTAATAACTTACAAATTAAACTTCAACTCCAACTCCAACTGTAAAAAGAATACAATTTATTGATTCATGTAACCTTTGATTTTAATACAAAATCTACATCTCAAACTTTATGTTTAAACTAAAACCCAAACACGTTATAACTGAAAATTTTATATTCACAATAATATAAAAAAAGAATTAAAATATATCCGTGTAACACGTGGGCTAAAAGCCTAAAAGCTTGTGTGAGTGTATTCATATTTGTATTTTCTATCATTTCAATCCATGTGATACAAAGATTACTATTCTAATAATTTAAATTTATAATATTGCTTTTGTTTGTGTTTGGAGAAAAAAAAAAAAGAAATCTACCGGTGCCATTGAATAAAAAAAGAAAGAAAGAAGAGTAAAGTACCAAAATCGTCCCCGAGGTTTTATGAGTTATGTGAGTTTCGTCCAAAAAGTTTCTTTTTTTGCATCAGGACCATTAAGGTTTCTCATTACTTGTCAATTACGTCCAAATCGTTAACCATGTTAGTTTTAACGTTAAAAGAATTGCAAAACATTCATTTTCAATATCTTTTTTATTTTAATAGACTTCATCATCTTATGCCATCATCATCATCATCATCATCATCATCATCATATCCCTGCCATCCACCACCACTACCACCATTGCATCAATCATTGTTCTCAACATGACGACTAGACCACCACCGGTTTTAAGAACCCCAAATCTAAATTCAAGACCCATAACCTATTCTCTTTTTTTTTTGGTTCAAGCAACACCACCAAAACCACAATCACATCCACTATGCCCTAATCTTCTCCGCTGGCGAATAAACCCTAAAGCCAGCCGCCGTCAAATCAAAACTCGCCATCAGTAAATATCATCGTCGTCGATTAAAGAACCAGATTCATGATTGGATATTGTTTTTGGGCAAATTCATTCTCGCCATTTTGTGAAGACCAAATTTCGTCAATTGATGGTGGCTTTTGGCATGTTAGGGTTGGTGAGGACGGTGTCATTGTTGCTGTTGTGTTTGGTTTAAAATATTAGTAGTAGTTTCGAACCCGGGTCCTTCTGTTCACATCCATAAGCACTAACCAATAGATCCAGATTACAAATCAGTTTACAAAAAGAAACAAAGACAATAAATAATATATCAAGTTCATCTCTTTCATTACAAACCCTAGGTATCTAATTCCACTAATTCGTTCCATGTGTGTTTGATTTATGCTGGGGCTTTTATTATACTAGTAAACACGAGTAGAATGCCTAAATCAATTACTTGGGGACGGACTTGTGTGTTTGCTTGCTTACGTGCGTTGTGCTATTATCCGAGTACGTTGGTTTTTACCATCTGGAAAGGACCTTGCGTGCGTTGTGCTATTACCCGAGTACGTTGGTTGTTACCATCTGCAAAGGCCATTGCGTGCGTTGTGCGATTACCCGAGTACATTGGTTGTTACCAATTGGAAATGACCTTACTTGCGTTGTTACACTTGTAGTTGATCGTTTATTTTATGTGCATGCTACATGTACTATTATTAGAGGTTGAAGTGACGAAGACGCTATACTTAAGTGATCAACAATAAACAATCCGTTATTATATTTGTCTTCCTTTATTTGAATGTAATTCCTTGAACAAACTTGTGTACTTGAAATTTTAAATAAATGAATGATAATATTGTCACATAATAGTGTCACGTGTGTTTGAACAATCTACGTCACACTCGGACGTTTCCGTTTAAACCGAGGTGCTACAGATGGTGGTGGTGATGGGAGGAGGAGCAGCAGCAGTATTTTTGAATGTAAACTAATAAATATTCATTATAGATGAATGAAAGAAAGAGGTAACATAACTATTATTTTAATAATAATCAATGCATTCATAAATTACACTGTTTTTCTAAATAGAAGGATTTTATACTCTAAGCTCCTTCTATTTAAGGAATGATTGACCTTTTGAAACATCCACAAATTCAATATTCTTTTTTTTGTTTAAGGATAGATAGATACGTACTATGACACACCATCTTCCTTCTCTTTCTTCTTCTCCCTCTAGATTTCTCACTAACACAATGAGTCAGCATGGCAGTATCTAACTCTCCAATAACGATGAAGGAGATGCTAACGTATATACATAAATGCCTCTCTTAGCTAGTTTTATCTACGTACTTTGGCATTCTTGTTGGAGCGTAATCGCCTTGCTTTCTTGTTGTTTGTATATGTTTGGTGGATTCATATATGCACATTTAGTTTTCTTCTTATAATTTGGTTTTAAAATCTAAAAAAACTTGATTAATCATGTACTATTTTGCTGCTGCCTTTTGCTTTTTTCTGTTACCGTCTAAATAATGGAATGCGCTGGCCGACATAAATTTGATTATGAATATTGTTATGATGATGTTGCTGTTGGCAAGTATAGGGATCAATCCGAAGTTGATTATGTTTACCAATGTAACCATGGAGTCGGATAAGTTTATATGTGTTCGTGAAACCTCCTCACCTCAAATTGTGTCGTCATCAGTGAACATGCCAATGCAATCACTAAGGTGGCCAGTTACTGCTAACTCAACTTTAATGAATCCCATTTCCAAGATTCACGCTTTCAAAGGTACAAGTTGATGAATTAACTGGTTGGTTGGTTGGTTGGGTTGTTTATGTTTAATTGTCATAGCTGGATTGCCTTGTTATTGTAATTCTACGGTGTAATGTCAAAAGTAATTTCATTAGATACATTCAAACATACATATAGGAAAGGATACAAAATATACATGGTAACTAATTATGCTATTCTAAGGAATTACACTCTTATAAATTAGTTACAATAATACATATATTCTGAAGATATATTCAGCAAATATGCCCCCGCAGTCAAATTAGTAGCCAGCTGAATGCAAAGGCTGGACTGGAACTAGGAAAACAATGATGTCGGGAGGCCCTTGGTAAATATATCCGCATATTGATTATAAGCGATAACATGTAACACACAGATAGCACCAACTCTAACCTTCTCACGAATAAAGTGAATGTCAATTTCAACATGTTTGGTGCGTTGGTGTTGAACAGAGTTGGGTGACAGGTACATTGCATTGTAGTATTAATCACCAATTATCAAAGTACAAGGGTCATAGTGTAATTAGTTTAAAGTATGTTTAAGTTATGCTTAAACAAGTTTGTAAAGTCTAGGGGTTAGAGTGTCAATATGTCAAGTTTGTAACTGTAAAAAACACGTGTCTGTATCTTATTTTTCTTGAAAGGTTGAAACCCTAATCATCATGCCTCTTGGTGGTCTATAAGTAGGGGCAACATCAGAACGTTAAATTCAATTCAATTCAATCCAAGTTCAAATTATCAATAAAGATTGTTTTCATATCTTATTGTTCATCATATTATCTTATCAATTCATTTTCAAAGATCTTGAATTGGCATCATATCATCAGAATTTCACGAATTGATTGTCAGATTGAACATTTGAAGATCGGCGGTAGCTAATTCCGCAACCAGGAAAGAATTCCGGCCAGAAAAAACACCACAGCATCATTTTCCGACCGAGGAATTTCGGGAGAACGGTTTTCCGGTGGGTTTTTTCGGGTGAAACCTGAACAATGGTGGTTATCTACAGTGTTCTCCACCTATATATTGAAGTTTTGGTACATAAAAAAGCGGCAACAGTGTGTTTTTGGGATAAACGTTTTCGGGTGAGAATTCCGGTGAACTCGTTTTTCCGGAAGGCCCATTTTTCTAGCGAATTTTAAAGAACAGAAATTGCTGGTGGGTTTCTTTGGCAATAGATTGAAAGTTTATGGTGTAATATTGGTTTCAAATTCCAACAAATCAAGTTTGATTTGTGGTAGTGGTCAGAGGTAATTTCACACCCATTATTGAGTATAATGGGTGTGAAATCGGTAAGCGTCTACATGCTAGTTATGAATTCATGGGAAAACTTTACCAAATAGTAACCAAGTTTCCCATGTGTTTCACTAAAGTCATTCATAGTGTATTTTTTCTCTAAACCCACTCAACAAATCGAGTTTTGGTATTTCGAATTTCAATGAAAGGCGTCGGGTTATGAGGTGATCGTGAAATTGATTCGATGGCATCGGTCTAAGGTGGAGATTGTTGGGTTTTATATTTTAGACCGACGCATCGAATCATTACTCGTTTATAATAAATATTAATTGCAAGTATAAAAGAAAAATAACGAGTAATTGAAGGATGTTCGGGTGAATTATATGAGTTTTATATTATATCATTGGTCTTATCCAAGAGGCGGATGGAGTAAAGACCAAGGCACAAGACTAGTATAAATAGATGATTAGGTCTTTTGTTTTAGTCGGGTGTGATATTTTTGATGTATTGAGAGTTTCATCCCGAGGAAGAGCACTCCACGGGTGGCGAGCGTTTATGATTATGTATGCATGCATGCATGTATGTATGTATGTATGTATGTATGTATGAGGGTTCTTCATGTAAATCATTCGGTTAATGAAATAATACTACTACATCTATCTATTTGTGTTTCGATTACAATTGTTCATCCTATAATTGATTGTTAATCGAATCAAACTCTCCACATCCGTCCACTATTATCTTTCAAGAGTGAATACGATTACGATTCGATCCTTGCTCAGATCCGAGCTCCTTAGTTAATACTGACTATTCACGCTTCCGCACCGGGCCTCAAGTTTTGTCAACAAAGTTTTCTGTACCCTCTGGCAAAGCCAGTATAGGTGCATTTGTAAACTTTTGCCTTTGCATATCGAATGCCTCTTGTTGCTTGGGTCCCCACTCGTATTTGACATTCTTACAAGTTAATGAGGTTAATGGGACAACTTATCCAAGAGAAATTCTCTATGAATCTTCTATAATAACCTGCCAAACCTAAGGAACTTCTAACTTCGGTTGGAGTTTTTCGAATATCCTACTTAGTTATAGCTTCTATCTTTGCAGGATCTACTTATATGCCCTTTGCATTGACCACATGTCCAAGAAATTGTAATTCATGGAGCTAAAATTCACATTTGGAGAATTTAGCAAACAATTTCTCATTTCTAAGTAGTTCAAGTAAATTCCTAAGATGAACTTTGTGATCCTCCTCTAATTTATAATAAATAAGTATATCGTCGATAAATACGATTACGAATTTATCTAAATAGAGTTTGCAAATTCTATTCATCATATCCATGAATGCACCTGGAGCATTAGTTAGTCCAAACGGCGTAACCGTGAACTCATAATGTCCATACCTTGTTCTGAAAGTTGTTTTGGGTATATCTTCTTCTTGTACCTTCAGTTGATGATAGCCTGAACGTAAACCAATCTTTGAAAAGAAACTCGCTCCTTGTAGTTGATCAAAGAGATTGTCTATTGTTCGTAGCGGGTATCGACTTTTAATAGTTACTTTGTTCAAGGCCTGTTAATCGATGCACATTCTCATCGATCCATATTTCTTCTTCACGAACAATATTGGAGCTCCCCACGGTGAAGAACTTGGTCGAATGTATCCTTTCTCTAAAAGTTCATCCAACTGTTTCTTTAATTCTTGCATTTCCGTTGGTGCCAACCTGTATGGGGATTTATCAATTGGAGCCGTACCCGGTAACAGAGAAATTCTAAACTCCAATTCTCTATCCGGAGAGATTCCTGGTAGTTCCTCTGGAAATACGTCTACGTATTCCTTAACCACTGGCACACCCTCAATCTTTTTCTTATTTTGCTCTTCGATCACACATGCCATGAATGCTAGACATTCTTTTCTTGGGCATTTGTTAGCTTTAATCATCGAGATTATGCTAACATGACCAGTACTTTTGTCTCATTCAATTTGAATCCTTTTGGTGTATGAATTTCTATAATATTTTTGTGGCAAATGATACGAGCTTGATTATTTACTAACCAATCCATACCAAGAACTACATCAAATCCTGCTAGCGCCATGGATAATAAGCGCTTAGGAGTGATATGCCCGCCAAGGTGGTTTCACCATCTTCTAATGCTTCGAATATCTTGACTAGTTCTCCATTTACCGTTTCGACTTCGTAGGTTTGGTCTAACTTTACAAAGGGATTATTTAATAAACTACTAAATTTATAACCTATAAAACTTATATTTGTGCCAGAATCAAATAAACCCTAGCATAAGTATTATTTACAGGAAACATACTGGTAATAACGTCGGGTATCTCTGCTGCTTCATGAGTGTTAAGAACGAAAGCTCGTGTGTTTCCTTTCCTTGCACCACCGTCAGTCTTGATGCATCTTCCACCGACTTGATTCAACTTTGGACATGTGATTTAACATGCCCCTTCTCTCCACAGCCAAAATATGTAATGTCTTTATTCTTGGTGTAGCATTCCTCGGTCGATTGACCAGAAATGCTGCAATATTTTTAAAATTTCTCAAATCGGCATTTGCCTTCGTTTGCAAGTCTTGCATTCAGGGATTGAAGGTTGAAACACTTTCTTACCTGATTTCTTATCAAATTTCTTTGATTCACTCTTCATTTTTAAACTCTTTTCCACCTTTTTAGTTACCTTATTCTTTTCTTTTTCCTTCAAAATTCTCATCATTCCTTCAGTTAAGACTCCAGCTAGCTCTGTCTCTATATCCATTGTGGTTGGCATTGTTACCTTAACGACATCCCTGATCTTACTATTTAAACCCCAGTTGTACTGATTAATTTTCTCTGACTCGGGTGTTACAAACTAAGGTACTAACCTTAAGTATGCAAAGAATTTGGAGTTGCAGTCCTTTAGATCAGAACCTTCCATTTTCAGATTTAGAAATGTTTCCTTCATCTGCTCCTGTTCATATTTAGGGCAAAATTTTTGGGTAATCATGCCACTAAATTCTTTCCATTGCATGGCGTAAGCATCAGTGCTTCCTTTGGCTTCCCACCATTCTAATGCTCCATCTTTAAATAAGTTAGAAGCATACAACAATTTATCCTCGTTAGCGCATTTACTAATGGCTAACACTTTCTCAATCTTCTCTATCCAGCGCAGTGTCACTAATGCACCTTCATTACCACCAAATTCGGTCGGTTTACGTCCTTGGAATGCATGGTATATACATCCTTGATGTTTAGCCTTTTTTTTTCTTTGGCTTTTTTTCTTCAGATTCACTGTCAGCATTAGAGCTGGCATGCTCTTCTTCTTCTCTTTCTAACTTGTTGGACATTTCCTTGCCCGAAGATTCTTGTTCTCTTATAGATTTGAGTATGGTTGGTAACGCTTTAGCAGTTCCTTTAGTAATTAGATGTTGCATCTCCTCCTTTTTGTGACATCTGACCCGATCCGACCCGACCCAGGTACCCGTTTCTCCGATCCGATCTCTTTCTTTTATGATTTAATATTTATTTATACTTATACATTATTTTTAATAATAATAATATATTTTCCTTCCCGCCTCTTCCTCTCTTTTCCTTCCCGTCGTCCCGTCCCTCTTCTTCTCTCCCTCTTCTTTTCCCTCTTGTTGCCGTCCCGCCTCTTTCTCTCTCTTGTCGTCGTTCCGCCCTTACGCCTTGAACCTCCTTTTCTCTTCTTTGCTTGTCCTTTGTTTCTTCCCGCCTAAGGTTGTCTGCGCAGCTCCACGCGCCAGACTCCTTACAAGGAAGCTTGCGCGAAGACCAGTTGTTCCTGCGATACGCGAGGCGAACTGTTCTCGCAGCGCGCTAAGGATTGTAGTTCTTCTCGCAGCGCGCTAAGAACGGTAGTTCTTCCCGCGACGCGCTAAGAATTGTAGTTCTTCTCGCAGCGCGCTAAGAACGGTAGTTCTTCCTGCGACGCGCTAAGAATTGTAGTTCTTCTCGCAGCGCGCTAAGAACGGAAGTTCTTCCCGCGACGCGCTAAGAATTGTAGTTCTTCTCGCAGCGCGCTAAGAATGGTAGTTCTTCCCTCGACGCGCTATGGATTTTAGTTCTTCCCGCGGCGCGCTGTGGACTGTTCTCTGTCTGCCTTCGCCCTCGCGCGTAGCGCTCGATGTTTTCTCGCGCTATGTCTTGAGTCTTTTCTTCTGTTATCCAGCCTATTTGCTTTTGTGATGTCTTATCTTCTGTGCTGTTGACCTGACCTATTCTTATGTCTGAAAAGCCACTTTTGGCGCAGCATGCGCACCAACCCCATTGGTTGACAGAAAAAGTGACTGACATTATCTTTTGAGATCTGCTTTTCCATGCTTGACCAGTACCTTTATCTGACCCTCCCATGCCTGTTACTGTTCCCTGTCAGCTTTTCCTTGCCCCCTGCAGCTGCCATATCTTTTGATATCTTTTGCTTTTGGAATCTTTTGCTTTTTGAGATCTTTTTCCCCTTTTCTAGGGATTGTGTTCCCTAGGGTTTCCCTATAAATAATAATGTTAATTTTCTTAACACTACACACACAAACACTTATTATCTTTATCTTCCTTTGCTCCTTGCTCTCTCTGCCGCGTCCCCCTCTGCCCCCGTCTCCCTCCCTGTTCTGCCCTGCTTTTCCGGTAATATATATTATATATAATTTACTTATTAATTATGCTAACTTATAATCAAGACTTAAAACCAATCGTTAAAACAATAATCTTTAATTATAGGTTAACTTGTGCTTGTTTAAAGTTGGTTCTTGCTTTATCTTACACCGCATCGTTTATCAAGTGAGTAATCTCGTACCTAATCCCTTTTTATTTTTAATGTTTTGGGATGTTCATGTGTTCGTACAAACTTGAGTCTTAAACTGGTTTATGAACTTTAGTCGCGCAGTATCCCATGTGTTGAGGACGTTTACTTGGCTGTTTATTTGTATGTGTGTATCATTAACCGCTTTGTTCGGCCTATTCCGAAGTTTTCATGGATCCATTGGATGAATACGGGAGACCTATCGTTTACGGTTTTCTTTGTTTACACTTGCACAGATGTTTTCTTGTTTTTGTGCTCTTTTGGGAGCACGGTTTGAACTATGAACTATGATCTATTTAGGCTTGATCACAATCTGATTACACCCTTGTTAAACACCAGACATACACGTGTTGCGCGCAGATTTATTGTTATCTATGTATTGTATTAAACTTGATTTCTCACCAACACGCAAGTGTTTGACGTTTTATTTTAACACATGTTCAGGTTTGCTGTAGCTACTTTTGGAGCTTGTGGACACGTAGGACGTTTTTACTTTTGGACCTAGATTAAAATGTAACAAGACAAGTTATTATTGTTCGAATATTTTGTCTTATAATATATTGATTTATGTTGATTTATGTTTACGTTGCGCGTGCGTGAATGAATATATTTATTAAATATTGACACCCAATAGTGTCACGAGTAATGAAACAATATGTGGCGCCCCGATGTATAATCCGTCTTTGGTCGCGGTGTTACACTTTTGAACAAAGTGACCCTCGTTTGGAGGGGTAGCATCGGTTTCTTGATTAACAACCGTTTTCTTTAATCTCCCTCTCGTGCTCCTTGAGGGCCCGATATTAACTTCGATATTCGAGTTCCCTTTCTTCGACATTCTTTAGACGAGAAAAAGAGGTAGGTGTTAATTATTGTGTCTAAAATTTACTAGACAAATATCTATCTTATCCGTAATAATTTTGGTTAAAGCCTAGATATTTTTCAAATACCTAATTCGCTAAACCCTGTGGCTCTGATACCAACCTGTCACACTCGGCCATAGGCGCCTAGACGTATGGCCAAGTGGTATCAGTTTTGAAAATATATCAGAGTTTATTTTGTTGCAGCAGAAATTTCTTTTGACAAAATATATCATTATATAAACAGGGATTTAAGTACCATTGATAATATAAAATACTTACTTTTACATAATCATGTTTTACAAGGAGTTTAAAAAAATGAGCCCATAGATCCTGCTATATCTCCAATGAGGTGCCTCTATGTTACTCTACTGTCCTTATCACTTACTACTAATTACCTGAAAATGTTTAAAATAATACGTCAGCTAATAGCTGGTGAATAACATTAACAGACACAAAGTATTTTATGTTGGCAAGAATTTAAAACCCGTTCAATCGTAATTTGTGTTAGTATATCTACACACTTAGCAGGACTGTTTCACCCGAGTATACAACCACGGAGCACACTAGTCTTTTTACCCAGATTGACCATAGTTTTATGTATGCCTACAACTGAGTCTCTTTACTAGCCATGTTATGGACTTTCATCCTTAACACGTGTATAAACTTGGATCCAACTATACGTGCACTTATGGCCTGAATGCTTTTTGGTAGATTACCTTTACGCATCAAACGTTTTGAAAACCATTCACGTCATGTGTTTGATTTTTAAATCATATGTAAAAATGCTTAATGCCTTTGCGTTAGTTTTAGAGTCAACGTACTTACCTTTGTTATGATCAGTATGTCTTTACTGATTTATGTTGTGCACGTTATCTCGAACCTGTAGTTACGAGAATATTTTTGTATGAATATCTAGATCAATTGATCTAGCTTTAAACCTTTAGTCTAATTTGTAGTTAAAGCTTGATAAAACATTTATTTTGATATAAAAGTCATTTTTATTCAAAATGCTTACTTTTTTCGCATAACTTTTAGTATGGCAGGCTTTAGCCTAATATGTTCAAACACTCTCATCAAGCTCTCCAGAAAAGTAAACAGGTCCCGCGGTTGTTTGGGATTTATACGAATTACTTTCCTTAGACAAAAAACTTGACTATTGGTATTGTCACCCTTCCAATTACTACATGCTCGTCACGCTTTTCTTGTCTAATTATTTATAAATATATATATATATATATATATATATATATATTTATAAATATATATATATATATATATATATATATATTTATAAATATATATATATATATATATATATATATATATAAATGTTTCTTCCTTTAGAAGAAACTCAATTAACAATAACCTTTTTTATGTAAAACTTTATGTATCTTAATAATAAAGAAACATTTATTTTTTTCTAAACCTTTATACAGAAAAAAAACTTAAATATATATCTATAAACTTTCCAATGTTTAGGCTATACCCTCGACTAAGATCTAAGCTATTAAGTAAATTATCTTAAACATAACTCTTACCTTAAACTAGGTATTATGCTTAAGGACGAACGAGAAGTAATTAGACTTTACGTAGGGTGTCGGGTGTGAAATGTCGGAACTTCGAAGTCGCATCAGGGCCCCAACTCGATGGCACTAACTACGAGAAAGTAAGAGTGTGGTTTTGTGTTTTGGATGCCAAAATGAGGAGCCCATGTTCACTATTTATAGCCATCCTCGGTCGGATCGTCACTCACCACCATGCGACATGTGTCGTTTTCGATGATGAGTCATGTTATTTGGTGTTGACATGTGTCATTATAATTGATTAGTCACTAGCCACATGTCACTTCGTGAGGAGACGTGTAGTTACATGTTGGCATGTGTCCTGTGTTGCCATTACGTGACATGTGTCTTTTCATGGTGATGAGTCATAGGACACGTGTCGATTCCATATATCTTTAGCTAAATGACTAACCGGTCCCTCAATTTCCTAAATTGACAAAGTTGTTATGGAACTTTTCAAGATGCTACATGTTTTAACTACTAACACGTCGTGGTCTATCTATTTTGGCTACCCATGTAACGTGGCCTACCTGTTTTAACTAACTTGTAGGCCACAATGCGTTAGTAGTTAAAACATGTAGGTCACGACGCGCTAATAGTTAAAACAGACAGGTCACGACACGTTAGTAGTTAAAACAGGTAGGTCAGGACGCGTTAGTAGTTAAAACAGGTAGTCACAACGCGTTAGTAGTTAAAGCAGGTAGGCCAGGACGCGTTAGTAGTTAAAATAGGTAGGCCATGCGTTACCGTTGGATATTTAACTCGTTGTCTCGATAATCTAACAGGTTGTCGACGACGAGATAGCTTGAAGACAAAGCCGAAAACTTGAATTAAGAGAGACATATTTGAAATCTTCTTAAAAAATAAATCATTTTGAGAATTTTTTTCATTATAAAACACTTTAAGAAAACTTATATAAGTAATTAATCATCTCAGCAAAATTGTGATGGCTATCTTTTATTTATGTTTATTTATATATTCCACTGATCATCTATATTGTGTATGCTATTACCATCAACATTTATATTATTTTATATATATTATAGTAGTTATCTTATTATTTATTGAGTAAAAGGTTTCTGTTTTATTTTCAAAGTTTCATGAAAGTTATGTTTTGGAATTATGAAATATAATATGTTTTTTCAAGTTTAATGAATTTTAAAAAAGGTGCTGTATTTATAAATTTAAATAAAATATACGTGTATTATTTATGATGTCATCTGGTTTTAGAATCCGGTCCAACTAATTCTCTGGCCTGACCTACGACTCAATAAAACAACTAATGTCTGGTTTGGGTCTAAAACTATTATCCTCTATATTAATTTGCAACTTTTAAAAGCTTCTTATGCTGAAATCTTGGCTTTTATGTTGTACAACTTCTCCCATCCTTCTTCTAAAACATTTTTGAATTGTGTGCTTCTCTTATTGAACCATACATACCACTGACAAATAAACACTCCAGGGCTTTTCAAGTCTCAACCATCCCGATCTTCTTTATCTCATCTCTCTCTCACCTTGACAATGACAATGATGAAGTCGATGGTGGTGAGGCATAGTCAGGGCCGGACCATGGGTGTGGCTGGGTGGTCGACGACCACAGGCCCGACACCCTGCTAAGCCCCAAATTTTTTTTAATTATATGTATTTTTATTAAAAACAATATGTATATTAAATGTTTAAACACAATTGCATAACCACTTGTTTGGTCTATTGGCAAATGGGTATTACTCGCAATCAAGAGATTGTGGGTTCTACCCTCGCTTGAGACATGTTTAATCTTTTTTTCATACAAAAGTTTTTTACACAACTCAAATTATAATCAAGTAAGCCCATATAAAAATTAGACTATTTAAATTCAACAAAATATTTTTTTTAAATACTATTTAAATCTAACAAACTACTTTTTTTACTTAAAAAAAAATTTCCATCTTCGACGCAAAAGTTTTTTTGTTTTCTAAGAGCGGGCCAGGGCATAGCAATGACAAGGAGGAAGCATCGTTACCTCTCACCGATATGCCTTTCTTCAAGCCCGGCTCCTAATTGCTCGAGACTTAATGTTTGTTTGAATTGTTTAATAAGAAGCTTGGACATTTGTAATTGATTGATTGCTTTTGTAAATTAGGTTGGTGGTGGTGCGTCTGGTCATTGCCGCCGCCTATTCAACCATTGGTAAGTTGTTTGTTTAGATACTTTTATTGATTCTTGCTTTAAATTTGTTGTGGAGTTTATGTTAATCGAGTATGTGCAATTGAATACGTTAGGGTTGGTCTCTGTTATTCAATTTTATAAACACTTATTTTACAGGGCATTGATCCATCATCTAATGTACTTCTTCCAATCCAGATAATAAACTTATGAATACCAAACCACAAACCCTATTTCTCTATATATTAATTGGTTTCATATTACATATAAATGTGATTTCTTATCAAAACTTACACCAATAATATGCATACCAACGTTTGGAGGATATTTGATAATGTTTAAAAGCAAAAAAGACTACAATTTTATTGAACTGAGTTGGTAACTATAGCTGGGATTGACCTCCCAAAAGAAGTTGTTGGTAATGCATTACAATTGTTAAAATTTTGTATGTGTTTTCAGAAAAAAAAAAAGAAATATTATTTTTTTAGTGTTATTTCTTTTGTAGACTATTGTGTATTATGCTCTGCTGCGTATCACATCCCCATGAAATGATAACAACCCATGGGTGCAGCGACCCGCAAAGGACCCATATCCAATGCTCTCTGCAATGGAAAACTTAAACTGATGATGGTCAACCTCAAGAGCAACCACAACTTGGCAGTCAACAGCGTATGTGAACACCAACATAAGCCAAAATCGCCACCCTGCCACTAACAACACCAGCATCTGAAAGCAACCTTGGAAAAAGGCCTCACACTAAGTAAATAGGTACTTCTTGACCACAAAAAACAAAAAACATGCTAAAAATTATTAGTTTTTGTCAAACATCAGTGTACATGAGATACGAAACGGCAAAAAAACATCTTTTGAAAATGGCAAAACAAAATTCTAGTTTAGAATGATAACCGTAAGCGTCCCAAACCTGGTATCTCATTGCACTTACAATAAATCTGCCTCTAATGCAGGTGCGGAAGATGTGAGCAAAAAACCCAAACCGTAATGGCGTAACATGGAAAACCAGCATCAAAAGGAAAGCTACAATAGAACTGTTTTTTTTTTTTTGTAATTATCTAATGTAAATGTCACCAAACATCAGCTAGATATGCTATTCTTTTGTAGTTATGGTGACCAGATGCCGATAATAACTAATCTTTTGTAACTATAAAATTAGTAAGATAAGGAAATTATCATCTGGTTAAATGTCAGCATGGTTGCTCCGCTGCATAGCGCTCTTAAAAGCATCTTATGCATGATCAAACGTTGCAATGCGATCTGACCCTTGCGAATTTTAATTTACATGTCGATTTTTTTATACGTTGATTATTATTTAATCTCTCCATTTGTGTTTTGAGTAGGGTTAACATTTTCAGATGTCCATGACTTTGTTTTCCGTTGTAGCAGACCCGTCGCAAAGTGCATGTGTGGGTACAAATTTCTAGAACCTAACCTGGCACAACGCGTACACATTTCTAGACCCTAACCCGGCACAACGCGTCGGGTACTAAATACTAGTTGGTTTTAATATACACTAAAATAAAGATTAAAATGAGAAGCTCAACTCTAGTTCCGTATATTTTTAGAGAATCACTTTCATTTCTGTATATATTTTTGTTTAGACTACAAAAAGAAGAAATGGAATAAGAAATAATAACAAAATAATTATTTAATTGAAGAATGATGATAATAGATATAGAGAACCGGATATAGAAATCTTGTAATCAAAATTTAAATATTAAAATAAATTTTAGTTAAATTATAGGGAAAGAAATAAGACCTCAATATGAATATTGATTAAAAGCCCTTAAAGATCACAACTTGTACAAGTACGTTCTTTAATCTTGATGTCTAGTTTATTATTCATGATTAGGGGTGTTCAGATTTCGATTCGCATTCGAAACATTCGAAATTTGATTCGATTTGAATTCGATTATTAAGATTCGAATTCGATTTTAAAAAATTCGAATTCGATTCGTATTCGAGGTTATTAATCGAATACGAATTTATGATTTATTATTTGATTCGATTCGAAATTCGAATTCAAATTACTTATACATATATGTATATATATAATATTTTTTTTTATTTGTGTCAAATCCATAAATAATAAACCCAATATGCCATATTATTGTTTCCTTGCCTATACTAATATGGGTGTTATTTACTTCTCGTTTTGAATATTTTGAATTTATACTATTTATAGTTTAGTTTTGAATTAATTATTATGTGATATTGTAGCTACTTTAAATTTATATGTTTCTTTTGAAATTATGATTATGGCTTTCGAATTTTTGGCATAGGTAAACTTGAGTTAGATTTTATTTATTCGAATTTATTCGAATTCGAATTTCAAATATGAATTCGAATCGAATTTCAAATTGGGCATATAATACGAATACGAATCGAATAGTTCAACTTTTAATCGAATACGAATACCAGCAAAAAACAATTATTCGGATTATTCGATTCGATTTAACTTGAAAATTCATTATTCGATTCGATGAACACCCCTATTCATGATTGAATCTACACAATTAGAATTTATTTTTTTATCCATATTATAAGATATAATCAACATGATTCACATGTTTTTTTTTTAAAATAAACTATATTTGATAAAAGAATCTCAAAATTGAAATACTAAAACTAAACTTTATGTTGCAATTGGTTTGATAAAATAACACAGGGACTCTGACCCACGATCACTATTGGCGTTGCCTCCGTAGCCGTCATCAACACAGAACCAACACCACAGCCTTCATTGTCGCCGTTGCAACACCTCATCGGAGTTGAATTCATTTTTCAGTACTTTCTTTTTTTTTAACCACTAATGAACAAAAGCTTGGCTACCAAAGTAATCTAATGATAAAAGGTGAACCCATATAGCATTTGATAGCCGAAGTCTACCATCTCCTTTTCGAAAAATGTTTTCCACCTAAAAGCCCAACGCCCAACGTAAGAAATCTCAGTTAAGATTGGATTCAAACTTTCCAACTGCAACCTAAATCTTCAAATACTAATAGAATTTTTAGGTTTGAACATTAGGTACCAACATTATTAAATTCTACCTAATAAATTGTTTAGACGAATAAGCAAGGTACCAGATCTACGTGTAATAATAGTGGTGGGGTCCATTTTCTAATTTTGTCTACCTAACCTCAAAAGTCAGTCTTGCCAGCGTCTTCCAGGAACTTGCCATGACTGTGTAAGTGTAAAGCAATAAACAAAGAATCGATACAATAAAAGTTTGTTAGTACAATGACTAGGAAAACCCCAAAATAGTTGCATTTCAAATTCTATCCTCAACTTCAATGGTTGTCTTTTTTACACTGCACTAATACATTTGTGTCAATGTCCACTATCCATTAACAAAATTGTTAAATATTGCTTCAAATTGTATGAATTTGAAGTTAGTTAAGAGAAAAAGAAAGTTATAAATCCGAATAAAAGATTATAAATGTAAGGAGACACACCCTTCGCCTGAATTAACATGTTTTTTGAAACATGCTTCGAAAAACCAAAAAAATCTTACATCATCTATGTTGATCTTATCATAAGATCTATTTGTTTATTGTAATTTCACTATTAGAAAATTAATAAACCATGTTGCATGTTTGATTATGTGGTTCTTAACAAACTATATTATTAGATTTGGCATAGTTAAATTCTTTCTAATCTATTATTACCTAACACATATCATGTCCATACACATATAAAGTAAGTTTTGAATTCATATGCTCCATACACAATATTTGTAAGGTTACTAGTGTTTTACCCGGCGTCATCCGCCGGGCAGATCGGTAAAACTCAGGCGTTGATAAAACCCAAGTATTGTAGGTCCTGACTTTGAGGCGGTAAGTCGACACGAATTCAGCCAGTTTTGGTTTGTGCGTTATGGTATCCGAACTAAAATAAAAAATAAAACAAAAACTATTTAAAAACTGAGATGGACCAATGGGGTGACGCCGATCAGTAAAGTTCGGACACTAGTAAAACCCGAGCGTTGTCGATCCTGGGTGTTGGGGTAATGAGTCTACACAAATTTGGCTGGTCTCCGCCACGTTCGTTACAGTACCGAAACTAAAAAACAAAAACAAAAATAAAAACAAAATTGATATTCGGTCAGTTTTCGTTATTATACCGATACTAAAACAAAAGGCGGTGCGACTTCATTTAACAACACAACCATCCGGTCTACACTAAAGTTTTGTTAAAAGACAAACCATTCTAAGATAAAAAAAGAAAAACATAAATAAAACACCTAAAAAACCTAAACAACTATAAATTCTAACAAACACAAAAACATCACACACTTAAAAAATTAAAATAAAAAATTAAAACAGGTTCCAAACTAGGACATACACTTACCCTTACTAATATGACCATCCAACCAACAGCCTTCTATATGATATCAGCCAGAATCATTACTACATATACTAAAACAAAAATAATAACTTTTTGTACACCAAAGTTCTAAATTATACTAACTAGATAATTAGGTTACAATAACTACACAAGATCAATATACATTTGATGAAGTTGAGATAAGTTACGAAAACTTTCTTGCCATAGCCTTAATGTGCTTAGTATTCATTATCTTTACAATTTACCAAATACAGAATAGCAAAACGCGTCCTTTAAGCTTGATCATTTTTTCAATTGACATCATTTAACAAAAGAAATAGCAGAAAATATCATTTACGTTTAAAAACTCTGTCACAATGTTTCCTTTGGTCATAACCCAATTAACTTTTCTCATTAAATGTTGCCATATGCAATGCACATGAGGGTATTTTTTGTAGATTTACACAATTTATAATTAAAAATAAAAACATAAAGATATTTAAAAATAAAAACTTCTATCTATTCCTTCTTCAATCCATTTGTCTGCTGTAACATCCAACTTTTGTTAAATAAATAACAGAAAGTTTTGTTAATAGTGTGTGTCGTTAAAGTAGTCTTGTGTTAAGTGTTTGGGAAGTAGGAATTAGGAATGAGTGGTGGGACCCATGAAACCCCCTCTATATATATAACCCAACCACTTCTTCCTTTTCTTTTCCTTTCTCATCCAAACACACAAACACACACACACACTCAAGAAACACTCACATAGTTTCTCTCTAGCACTCGGATTTAAAATCCAAACCAAAGAAGGGTGGAATCTCGTGTTTAATATCGTCAAGCAACAAGAATCACGTCCAGATCTACGTATTGACCAGATCTGAACTCGAACCCGAAGCAAAAGGTGGGTTTCGGTTTAAATGGTTAAGTTTTATGGTTAGAATCGTCATGCAAACAGATATAATGATAGATTGGGTTGTAAAATGTAAGAAAAATATAAACTTGGTAAGTTATAACCTCTCGGGTGCACTTTGTGATAAAAAGGTGGTGTTTGGACTTTGAGAGATGGGTTCAGGATCAGGTGCATGAGGTCAGAATGCGTCGAAAGTTGGGAAAGAGTAAAAATCAGGTCCTGAGGAAGAGCCACAAAGTAAAATGGCTTAAAAATGGTAAAAGCGAAGAAAGGCAGGCATTTCGCTTCGCTCAGCGATGAGAAGCAAAACAGGCATTTCGCTCAGCGATGAGAAGGGAAACAGTCCTTTCGCTTCGCTCAGCGATGAGAAGCGAAACAGTCATTTCGCTTCGCTCAGCCATGAGAAGCGAAACAGGCATTTCGCTTCGCTCAGTCATGCGAAGCGAAACAGTTCCATGTGAAGCGAAATTCCATGCATGCGAAGCGAAATTCTTCCATGCGAAATTTTATAAAATTCATTTTCTGATGTATTTTTGTTAAAGGATTGTTAATGAAAATAAAATTTTATAAAATTCATTTTCAGCTCAACCCCAGCTAGGGGCGCTGCCCCTTGGACCCTGCTAAAGGCTGCCGCCCCTAGACCCCACTACCAGGGGCGCTGCCCCCGGACCCCCGTTAGTTGAGGGTGTCATTGACTTAGATATAAGAAGTAGTAGTAATGGATATTTGACACTCGTAATGCGTTATACAGTTAGCCGTGCACAGCTAAAGAAGGGCATTACTATTGAAGGCGAGAGAAACCGACTTCAGATGAGTTTCTAGCCTCTTTATCCGTTATGTTTTTGGGGCTGTGTGCATACTCCTTTGTGATAGTTGTTAATACACTTAACTTAAGTAGTAAATGTATGATATGTGTATGTTATATGTATGACTAAGTATTGAATGCTATTATGGAATGTTTATACGAATGAATATGTATATGTACGTATATACATGACCAGAAGATATGTAAAGTATGCACGAATGAAAATGAATGTATGATCGAGTGACGTGACAGGTATGGTTATATGTATATATACGTATATACATGACTAGAAGATATGTAAAGTATGCACGAATGAAAATGAATGTATGATCGAGTGACGTGACATGTATGGTTATGGAGACAAAGGGACCAGACCCTAATAATATCTGAGACAGAAGGGACCAGACCCTGATAATACCTGAGACAGAAGGGACCAGACCCTAATAATATCTGAGACATAAGGGAAGAGACCCTAATAATATCTGTGATGGTAGAAATAGAATAGCCTATGGTAAATTACAAGGCCTTATGAAAGAAAGTATGTAAGCGCAAGTGCATGTATATAAAGTTTGTATGAAAGAAGTAAGAGTAAATAAGGTATGAATACGTATCTTCGGATGCGTATGAGTAAGAGTATGAATGTATTGTATGTTAAATGATTAACTAGAACTCACTCAGCGTAGCTGACTTTTAGTATGCATGCAGGCAAATAGATTGAGGCAGCTGGCCTGAGGAGGGACACATGGCATGGACGGAAGAGATTGGCATCCATGATGAAGTGTCAAAACTATTTTATGTTATGTTATGAAAAAACAATTTGTATATTAAGACAAAAATGAATGTTTGTAATGTGATTTTGAAGTTTTAAATTCTGCGAAAGTTAAATTAACTCTGATTTTAGAACTGTGTTTATGAGTAAATCCAACACCAAAGTAGGGTTACCGGGAACGGGGCCTTACATCTACCGCCACCATCCACCACCACCACCACACTAGGGATGAGCTCGGTTCCCGATCTCGAAAATCACAAAAGTTTGGTACCTGTACCAAAATGTTCTGCTTGGTATCGGTTCGGTACCGGTATTTAAGGTAAATTTCGGGAAATATCGGTACCATACCGTACCGGTCCCGGTCCCAAAAACTCAAAACTTTGGTACCGTACCGGTCCCGATGTACCAATCAGTACCAATTCCGATTTTGCTCATCCCACCACACCACCGGCCAAACACCACCACAACTGGCAGACACCTCGTTTTTTATTCAACAACAAAGACCACCATTCATGTCTCTCCTGAAACTCTCTACTATCATTATCAATTTCGCTGGAAAAAAAAACCACCGCCATCAACACTTGTTTTGAAACCTGAATGTCGTCTGGACACTTAAATCTTGGTCTTCCATTTGAAAACACGGCCAAGACATACATAAATGAACATCTACATTTTCCCCAATTAAACTCTTGATCACCGTATGAAAAAATAGATTTAGGGCAGTGTTATATTGGCCAATTACAAGGATTATCGGGATCTAACCTATGATGTCAAAGAAGAATTATATGTCTGGGGTGGCTCTTTACAGTGGCGAGGCCAGATTTCAGCAACCGTCGCTATCGGGCTTTAGAAGATCTAGTCGAATTTCAACATATCATCCACTCATCAAAAGAATGTAGCCGCCGTGGTTCGTTTCTCAGGCAACCACAAACAACAGATCTTGACGGTTGTCTTCTGTTCGCCGTCATCCTCTCTCTCTCACTCTCTCTCTCTCTCCAAAAGCCCGTCAAATCACAAGTCTTCTGTTGAGGTTTATGAACAAAATCTGTTTGTGTTTGATTTGGTGTGAAAGAGGGGAGGAGATGGTGGCGACTTTCAGGCGATGGTAGTTGCAGAGATGGTGGTGGTGATAGCCGGACGGTGGATGATAGCAGCCGATTGTGTGGGTATAGGAGATGATAATGGTGGTGGTGTTTTGTAGACGAAAGATAGAGTGAGAGAGAGGGAGAGAGAAATAATTTTTTTTTTTATTTACATACTAGCTTTTAGCCGGCGTATCACGCGAGTTTATTTAGATTTTTGTTATTAATAATTTTGCAATTACATTTTTATAACTAATTTTTTTAATTTAATTTATTGTGATGAAGTTTGTTATATTCATTCAGAATTTATATACTTGCGTGGTTATAATGGTTTGGAAAGACATAGGCTAAGTTTTTTCATATTTGTTTCGTTTATTTAGTCTTTGTTTGGTTCGGTGTTAGTTTTTAAGATTCGTTTAAGTTTATTTAGCGTTTTAGTTTCGTTTTGGTCTGATTACAATTGTTCCCTTTTTTAGTTTCGTTTTAGTTTCAGTTATTTCGACTTTTTTCGGCTTTTGGTTTCGTTTTTGTCCAATTATTTTGGTTGTTGATTTTGTTTCAGTCTGGTTTCATTTTTTTTTTGTTTTTGGATTCGGATACAATTATTTCGATCAGAACCAAAGACAACTAGATGAAAAAGATCCAGAACCAAAGACAACTAGATGAAAAAGATCGTGTTTATTAGAGTTTGATCACGTTCCAACCATACAAAGTAATCCATCCATGATTATTCTGTAGATACATCATTTCACAATACAAGTTCAAAATCATATATCATATACATATAGTGGTGCTTGGTTTTAAGGTTTAGGGTTTTCGATTTGTGTACCAAATGCTTGTTTCCTATGGTATGAACGTGGTGGTAGACCTTTCCCGGATTCGTATCCTCCCGCCTACCAGAGACAATGAAAGATCAAGCTTCATCTTCAAGCTCAAGCTCTTTTTTATTTTCTTTAATATCTTCAAAATGATGGGCAACATAATGATTTGAAAATGGAGACCTCTGCAAGACATACTATATTTGAGGGTGATATTGATAGTTTTGAGGACGTCCTACTTGCGGTCCGCACATATAAGGTATATATGTGTGAACTCTCGGATAGGCAAAAGTAAAACTGTACTAATTTTGACGTTATTTTACCAATCTTATGAAAATAACGTTAAAAGTGACGGAAGGTTAATCAGGCATCATGTGGTAGCGTTGATAGCCGAAAGACAAGGATACATGCACCAATCGGCCGGTGCCCCGATGGTTGAGTGTCATGTACCTTATGTCCAAGGCTTGATGCAAAACTACTATCGAGCCAAGGGGGGTCCTATGAACGAGGATACACTAAGGTAGTGTTTGTTAGGGAGGAATGAAAGGTGGAATGGAATAAGCCATTCCAAATGAATGAAAAAAAGCATGTTTGGTTACTATGCATGAATGGAATGGATCATTCCACATGAAATAAAATTCCTTCTATTTTTAAGATTTTCATTCCTTTGGGTATGGTGTTTCTTTCTCATTCATTCAAGAAATGAAAAAGTCAAAAGGTCAACACTCATTATTACTATTATAAAATTATAATTATATTATAATAATTATTTTTATTTTCTAATTATAGTTATTATATTATTATATAATTATCATTATTGTTTTGTATATTATAATATAACTATTATTATATTAGAACTATTACTGCATTAACAATTTTTTTTTTTTAAATTTGATGAGTTAACATTGCATAACGCACATACGGTTTAACGATCTCGTTGCAGCACGAGGGTCTTAAAAATAGTTATTGAGCACGAGGGTCTTAAAAATAGTTATTGTGAATATTCATTTATTATTAATATTATTTATTTTTTAGTATTATTACCAATGGAAATATTAATAATAATAAAGTGATTAATCATTCCATTCTTACATGGTAACTAAACATGACAATGGAATGGTAATGATCCATTTCATTCCTTTGTCTATTCCATTTCCCCGTCTATTCCATTACCCCGTACCAAACATGCCCTAAAAGAATTATTACAAACAACTGGTGAATGAAACAAAGTTTCTTGCACATGCATTGATCTTAACATGGTAAAAATTTAGTTGTAACTTATAAATAAAAAATGTTGGTTTCATTTAAGATGACTCTTAGATATAAAAAGATTGGTAAAAGAAAACACTCGTCTTTGACCATTTTATGCTACAACTTTCAATGTCACTTCACCTGATATAATATGTTTTGAGCCAGCTTTGGCGGCTATTATCATTACATTTCCCGCACGAAATATACATCCACCTTTATAAAAACAAATAGTGAGAAAAAAAAACAAAATAAACGGAAAACGACCACATTGTTATAAATCTCATAAATTATATCAGACGCGAGTCGATGTAATAAAACATAGCCATTGGTCCAGCGTCGTTCCCGTGCAAACTGCTTGGGTTTGACACTAGCTTTGGGCCAGTTTTGCCAGGCTTACTACCACTTATACTTTCAATCGTGAACTTGACAAGGTCTATTAATACCCTGTCTACCTAAAGGTTTTAAAAAATAAACATGGAAATAAATAAATAAAGCAAGCCATACTATATTACTTATTGTACTTCCATAAATTCCATTCAAAAGCATATAAAAACGACAATCTTTACCAGAATTACGGTCACTTACTGACCATTAGTTCAAAATTTGATTGAAAAAAAAAATAGTTTCTTAAAACCCCTCATATTTGTTCATTCAATTAAATGAACAAAAAAAATGGTTCATCTCCATTCGTTTATCAAATACACAAGCATAAGGAACTTTCTGCTTTCACTGTTTACTGAACGTTCGGTTCTCTGAATGAAAAAAAAAACAGCTATCTATTTATTTTAAAAACTATAAAATATTAAATACGCAATAATGTGTAGCAAACACATTTATCTATTAATTTTAGAAACTATAAAACTTGATAGTTTTATGTGTTAAACGAACATAAACAAAAGAACAATAGCAAACATAAATAAAAAAAACATATATGAACGAACATAACGAACACCAGTAATCATTAATTTTTAATCGAATGAACTAAAACTTTACTTCATGTTTGCTCGTTTATTAAATAAACATAAACGAACTTTCTGCTGAAAGAATCACCAAATATTCGATTCTTTTACCCGCCATTAGTTCAAAATCTGAATAGAAAAAAAAATGCAGTTTCTAAGAAAAAAATAATTTGTTCGTTCGTTTATCAAATTAGTATTTATAGTATTTGATAATTTCAGTTGAAACAGTTCAGGTCCAGAAAAAAATCATGCTATCAATAAAGGTTTGATCACGACCTGAACTTTTAAAGTGGAGGTCGAGGTAATATCTGGAGTTAATATTAATCTGAATGTTATCTGGACAGGTATAACCTCTTAACATTCAAACAACCTATGAAAGAAACCAAATGAATTCCTAACATAAGCATATAATCAAATTGTATAAGCCAAAAACACAATAAATTAGATACCGAATAATCATACCTTATGCTGTAAGCCGACAGTCGTCGATTCGATTCTTCAACCCTACAAAATTACTTGGGTAGCAGTCAACTAAACGACGAATGATGAAAAGAATTCAAGAACATGAAGTAAAAAAAACAGTAAGTACCAAAAAAAAGATAAAAACCATAGCTTAAACACTAAGCTGACATTTTACTATTTTAGTCGAATGTGGATTGTTCTCAAAGCATCTGCAACCGTGGAAATTAATATTTGCTGAGGATCAAGTAATCAACCAACAGATCTACAAAAAAACTAAAAATGAAACAAATAGCAATATAACTTTATGGAACCCAAATCCAAATCCCATCAAGAATTGATTGTAACTTAAAAAGTATACAAATAATTTAAATACTGCAAAATACTCACAAAAGCAAGCTGTAACTGTTGGGTTATGAAGGCCTTTGGGCCGGTTTTATTAGAAGGCCCGGTTTTGGCTCCTAATTATGTTTAACCCTAATCTTGTTTATTATATATATCCCATCATGTAATTGTAATCTTGGTTCTGAACTAATAAGAAAACCTAGTTGCAGCCCGTGGACGTAGGTCCCCTCGCGGGGACCGAACCACGTTAAATTCTTGTGTCGTTTATATTTTCGTTTATGTGTGTTTATCGTTGTGCATGTGTGTGCTGTTTCGCTTCCGCGCGCCGCTTTGTTCCTAACAAGTGGTATCAGAGCTTTGGCTCGTTGTTTACACACGGTTTTGCACGGGTATCGATCGAAAAAAAAAAAAGGTAGAAGAGGCTGGTTTGAGAAGGGCTGCTACAGTGCCGCCGCTACAGTGCCGCGGTGAACAGTATCCGGCATGAACAGTGTTTCCGGCCGTGAACAGTGATTCCGGCGGTGAACAGTATTGTCAGAGATCTTCGTTTTTCTGGTTAACAGGGCTGTTCGGGGCTGTTTTTCAGGGCTGTTTGGGACGGTTTTCCGGGTGATTTTGCAATTAGAATTCCTGTTTTGGACTTCTTGGAGTTGCAGGTTTCACTCGGGCGTTGCAGGTGAAGCACCGGGTCGGGTGTTTCGGGTTTTAGGGTTTTTCTTTGGAGGTTGCTCGGCTTCAGGGAACCGGGTTTTGTGAAGACCATTTAGGTTCGGGTTCAGATTTGTTTGCAAGAGATTAGTCTGAGGTAACTTTATATAGTTTATTTACAGTTAGTTGATTTATCGGTTATTGCAAGAGCAAATCGGTTTATTTGGCAGTGTTCTGTTGAACAATCGTCAAGTTTAGGCCCGTGCCCTTGTTGTGTCTGTTCACTGTTTTCGATTTGTTCTCGTTTGTTATTGTTATAACTGAAGACGAGGTGGTTATGATCGGAATGTTTGACGGTTTGGATTTTGGTTGATTGGTTTGTCATGTGAACTTGGATATAGTACTGGTGATGGATAAACTTGGAGAAAATGGAACCAGCGGGTGTGCTGGTGACGGCATAAGTGAAAAAAAAAAATGAGGTTAGTGGCAAGTCATGTTAACTATTGCTCGTTTGGATGATCTTTCGGTTAGGGTTTGAGTTAACTGATCGTGTGTACGGTCATAGAACCCTTGGTACCGCTTGATTTCATGAAAGTTCTACTGTTGTTATAGCTGTTTGCCTGTTAGCTGGTTCGAAACTGTGATTATTACTTCTTGTTCGTTTGGAATTGTGAAGTTATATCTTGTTTGGTGGTGATCAGTGGTACACCATTTGAGAGGTTCATAATCTCGTGTTGGGTAAAGTTATTTTGCCGGGATAGTACGAGTGGGGTTCATCTCATGGAGTGTTGGTGTGGCATGGGTTGGGATAACAGGAACAGTGGGAGCTGGGCATAGTCGACTTGGTAGGTTGCGTAGAGGTGAGACATTTTAAGAGTCGATGTCGAAAGGTTTGGAATTCTGCTTTTGAGAATGTATCTGGGGTTGATGCATTGAGACTCAGTGAAGGCGGTGAAGACTCTTGGGTTCAAGATTCTAGTTTGCTTTATTTCTTGTTACTCACTTCAATGAAGCATTTGTTGAATCTTTTAGTTAAAGACTTTTGGAAGATACGGTCTCTGTATCGTCGGAAGAAGTGAACCAACTTCCGAGTTATAAGGTCTTGGCTCGCTGAATCGGGTAGAGCTAAGGGGTTTCAGTTTGCAGACATGAAGCCTGGAGCCACAGTGATGTTAGCTTGAGCGTATTCGGAGGTCTGAACATGTTCGGGGTTTTGGTAACAGTGGGAGCACGCGGTGTGTTCTAGGTTTGTTTCCAAAGGGACGTTGAGTTCGGAAGACTGGGAAATCCGAATGTGAAAATCTCTCCTGGTATAGTCTGCTGATTTTTGGAGAGTGATTATCCTCTGGAAGTCTTTGGAGCCGGTAGTGTGAGTAAGTGAGGGCCGGTTAAGATTGAGGATGAGCCATTGGCGGGTTTTGTCATGGCTGGGTCTGTGATGACCGGATTGGAGCTCTCGGGAGCTTCAATGGGCCTTTCAGGTAACTGATGGGAAGGGGCGCTGCAACTGGTGTGGATTGGTAGAAATCTTAGTTTGTTCCTAGAGAACTGGAGGCTTGGAGAACTTCTTTTGTTGAAGTTTTAGCTTGTTCTTGGAACTGGAGGCTTGGTTGATTTCTATTACTGAAGATTACTAGAGTTACTGGATGAATGAGATTGTTATATTTACTTGGATGGCAGGCTGGAATTTATCGCAAGGCCTTCAAGTGGGAGATTGTTGGGTTATGAAGGCCTTTGGGCCGGTTTTATTAGAAGCCCCGGTTTTGGCTCCTAATTATGTTTAACCCTAATCTTGTTTATTATATATATCCCATCATGTAATTGTAATCTTGGTTCTGAACTAATAAGAAAACCTAGTTGCAGCCCGTGGACGTAGGTCCCCTCGCGGGGACCGAACCACGTTAAATTCTTGTGTCGTTTATATTTTCGTTTATGTGTGTTTATCGTTGTGCATGTGTGTGCTGTTTCGCTTCCGCGCGCCGCTTTGTTCCTAACAGTAACCTGCTTTAAGGTCCAACATCTGAATAAGTATGAATGTGATACTAACACCAGCTACAACAAAAGAATATTCCCACATGAACCTGTCACCTTCCTGCTTTCTAAAAAGATCTTGAAATGATTTATGTACAAAAAATAAAAATTAACACCAAATAAATATATCAAAAGCCATTACATGTACTGAAACACAATAAGTTCTCCATTGTTATAAGCCCACCACCACTTTATAACAGACCTCCACGTCATCAGAACATAAATAATCAATGCTAAATCTTAAAAAACTAAACCAAAGATGAAATTTTTACCGATAATCAATAGACAGGTCTTTTCCTTGCCAATCCATTTATTTCCACTGCTCAGTAATTAGGCCCGTTAACTCCGCTTCAGGAAATGTAGCTTTCCACATTGCCCTCAATGATCAACAATAAAGAATCATTTGACCCGCTAGCTGACACCACCGACCATTTTACAAGGCTTATCAAATCATACCACTAAGCAATGCCTAATTTGTTTTGAAGCCTCATTAAACAATCCTCCTGTTATGTTTAAACCAAGAACAAACAAATTACTTTATGTTTAATTTTACAGAGTAAATGTCAAATGTGTACATATGATATTATTTGATCTAAAAGTTGACCTGTGCAGGAGTCAAAACAAATGACTGGCGATAATTAAGTTTCATATACCTTTGACAACTTGCAGGTTACACATACTGCACATTTCCTAAAACGATATCCGCTTAAGACAGTTTAGACCCAAATTTATAAAACCAGGAACATAAGTTGAATTTTCAAACCTTTAGTCATGAATCTTTAAAAATATTATAAATTACAAGTATTCATAATAAACTTTTATTTTCATTTCAAACCAGGTAAACTTAGAGCCCCCATTAGCGATGGTTCGAAAACCAGGTAAATGATTGGTCGGTTCCCATTCAAGCTGATGGGTCCTAAGGTTAAATTCAATGATTCCTTCTTGTTGACCCGCCTAATTTTTGTATTTATATAATATTGTTTTCTTGTAGAATTTACAACACTACACAGTGCTGACCTTTCTTAAAAGCAAGCAATTGAGATCGATATATTTCGATATATTGCTATTTCTCCGGATGTGGAACTGTGATACAGATTTCCTTTGGCTACCTATAATTTATATAAAAAAAATATCAAATCAGATATTAGTATTTACGAAGCAAACAGCTAACTAAAAGAACTAATAATAATATCTAGTAATTAGGAAACAAAATACCTTGGCAACATCTTGTGGATTAATCTTCACATGTGCATATGCAAGCCGGGGATCTGAAACTTAATAGCCTGCCACATATTTAAGTTTTATCATTGTCATATTTTAAGTGCAATGCATTAAAAATCCATCAAATATGAAAGAGCATAATCAATATGCAATCAGTATAATCTAGAAACTTAACTTTGGTGTACTTATAAGTTATTAGCTCCTTCAAGCCATTCTTTGGCTGCAAATTGATCAAAGCGTTCCTCGAGAGATGCAACAACCCATGCGATAATAATCAAAACCTTAGAACAAAAAAGATTTGGATTGTTTATTTTTTATTTGCTGTGTATGAGGCCACCTCTAAACACGGCTAACCTTCGGTTTTAGGGGATGAACCTTTTGCATCATTAGACATTAAGCTAACTTAATATCATGATCAACAAATTAAACCGTAACTGTAAACGTAGTCTAGCCACTTTGTTTTGAGGGTTAGAAATATAACATAATACTGAAAGTAATGTCACTTTGAAAGCCCAAAAAGCATCTGACATGAGGATTCACAAAGAATACTACTTTGCCACGTACAAAATTTTTAGTTCTACAGATTAAACGATTTTGGTCCAAAATCCATAATGCAATGCCTCTTTTGTGTCGATGCCTAATCTAAACACTTATCAAATTTTACTCAAAAACTATGGTATATATATAAATTATGCCTAATCCTCAATGGCTCCTAGAGCAGGTGGATTTAAATTTTCTCAAAATTATACTAAAGAAAGCTATTTCCTAAAACAATGTACAACAAATCAAAACATAATGCCCAGTGGTGGCCATTTGCAATTTGTAGATAAGCTAAATAAGAACAATAGAAATAGTAGAGAAGCATTCAAAAATATATGGGACTCAACGACATAATCTATGTGAAACTGAACAGTTCCAGTTTAGATACAATTAAATAAGCAAGCAAAATATTAAACAACTGGAATTAGAGAAAAAGAAATAGTATTAACCTACAGAGAAATAAGAAAGAGAGGAAGTAGGAGGCCACGTTGACGTTCTCTCTCAATACGAACCAGAGGCGATTTGGCTTGTAAAAATCGATGGTGAGGCTTGATGGGGTTTCCTGAGGCGAGGGGTGGGGAATTAGGTTTTCCGTATAAATAAGATATAACCCATTTGCATATGGTTATCCTAGACGGGTTCAAACCGGGTCAAACACGTGAGAGCTAACGATTTAAGAATGAGGTAATCTAGTGATTCCATAGGAGGTGGGGAGCAACCAGCGCGTGACACATAAGATTTTTAAGGTTTCGTTTATCTTTTAGTTTTTATTTTTATTTTTATTATATAATAAACATGTGTAAATTTACAAAAATACTCTCTTTTGCCTTACATATGACCAGATTTAACCAGAAAAATTAACTGGGTTAGGGCAAAAGGACATAATCTGGTAGAGTTTATATAAAGGATGCTTTTCGCTATGGTTTTTGTTAAAGGACGTCTATTGAAAAAACGATAAAAAATAAAGGACGTATTTTGCTACTCTGTCTTGACTAAATAAGGGAAACTATAAGCGATAATTCAAGTCTTCATGTCGCAAAGATATGATCATATAACCAATATCAACTATATAAAACAAAAAATAACCAAATTTGACCATGCTAACTCTAGGGTTTTGCTAAATACTCGTTACATGCTCCACATTTATTTTCAAAATGGCTAAAGAATACAAAAGCTCATCAAATGTCCAATTGCCAAACATACAAACAATATCGAATCATGAAAATGTTGTTGTACTTCATGCTTGCTTTAATATGATACATGAACGCTAACATCTATAAAGATTTTGTTAGATACCAAGATGCTTTACAAAGAGTTTACATAGTTCAAATGTTGTATGAATACGCTTATTTCTATATTTGTTTGATTCTTTTTTAAAGTGTTTTATGGACTAAACAATTTTGTACACTTTCTATTAACCAAATCTCTACATTTTGTGGAGTAGGAATTTGATCTTCTATGATAACAAAAAACTTGTAGTATCTAAAAAGAAATCTCTTCTTTGGCATATTCAGTAGATATAAAAATAAACATATATAACGAATTTGTTTATTTCGTTGAATCTGACAACTACATATGACAAATCAAATCCTTCTGGTATCATATACACAACATCAATTATAAATAAACCAACTCGTGCGCCAATCTAATTCGAATTTCACCATAATATGTCTAAAATTCAGTTAAATTATTGTTAGCTGCTTTACTGAGTCCTAAAATTATCAAATAATACATAATCTCGTCAAAATGTTTTTGCACCAAACAAACATCCAACGCCAAATCATGAAAATACATCCTTCCATCGCATATTTCCCTCAGTCTTATACATAGCCAACACCTATCAGATTCCGTTACATACTTAACGCTTTTAAAGACGATTATATAGCCAGAACACAATACGATCATACAAATTTAAAAACTTAAGAAAACTGCGAGGTCCAATGCAAGAAACTAGTGGGAAATAGAAGGTGCAAACATGGAGTAAAGAGTATATGGTGGATCTTGTTTGCTCACCTCTTGATATACTTTATTATTATATAACAACCAAAAGCAAAAGTCAAAATGTCAACTTTTTGACTCGAAATAAATATATTCAAGATTGCATCTTCTTGAATCCAATCAATCATCATCATCATCATCATCTTCGATTATTATTGGATCAGATCTTAACAGCGTTAGGTCACACCAGGTAACAAATCATCATATATATATATATATATAAATTTATTTTATTAGGGTTTGATCTGATTCATATCCGATCCCTAATTATTTCAGATTCACGCTGATTGATCGGTGACGGAGTCGCAGCGTCATCGATTGTTCTGATAATAGGTAAAAGCATATTCGAATTTGTTAGTTTGTGTTGTTTTGTATGTGAATCTAGACCTAATTGTTTAAAAGATGATATGAAGTTTGATCTTGAAAGCTTTGTTTGAATGAGTGTGTTGATATATGAAGTTGAATTTTAGCTATTTGACTCAGTTTTTTGTTGTTAAACTGTTATGATTACGACGATTTTGCGTGTAAATCTTGTCCTAATTGTGCGAAACTGTGAATTTTTGACCTAATTATTGAAAAGATAGTGATAAGATGATGTTCTATCTTGATAATGCTTGTTTGAATCAGTTTGATTATGCTGAATTGAAGTTGAAATTTATCGATTTGATGCCGCTGCTAGTTTGTTATGATTTTGATTGTTTTGCGTGCAAGTCTAGATCTAATTGTTTGAAGCTATAGACTTTTGACCTGATTAGTGCAAAGATATGAAGTTTGAACTTGGTTGTTTCTGTTTGAATCAGTCTGATGCAATTTAGCAATTTGATTCGTTTTTTTTTGTTAGTTTGTTATATTATTTTGACTGTTTTGGATGTAAATCTTGTGCTAATTGTGTGAAACTGTGGCCTTTTGATTTAATTATTGCTTAGATGATTTGAAGCTTGATCTTGAATGTGTTCGTCATAATGAGTGATGAAATCTGAAGTTGAATTGAGCAATTTGATTTTTATGTGTTTTTCTTTGAATTTGATCTTATTAATATAGGAAAAGTAATTTATGGGGTATCTGATTTCAGTATCATCAGCCATCATGGGTCAACCAAACGGTGATTCACCTGTTAGTGGTGGCGGTCTGAGTGAGGATTCAAAGTTCAGCTATGGATTTGCAAGCTCACCTGGAAAAAGATCATCAATGGAGGATTTTTATGAAGCAAGAATCGACAGTGTAGATGGTGAAACGATTGGTCTGTTTGGTGTGTTTGATGGTCACGGTGGTGCTCGTGCTGCTGAGTATGTGAAACAGCATCTTTTCAGTAATCTCATTAAGCACCCAAAGTTCATATCCGACACAAAAGCTGCCATATCAGACGCATACAGTCACACAGACACCGAGTTTCTAAAATCGGAAAATGATCAAAACCGTGATGCTGGGTCCACTGCTTCAACCGCCATCCTTGTTGGCGACCGTTTGCTCGTTGCGAACGTCGGTGACTCGCGTGCGGTTATTTGCAGGGGCGGTAAAGCTTTTGCTGTGTCTCGCGATCATAAGCCGGATCAAAGTGATGAACGACAACGTATTGAGGATGCTGGTGGATTTGTGATGTGGGCCGGGACTTGGAGGGTAGGTGGTGTTCTTGCTGTGTCTCGTGCGTTTGGTGATAAGCTTTTGAAGCAATATGTTGTCGCGGATCCTGAGATCGAAGAGGAAAAAGTTGATAACTCACTTGAGTTTTTGATTCTTGCAAGTGATGGTTTATGGGATGTTGTGAGTAATGATGAAGCGGTTGCGATGGTGAAACCGATTGACAGTCCAGAAGAAGCATCAAAAAGGTTGATGCAAGAGGCGTCCCAGAGAGGTAGTGCTGATAATATTACTGTAGTTGTGGTTCGTTTCTTGGATAATGAGGCGAGTGCGTCGAGTTCTCATTGAAATAATGGAAGTGGAGTTCGCGTTTATAGATTGTGTTTTGAGTGTTGCAAGTTGTTACTGACCGACTTTAATATGTTACTTTATCGGTTGCTCAAGTTTGTTCTAGGGTGTTTTGTGTGCGTCGAAAAATTTCAACATAATAAATGTAATGAGTATTGTTTATTTATGTTTGTTTATGTAATCCGAAGTGTGAAAAAGGAAATACTTTTTGACTTTACTTTGTATGTTTATAAAACATGTGTTTGCATCCTCTTTTTGAGATTTTGTGCAGTAAAATTATGTAGGTTGATGATGAGATTGAAGCCACAATGCCAGGGATAGAAAGCAGTGTTGTAAATTTATGCATCTCCTGTTGGCTGGCCAAAACTCGGTGGCTCTATATTATTACCCTTCACTGTCACCTTTTTTTATTTTTTATTTTTTGCTCCAGAGCAATGTGAAAGTTCCATCCCCAGAAAAAAAAAGAGTTATAAGTGATTAGGGCTGGTTCAACGAAACGAAAGTGGAGGCCTAAATAGAAATAAGATTTTAGGGTCTTTTTATGACAATTGTTGAGGAAAAAAAATTGCTTAATACAAGTTTTTAACTCATGATCTATACTTCAGTAACAACCAAACTTACAACTATACCAATATATTACTTTAAACTTACTTTACTTGTTATAATATATCTATATAATGTTTTTTTTGTACCGGAAGATCCTACTTAAGTGTGGGCAAAGCCCTAACTTGTTTTCGCTAGCCTACGGGCCGGTCCTGCAAGTGATCAAAGGGGACTTATATGAGTTAATTTTAAACCCCGAGCCAGGTGATGCGAACACGGTCTAAGTCAATAACATCATTTTCAACATGTATGTTAAGCATTAGTTTGGTATAGATCATGGACGAGGTGAATCCGGGGACAAACTTTCTTTGCTTCACCACCTCTCATTGAGCTTATAACCAAATGAGAGACCATTTCATACGTCTTTCCTCGCTTCGTAACCGACAGCAATGAGACCCCCACATTTCCAAGAGCTGTATTGAACGTACTACTGTACTACAGCAGGTGGTTTTCGGCGAAAAAGCAAGACCATGTGATGCGGTGCAAGGGTACTCGCGCAACCGTTTACCTGCCACTAAAAACTATTAAAAAATATGTGGTTTATTTTATGTTTCTATACAAATTTAATAGAGTTGAAGTGTTTTTTTCATACATAAGATTTGGTAAATTACACAACTTTAGTACAGTTTTTAAAGTTTGTTGCAACAGAACACTTGATGTTTCAAGAATCATGCCATTTTCGTCCTTTTCGCTAACTCCGTCTACCTTGACCATTGTAAAACTGCCATTTTTATATTTTTATTAATTTCTCATTTCTAAGTATAAAGCTAAGATTAAAAAGCATAAATACCAAATGCAACCTTAAACTATAATAATCAGTACAAAATTTCAAATGCAAGTGTGATTAATTAGTGCATTAGCAAATTATAACATATTATAACTTTACAACTTAACAAGCAAAAAGCACAAGAAGTCTAGGTCAACAAATATCACACAGCACAAGCTATGGCATAGCACTCTGGCAATACTCAACGACAGAAAGTACACTAAAATATATGTAAATATATGGAATGGACGGTGGCCCACCCTGGTAATGGGCTGGATCCGTCGTCGTTTGTTGGATTGAATTGTTAGTTACCATTGTAGTTAACAGATTGAATCTATTGAATCTGTTGGATTGAATGGTTGACCGATTTATGTTTTAGGGTATGATCAGATTGGGTGGGATACAGTGAAAACTCACTTAAAAACTACTAAAAACCCTAAAAGAACCTTTTTTTTTTTCAAAATTTTTTTGAATTTTCTTTTTTTTTTTCCATTATTCTTATATTTTGTTATTGGTTCCAAAAAAAAAAAAAAAAAACCTTACTGGTAACCTCATCGGTGTAGTGTACATGTGTAAGTGTTTGTATTGCATATATGCAAAAGTGTTTGTATTGCATAGAAACAACACTATTGCACATATTTGATATACACTATTGTATATATGCAATATGATACTAATACGCACATTGAATACACATTAGTACGTATGTGTAATACAACATTAAGGCACATATGCACTATATCGACTTTTATTTTATTATTTTTTTTCATATAATACAACACTAGTATACATATACAATACACAAATATTGAATATATGCAATTAAACATTATTAAACTTAAAAATATATAGTAATATACATGTGTAATATAACGGTATCGCACAACAATACGTATGTGCATTACAGCGGGTTTTTTTTATTATTTTTTATTTTTTTCGAGCAAAGGGTAAGAAAATATAAGAATAATGGCAAAAACAGAAATTTGAAAATATTTTTTTATTTTTAATTAAAAATAATTCTTTAGAAGTTTTTAAGTTTTCTCTGTAAAAGTGAGTTTTCTATTGATTCTCTCTCTAATCAGATTAGTCTAATTAAGTTGTGATTAATTGTAAGTCCAATCATAGTCAATCTGGATAACAACCACAGAGTCAAAAGTTTGAAAGTCAACAGATAGTTAATCACTTAATTATGTAGCGTAGGTTAGTTAATCAGTTACTATGCAGCTTAGAGTGATAGTTAATGATTAAACAGTTAATAAGTTAGCCAATGTGGTCAATTGAATGTAAATGAGTAGCTTAGAGTGATAGTTAATGATTAAATAGTTAATAAGTTAGCCAATGTGGTCATTTGAATGTAAATGAGTATTGGATTGGTGAAAGTCAATTGGGTCAAAGCAAGTCAAACAAAAAAGTAAAAAATCGGTTGCTTTTAATTTTGGAGGGAAAATGTATAACATAACAAAGGTACAAAATCAATATATTACACAACCACAGGACGCAAAATGCAGGGGTATAAGGGTCTTTTCACGAGATTCCTAATAGTCGGTAAATGTTGGGGGTAACGATTGAGTTCACATTACGAGGGCATGCAGACTTCAGGTGCTCATTGTGCAAAAAATCCACCACATGTTCTCATCCGGCGTTTTGATGTTTACCACACAGGTGCAAATGTTGTGAAATACGGGACTGTGTTAGGATTAATGCACACACGAACCAAACACATACACGAAAAGCAATAAATAAACATGGCATTTAACGGGGTTCGGTATAAACTGACTTAGATCCACGGGTGGCAACTAGGTATTCTTTATTAAGTGACAATGATTACAAGTACATAGCAAGAATTTATATGTACATTAATCTAGGGTTTTCATCTTATTAAACAAGAAATCTAAACTGGACTGGGCTAGAGCCCGGCCAACCACACTTGTCTCCTTTTTGACTTCAAATAATAAACCGGCCTGAACAAGGTGTACGAACCTAACAATCTCCCACTCGGAGATTTGACGTATAATAGTTTATACATCTTTTTGGCACTAAAATGTCTTGGAATAAGTATAATATCGGCAATCATACTAAAATAAATAACCACAAATGTTTATAATTTCTATTCATAGGTAAATATAGCCCTAGAGAATAAAACGAGCTGATATACGAAGAAAAACGAAGAAAAAAATGGGTGAAAACAGACTCAATACAACCCATGGTGAATCAAGGCATGGCCATGTCTAGAGCATACGAAGTAAAGACAAAATTCAGGAGGACAAAACATGACCATGCTAACCTTAGCACACCCATGTTAACAAGAATAAGAGGAAAAGACAAAATAGAAGGTTCTGGAGCTTAACATGGTCGTGCTTTACCAAAACACATCCCATGTTGAAAGTACAAGAGAAAAATACAAATTTGGGTTGTTCTCGATTCACCACAGCCGTGCCCAACTCACCACGTCCGTGTTAACTTCCTGCTGTACAATCTGACAACGTGCATTAATTACAGCCCGACAAAACGGTCACTGTGGCAGTGTTTAGCAAAACACGGCCGTGTTTTGGACCCCCGATCAGCCTATAAATTGAATGATCATCTTCCACATTCAATACACCGTCTACACCTTACAACACCATTAAATTCTATCCAACCACCTCCCTTCTCCACCATTCATAAAGGAATTATCCCATCCATCCAACCTTTGAAGATTAAGGAGATTAAGCTTGTGGAAGAAGTCACTAGCATCAAAGATTAGTCATCCAAATTGGTTAGATTATTTTAATTTGATCATGTTTGTATCTATTACTTTGATGGATAGCATCATGTTTACTATTGGCTAAACTTTCATACTACCATATTGGTTTATAATGAATCTTAATTGAAGTCTAATAATATTGGTTAAACATGTGATCGTTTTTTAATAAGTAAAGGTTATGTTGTAATTATCACTTGATGAGGAATGATAAAATACTCTTAAAAGATACCCCAAGTGCCAAGCTTGATGATAAGCCAAGAAATTGCTAGTCTTGTAAGGCCTTGGATTACTTTAAAATAGACACCAAGTTCTGAGCTTGACGATAAGCTGAGGAATAGCCACTCTTGTAAGGGTTTCGTTGATAAATTAAACAACTTTAAAAGAGACACCAATTTCCGAGCTTGACGATAAGCCGAGGAATTGCCTCTCTTGTAAGGGCTTGGTTGAAAACAAACATAAATCCCAATATAGACATGGATCAAGTGAACTAATAGTGGTAATTGATCATCTTAAAACGGGGAATCATTGGCAATGTTGTGAAAACGGATTGTCAATGTTCTTCCACTAAAATCGGTCAATTACTTGTCAAGTGAGTGTGCAACGTAACCTATTTTAACAACTCTTTGCTTATTACATGAATTCTATAATTTTCTAAGAGTTGTGTGGGTTAATACTTAATAATTCAAGGTTAATCCTTTACAACTTAACTAATCTTAATTGGTATTTAAAGTATAATACAAGGGTTATTTTTACTAAAATATCAAGGATAATTCACTTAGTTATTTAAGGGATTGTCTCATCTAGAAAGTAAGTTATCTTATAGATAGTTATTGTAAACCACTAGTTTACATAAAATGATGTTTTAGTGGAGGTCATAAAGTTATGCATACTTCTTTTTTTAATTATCATGGAATAACATGACTTAGAAATAAGGCGTTACTCCCACATTTAGGTGCTGTTTGTTTTTGCAGACATAAACTGTCTGCAAGCTGATTTCATCTGTTTTCATGTCTGCAACTGAAGATGTGGTCTGAAGATCTGCAAGCTGAAAATATAAGACTGTTTGTTTTTATAAGCTGATACTGTCTGCATAACTGTCAAACTTATCTCACAAGATAGAAGTCATTTATTCAAGTTACATAGAAAATATAATAATAAAATTGTGGCGGCGGACGGTGGGTAGTGGCGATGGATGGTGGTGGTGGACAGTGGGTGGTGGTAATGGACGGTTTTGGTGGGTGGTGGACGGTGGTAGTTGACGGTGATGGCGTCCGACAGTGGGTGGTGGTGGTGATGAACGGTTGTGGTGGGTGGTGGACGGTGGTGATTGGTGGTGGCTGTGATGGATGGTGGTGGTGGTGGTGGTGGCGGACGATGGGTAGTGGTGGTGGATGCTGGTAGTGGCGGCGGACGGTGGGTAGTGGCGGTGGATGGTGGTGGACGGTGGCAGTGGGGGATGGTGGTGGTGGTGGCGTACGGTGGGTGGTGGTGGCGGACGGTGGTGGGAGGAGTGGATGAGAGGGTGGCTTCAAAGGGATAAGAGTATGATTTTTTTGCGAAGATGTTTTAAGCAAGATTTCTTTGCTTTTCTTTTAAGATGAAAGAAGATAACTTAAGATCTGTTTTAAGAAAAAAAACAAACAGTCTTCAAGGGTAATGTCTGCGCGCGTGCAGACATTAGCTCCCTTGAAGATGTTTGAAGAAAAAACAAACACCCCCTTAATCACCATATCAAGCTTAAATCATATGTTTACCAAATAACTGTTAAACCAAGTTAAGAGTAGTTGTAATGGAGATGATACACTTTTATCTTTAATCATCTATTTAAAAATATAAAAACCTAAAAATATTTTCTTTTAATTTATGCCTTTAATTTCCTTTAAAAACTTATTTGTCAACCCAAAACCAATATGATATTTACTTCTGGTTAAAATAAATACAATGATTTAGTAGTAAAAACCAAACAAGTGTGTCCGTGGATCGATACTTGGTTCTTACCTATACTTTATTACATATACTATAGGTGCACTTGCCTATTTGTCTGTGGTTTAGTTAATATAATAATCATTTTTATAAATTAAATCTCGACATTTTGTGAACAAAATTTTAGAAGAACTAACTTTTTCTATACACTATGCACGCACCCCACTTCCCGTGGGGTTTGCTCCCACTAATCCTCAAAACCGTCCCATGCCTTTTGCTCAAACTCCATCTCAACCGAGAGCTTGTTTCAATTACGGAGACCCGAATCATTTCCGCAATGCTTGTCCCCGACTCACTTTTGCAAATCAAGCCCAGATCATGCCCGCGCCTTACTACGTAACTCAAGCCTACAAATTGCAAACTTACCTACCTCAAGTCCCGCAACTCATGGCTCATTCGAATCAACCGCTCCAAGAAATTCAGGCTCCTCCTCCCCTCCACTCCCGCAAGCTCAACAAGCTAACCACGTCAACCAAGGACGTGCTTTTATGATGAACGCCAACCAAGCCCAAGTTGCCAACGACGTGGTGAACAGCACGATTTTAGTAAATGAGCATTTAGCTTCAAGTTTATTTGATACCTGAGCTGATAGGAGTTATATTTCTTTTAAATTTGAGTCCACTCTTCGGTACCCCGTGCCAAACTTTCTCGACCATTTTTTTGTCAAAGGCGCCAATGGTAGCTCCATCATTATTGATTCGGTCATCCGCGATTGCATGAGAAAGCTGAATAAGCTCGAGCCAGATCTAGATCATGATGACATCGTGACGTTCGTACATGATTGTACAGTTATGATGGATGAATTACGTTAGTGTGTGTGTTCTGAAGATATTTGGACAGAGTAACGGAGTGGAAATACGATTATGAATAAAAAAAAATTGTTATTACTTTAATGATAATTACAGATATATATAGAGGATGACCGCATTCGTTAAGTTATCCCTTAAAGAATGTGTCATTCGTTACATTAAAGACATACGAATGAGACATCTCATTTGTTATACATTACATAACGCGAATGGCCCTACATTCGTTAAGCTAGGTTAACGAATGAGCTCACATTATACGAATGTGACACATTCGTTCTCACATTATACGAATGTGACACATTCGTTACAAGGTAACGAATGTGCCTTACAATTAAGGTGAATGGGATGTAATTACCAAAATACCCTTACATTAATAAACTAATATAATAATAATATAAAGACCAAGACTCTCGTATGATGTATCAACAAACTCCCCCTCGTCTCGAGCTCTTTATACTTTACTTCTGTCTTCGTCTTCCAGTCATTGCAGCTATGGATCTTGAACAAGTAACATAGACAAACAACTCATTGAAACTGCATCACCAGATCATAGTCGCTTACATTAGCAAATTGGATCTGATTATGGAATAGAGCATCGTTATCAGACTCCGATAAGTTAACGAGCCACATGGGATCAATAACACGTATGAACTTTGTGTTCAATCCCGAACCCAATACTATTACCACTTCACCCATTCTGTTATCATAATACCGCCTATTGAATGCAGTGAATAGACTCTGAGGGAAGGTCTTCATCGTGCCCTCTTCATGTCTTCGGTGGCCCCCCATTGGTCATTTCCCCGATTCACGAATGGTCGGTTGGCCAAGGTTCTCACATCCTATTTCAGCATCGTCAGCACGTCATGTATACGCTTAAAATAATAAATACCGTGCTACCACTTGATCACGTATACTTTAAGCTCTGAGCCGTACTGCCACGCTACCATATCACCTTTGACATTCTTCGAGCTCTTGTACTTCTTCATCTGGTATCAGATGCTCGGACCTTCACTTGTTTCACTTATTCTTGTTCATTGTATCGAAGGGTCTCGATCATCTTGTTCATACGTTTGACATTGTGTTCAAACATACCATCCAAAGCACGTTTCCTCTTGTTTTCTTTCACGGACAGGTGACTAGTCCCCACTTCTTTTTCCACTTGTCTCTTTTTTCTCTCAGACGTTTCTCTGCTGCTTCAAAATGCTCAGTAGTGAAAAATGGAATACCCCAATCAGAGTTATTCGAAGTATACATATCGGTATACTCCTCAGCAGTTACGTCTTCCACCTCGACTTCATCATTATCTGGCACCTTCCCATGTGGAATGCCTGGATTACTACTTTCCTCAAACTCAATGTCTACGTCCATTGACTTTCCCAACTCTTCCACCTCATCTTCATTTAGATCCAAAAGCAGGGCAATTTGTTCTTTAGTCAAAGAATGGTCAACAAATTCACCATCTTCGATCTCATCTGCGTTTACAATACTGTACACCACGCGATCCATACCCACAAAGATAATCATATTAGCCGTAATCGTATTGATGGGCTTAGCTCTTGTGTAATCCTTGTAAGGAATAATCTGCAAGTTATTCCCACCGCTACCACCAACACCACTCGATCCAGCCTTATCACCTGCCGATGATGTGTTGCCACCGCCCGGTTGCTGATCACTAACACCACTATCATCAGGATCCTGATCATCATTCTTCAATTTCTTCAACTTGTCTTCTTTACATGTCAGTTGAAGAATGATCTCGTCCTGCTTGTCAATTCTCTCCCCCCTGAGCAGCAACCCGGGCTTTCAACTCCCGGTTTTCCTTCTGATTAAACTACATGTGTCTGTACATTGTTCGCTGCTCAGCCCGTATCTGCTCTTGAAATAAACAATTCGCTTGCATCTGTGTTTGTTGCAGATGTATCAGATTCAGCAAATTAAATAACTGGGCAGTGGGATATATGTGATAGAAGTTCAGGTGTACTGGTTGCATTGGACCCTGAGGAAGATTGAATGACATAAACGAGTGCTCAGGTCGTGGCAACATAGTAGTAAGACTTGGTGGTGTAGCTTGTGGTTGAGGACTCGACGTTTGAGCAAGTACGGTCTGCAGAATATCTCCAAAGTGAGGATCTGACATTGCTGTCGTCATCAATGTCATAGTCAGAGGCACCAGAGATGTAGGCATCGAAACCGGTGTTGAAGAACGATGAATAATAGGAGTAATAGAAGCAGGAATAGAGACAGGTGTAGACGGTATCACAGTAGGCATATGCGGTTGTCTCGGAATCTCAACCCCAGTTCCACCTCTAACCCTCTGCTTCTTCAGTTTATCGGCATTCTCAACCATCAGCTCCTTTCCCTTACGCTTATGTTTCTCAGCATAAGTTAATGCAACACTAGGACCCTGACCATCATCATTACCACTATCATCACCACCACCTGTACCACCATTACCACCCTCACGCTCAGAATCAGAATCATCATGAGCCCAACGATCATTCGGTGGGGCCTCGTAGTCGATATTGGCAAATGTCCAATCAATCTCTTGTACCTCGACCGATCTTGGAGAATCTGGTTCCTGTATGTACGTAAACGTCTCATCATTTCCAATTCATATGTTCCAACTTTATCAAATCATCGAGCTTCATTGGATCCTTGAATAAAGTAGACTGTAAGTCGTTGATTATCAACTGTAGGAACCTTGGATACATTAAAAACTTGTGTTGGCTCGTGCAATTTTCCTTCAAATGATAGAAAACCAATTTAGAGAAATTGAATGGTTTATTCAGCACCAAAGCAATGAAAGCAGATTGCAACATCGTGCAGCATTCATCGTATCCTCCTTTTCTACCTCCAAGGAAATGAATCAGAACGTGTAATAGCTACTTGTACTGTTCGCACAAGTTTTCCTTGTTGTACAAAGAACAATCCAAACTCCCCTTATACCTTATCCTTCTAAACAACCCACGTATCAACCCCCGATCAAACTCATAACGGTCATCAATCGTATCACGAAATCCCAATACGTCCCTAATGACCCCAACATCCACAACCACCTGATTATTTTGAATAGTAGCTTCTATCTTGTTCTCCCTCTCATTAAAACGAGCCGCATCCCAGAATGCTCGAATAATACTCAGATAAATCAAAGTATCTGTGAATATTGCCTTGTAAATTCTGGATCGTAATATGAAGTTGATCATGCCCCCAAACATCGGTGTACCCTCAAAGTTATCCTATAAGAAAGCCCATATGTTGTGTTTCTTGTCCCATGGTAACAGTATAGGTGCTACTTCTTCTTGTTGCTCAGCTTGTTGAGCTTGGGCTTAAACTTCTCCTTCTGGTTGTTGCTCAGGTACGGGATTGGGCACATTCTCGTCAGCCATACTGTTAAAAACGAAAACATTAGTATTAAAATAATCAACAATAATGTTTTATGATTTAACGAATGACCACCCATTAGTTCGAATTAACTACATGAATGATCTCATTCGTGTGATAATACTTTAACAAATAACAATCACATACGTTATCCTAACGAATAGACCTATTCGTTACATTATCTATCCATTCGTTACTATAACGAATGACTCACCTATTCGTTATTACTAAAGAAAGATAATTCATTTGTTATACAAACGAATAACCACATACGCTAAGCTAGCGAATGGGTTGGATATTCGTTATACAATAACGAATCAAACTTTATTAAGTTAATTGACCATAAGAGTCAAGGTCAAAATTAACCTGAAACTCAAAAGTCAAACATGCATTATAGTTATATAAACCTAAACGATTATGACTTCATTCTTCAATTAACCCTAAACGATTAGGTCGTAACTCATTCGAATACACGAATGAATGAACAAACATTATTAAACTATCAAGAATATCAAGTAATTAATCAATTTTGTTTGCAGTTCAAATCGGTTTGTTTTAAGAATCAATTAACCCTAAAACACCGTTGAAATCTATCGAATCTTGTATCTCCAGAATCGTATGTACCTGTAGATTATCACTATAACAGTTAATTTGAGTAATAATGAAGGTAAAGATTCTAGGAAAAATTTGCAAGAGGTTTGCTAGCGTTTTGATGAAATAGTGAATGGACGGATGGAGTTTCCATTCGTCACCTAGGGATTATAACCCTGTCAATAATGTCAAGCAAAACGAGGCAATTCGTTAAATTTTGAATTAACGATAACCCCATTCGTTAACTTAACCCATATTCGTTTATAATTCACACGAAAGAGTCACATTCGTTAAGTTTTTACATATAACACTCTCATTCGTTGAATTATTAACGAATGATACATTAAATTTTCCATCCGTTACAATAGTACACGAATGACATCCCATTCGTTATATCAGCGAAAGCGAATGTTCATCCATAGCGAATGAGTCCCATACATTATGGATAAGAATGAATGACTTGTCATTCGTTAATACTATTATACCGAATCACATAATTTGTTAACGAATGAGTCATAAACTCATTCAATGAATTAAATAATCAATTAAATCCAATTAGGGTTTTTAATTGAATAAAATAATATTATTTACATTATACCCGATCAATCGTTGACTAGAAATAATTAACTTAAGCGGATTTACTTCAAAAATAATACGTTAAGCACGAATTAACTTAAATTGGGGTAAATCTTTTTGTTTTTATTTTTAATTGTTTGATAGCTCGGTAAATCGAAAATAAAGCAGAAAAAGTAAAATCTTTTTGATTTTTTTTAATTTTTTAAACAAAAATGAAATACAGTAAATGTAAATCAGTAAAACTAACAACTATTAAAGCAGTACATCTTTTTGTGAATTCGAGCAGCGAATCAGATTGACAAAGATATCACTAAGTAACACTTAAATTTTGATATTATTATACACGTAACCCAACGATGATTGCTGATATAGTTATCCTCTTAAACTTTACACAGACTTTTCGGAAACTTTACGATATTTTATTAGTGTTCAATTAAGCACAAATCTTATGTGGACCCCACCTGTCAGATATAATATTTCTATCTCTTATACAGTGAGTATTCACATGTACGTTTTTCTTGATTTTTAAAATTCGATTAACCGTGATTCATGCAAAAATAATAAATTGAAAATAAAGCAAAAAGTTATAATTTTTCCTTAAGGTCGGTACGACTACACACAAATAAGGTTCCATTTTGACAAAATAAAAAGATAAAAATAAGCAGAAGTTGTATAAAATCTTAACTCTTAATTCGGAAAATCCCGTATTATCGCGCGGACAAAAGTACAAGATTTCATACGAAAAACCAAGAAAATAAAGCAGAATATTCAAATACTAATCCTTAGGTCGGATAATCTTATCGCGCAGGAGAGGATCCAATATTTGATTAAAAATAAAGAAAAAATAAAGTTGAATTTTTTGTAAAATTAAAGACAAAATATTAATAAAACAGAATTTTATTAAAAAATGAACAAATGCACACACAGTACTCTTTTTAACATTTTGATTTATTTAATCATATATAGTATCACACGTTAAGATGTTATTCCACTAGATTCGGCCTTCGTAATATTTATATCTTATCAGTTCCTATATAGTCTGTCAAGCCTGTCATAGCATATCATATTGTTGACCTTACGTATTTTTTAATCTAATTTATTCATGTACTAGATCAATCCCGTCAATATACTATCATTTTTCCTTTTTGCTTAAGAACTCATTTTGAGGAGCATTTTTCGATGTTTTTTAATTTTTTTAATATTTGTATGTTTTTGAATTTTTGAAAATTTTTCTGTACAAACAAAAACCACAATATTTTTGTATTTTTATATTTTCTCCCTCTAAAATCTTACAAATAGAAAATAAAAACACGACAAAGAAAATAAAAGTGATCTAACTGAGCTTTTGAACATCTTTCAAAGTTTTTAAACCTTTTATACCAAGTAGATATTGAAACGCTTTTTGTCAAAAGCTGTGGTATAAAGGTCAGCCTTTTGAAAACCCATGTGAATTTTTTCAATGTCAATTAATTTCTTTTCAAAATAATCACATATAAAGTGATAACGGATTTCAATATGCTTTGTTTTTGAATGTTGAACCGGTTTTTTGGTGATAGATATGGCAGCTGAATTATCAATATAAATTGGAGTAGTAAGAAATTTCAAACCGTAATCCCGCTAATGCTGCTGGATCTAGAGTACTTGTGAACATCAACTCGAGGCCGCCACATACTCCGCTTCGGCTGTTGAAGTAGAGACCGTTGTCTGCATCTTACACTGCCAGGAAATAAGCCGGTTTCCTAAGAATTGACAACCCGCCGTTGTTGACATAAAGTTGATCTTGCAACCCCATAGTCGGAATCGGTGTAAGTAGTCAAATCAATCTTATCGTCCTTGGGGTACTACAACCCGATGTCGGGATTTACCCTCAGATAATGTAAGATTCGCTTAACCGCCGCCAGATGTGTCACTCGGGGACTTGATTGATACCTGGCACACAAGCAAACAGCAAACATAATGTCAGGTCGAGACGCAGCCAAATACATAAGTGAACCGATCGTAGCTCGATATAAGGTCGGATCTACGGTATCCTCCAGTTCGTCCGGTGACAAGCTGTGACCCATGGGAAGAGTTGTATATGGGATTTTTCCGGCAGATATCTTGAATCGGCTCAAGACATCGTTCACATATTTAGTCTAATGGATAAATTTCCCTTCTTAGACTGGTGAACCTGTAGTCCCAAAAAGAAACTCATCTCTCTCATCGAACTTGTTTCAAATTTCATCTGCATCGTAGTCTCGAATTCCTTGCATATTCTGTCGTTTGTTGAGCCAAAGATGATATCATCAACGTATATCTGTACTAGGAGCAGATCATCACCAACATTCTTGTAGAAAAGTGTACAATCAACCATCCCCCGTTTGAAGCCACTATCGATAAGATGGTCAGCCAACGTGCTGTACCAGGCTCTCAGGGCCTGATGTAAACTATAGAGCTTTGTTTAATAGGTAAACACGCTCTGGATAATCAGAATCTTCAAAGTCGGGAGGCTATTTCACGTATACTTCCTCGTGAATTTCCTTGTTAAAAAATGCAAGCTTAACGTCCGTTTGATAGTCCTTGAAGTTCTTATATGCTGCATAGGCCAAAAGATGCGTATCGCTTACAATTGTGCTACTGGAGCGTACACTTCAATGTAATCTATGCCTTCCTACTGATTATACCTAAGAACGACCAATCGTGCCTTATTGTGCACGATCACCACGTAGTAGTCTTTCTTGCACTTATATACCTATTTAGTCGGTATCGCTCGTTTTACTCTATCGGGTTTATCTATTAGGTCCCATACACCCAGTCGTACAAACTGTTGCAGCTCCTCCTACATAGATTCTACCCAAGATAGTTCCTTGAGTGCCATCGTGACACTCGTCGTTTCGATCTGAGATAAGAAGCAGGTGTATCGTGCAATATTCAGAATACCAGTGGCGTGCATATCCGCATAAGCACACAACACGGAGTCTTTCGTAGAAGATACATTAGAATCAGCTTCTTCATCACATACATTAGCCAGTTGGTGTAGATTTCTATCACCGTCATTTACATTACCGATGATCTATTCCTACGGATGATTCGTGTGAATCCTTAGGGAAGGATTCACAGGAACCGATACATTATCACCGAGATTGGTGATATTCTCCTCGGCTGTGTCTAAAGAGACAGTCGGTGACACGTCTTCAGTTTGAATCGGCTCGTGAACTTCTTGAGCTTCATCCAAAGGAACTGAAGATGAATCAATGAATTCAACTTCATCGGATGATTCAGAAAAATCGTTTGACGTTTCAGAAGGAGTCGGTATTTCATTCACATCATGTGTTGAAGAACTTGGCTTTGGAATACATTGATCTTCCAAATAAGCACGAACCAAGTCTTCAGATATTTCTTCAACTAAAGGTGTGAACGAGTTAAATAAGGCTTCATAATCAAACATCCAATCAGGTCCCTTGCCGGTTGGAGGTGTAGTGTAGCTTTGACAGTCAACATGGTACCATTCTTTTATACATCCCGAAGAAAAATTGAAGACCCGCTTCTTGGGTGAGTTATACCCTAGAAAGTACCATTCAAACGCCTTTTCGTCGAATTTCCCGGCGACTTTCTTAAACATCGTACATGGACACACGAATGGTTCCAAATACTTTAAGTTCGGCTTACGGTTATTAAGAAGTACATAACTTGTAACGCCCGTTAATTTCCGTTAAAAAGATTTAAGCCTTGTAAAGTTTGTATATTTTACCGAGACCAATCCGGTATTTTTCAGGGACCTCCTTGTCATTCATGTAAGTCCTAATTTTCATAATTTTGGAACAAGACACCCCCATTTGAATTCTTGAGGGGCTAGAGTGTTAATTTATTATAACAATATCAAAACCCTAACTCTCTTTCTCCCTATGTCCGATCGGTAACTGCATCCCCCTCCCGTTCACGTTTTTTTCACCTCTCCAACCATTCTCAAGTGATATTCAACCAATAGATAAACCCGATCGGACATAGGGAGAAAGAGAGTTAGGGTTAGTATTATGTAATTGAAGGTCTTTTTCACCATTTAAACTGTTTATTGAACCCTAGAGATGTCATAAACATATTAGGGATTGAGTTTTGTTGATAACAGTTGCTAATAGATTCATACTCGTTTATTGTTTGGTCTAAAACTCGATGAAAATTGATTTTTTTCATCGATTCTTGATTCCATGATATTATACTTTGAGTCTAGTTTCTAGAAAGGTATAATTTGTAATTTTTGGATGAGATTTGAATGGTTTTTATAATTTTATAAAAACGTGTGTCAAAGCTGATGCGGGGAGTCTGATTTTGGTATGTCTTCTCGACATCATAACTCTTTTTTAACAAGTCCAAATTGGTTGGTTCCACTTCTGGAACTTCATATTTTGAGTAAAGATTACAACCCAATTGGAATCGTTTAATTTGGTTGGGTAATGATTTTTAAACAAATAAAACACTTTTGTTGCGCACTGAAATAACTGCACATACCTTTCTGTGTTGGAGAAATTTTTATGATTTTTGTGTGAACTAGAAAAATCTAATAAAACTACTTTTCTAAACCTAAGACATTTATTCAACTCTGGTAAAAATTTCATAATTTATTTCTTTGATTTTCCTAAGTAATAAAATACATCTTTGCATGCTAAAATCTGCATGTTACACTTGTTATTGATCGATACGTTCGTTTTAGGCTTAACCAGTGACTGTTTAATTGTGTTCTTGTCGGGGATGTTTTGTCACACCCCGTTGAGCGATTTGCAGAAGCGTAAAATGGAAATGTAACAGACACTTCTGGTATCAACCACCTTGGTTATAAAGAACAATACATACTAGTTTACAATATTTTACATCGATTTAACTTTGTTTACAACTAGGTGATACAAACTAAATCCAGCCCGTTAAGCGGCTGTACTTCCTATCAGCGCACTTGCATCAATTCACCCAGCATTGATCGCAAGTCAAACATGTAGCACATTGACTTTCTAACCCAATCCAGTACCTGAAAAACATGTTAAAACGGGTCAACTCCAAATAGTTGGTGAGTTTCACGAGTTTCAAGAAATCAGTTGTGCGTACACCAATCACAGTTTGTAAATACGCAAGTATGTATGTATTTACGTTCACAAGTACGTTTGTTAGTATGTTTATGATGTAATTATGCTAAGCTACAGTGAAGCTTTGACTGTTTGTGCTGCGTGCATCCATTTCCCACGCCCAATCAACCACTGTGGCTCCTTTCCGCCCACAACATGCCTCGAGTAGCTATGTCTAACACTACATAGCGTATTTGTATAATTATGGTCATGTGCAAACGGCGCTAATGTGACACGGCAACCAGGCCGATTCCGTTTGGGTTTGTCAAACCAATAGTAATATTCACAAGCCACCGGCTCGAAGTTAAGCACTGTGTTCGTGGGGACTTTTGTGTGTTAGCACTTAGATAATTCCCATCATCAAACAATACAGAGTATAAATAAATGTATAGCAACATGTTTTTCACCCCAAAAGTTCGTAAAAACAGTTTAAAAGTGGGGTCATGAAACTCACTGTTTTGTAGGCACTCAGTGCGAGATCAGCTTGGGGTTCGTTTCCCTTGCTATCATTTAGTCCCTATAATTAATATTATAATAATATTAATATTTTAATATTATTATAATCTCAATACTAAATTGGGTTGTATAGCTAGTCTGGATATAGCTGTTATATCCAGAAAGTGTTAGTAGGCTTAGATTGTGATGTTGTTCGATGTCTAATACTTAAACCGAACTTGGCTCAGTTTCCCCGTTTTCCCAGCTGGGCCAAGTTGTTCGTTTATGCGTTCAAAAAACAGATATGGGGATGTAATCTTGGGTAAACGTGTTGGTCGATAAAATGATTAAGTTATAAAGAAAGATCACCCATTGGGGTTCTGAATTCGCTACGGGGCCCGTTTCCGTTTATTCAGTTTGATTTGAGAAGAAACGCCCAAAATCTATCCAGATTGTCCAGGTTTCTCATAAAAAGTTCGTTTTTACTTAATTAATCCAAAAATATGATTTTTGATCACTCTTGGTGTTCTGATATTCACGCAGGTTCGTTAATCACGAACTTGCCGGTTTTTATTAGAATTGAATTTGTTTAATCTTCAAATTAGCATAATTAATTAACCGTTAATGATTAAATTATGAAAACTTAGTCACTTATCAAATAAAATATGTAGATTCTTATAAAAATATTTCTGGGATTAATTACTGATTTATTAATTTATAAAAATTCATTTTATCAGCTATATTTAGTCTGAAAGTCGTCCGTTTATCTCAAACGATTTCCAAAAATTCCACAAAAATTCTTGGATGCTCAAATTATATCCCAAAACCATATGTGTCAATTACAGAAGGAAACAAGGTTGTTCAAAATAATTTTCGGCCTAAATTCAGCTATAAAAATTCATACGAACGCATATGCACAAAACACACTTACACTTTTCTAAATTCTCCCAAATTTCATATGTGATCAAAATATACTAAATATGATTTCGCCACAAAATTTCATAATTGTTCAAGTATTTTAACTATTTTTCCCAAATAAACGTCCCAATTCGGTAATAAATTCGCCAAATATTCTCAGATAGTCAAAAAATTACCAAATTTGAACAGGGACTTAATGATATGGTCCCTGATGTCCCTGAAAAATTTCAAGACCTAAAATTTTGCACATCACAACCTTAACCTAAACAGCCCGTAAACGAGTGTTTCGGTATTACCTTAGGGGTTGGCTTGATTTCGCCTTTCTAATCAAGGTTTCAAGATCTTGTGCCTCTGTACAGGCTAGATACAAGTCCTATAACACAAACCAAGCATGTATCATCAACAAATCAGCCTTGGAACTTAGGGTTTCGGTTAGGGTTGTAAACCGAACTTTTGAACCGTAAAAACGTCGTTTAAACCCTCTAATCCGTGTTTATGGTCAATAAAACTATCAACCCAGGTTTCTAACCATGTGTATGATCAAAGCATGTTTTTGGAAAATTTTTAGGGTTTTTGCATGGTTAGAAGTGATTTTTGGTAATCAAATTATGTTTATATGTAACTAAACATGATTAAACAAGTTGGAATTTGAACAACATGGTGATTATAACTTACGGTTTGGCTGGGAACTGGATGAGCAGAGCAAAAGAAGCTTCAAAACGTGATATGATTGTGAAGTAGCTTAAAGAATAAGTTTAAGGTTGTTAATATATATGAAAAAAATGTTTGGTCCATTTTGGCGGCTGAAGCTTATTGGGCTCCCTTTAGGCCCAATTTTGGCCCATTAATCTTGTTTTGTGTGCCCGAACATGAAATGCCGAGTCCAAGTTTATTTCGAGATCGGTTTTTGGCACGAAAAATATATCGGGTACGACAAACAACGCGAAAACGAGCGTTTTCTACCATTTTTGTGTAAAAATAAAAACACACTATTTGTTTGTAAAAATCAAAAATATTTTCACGAATCTCTTAAAACATTTCAAATAAATGTTTTCTAAGTCTTTTTCAGCTTAACGGATGATACAATGCTTGTTTTGTAATTATCTTTCGCGTTTAAATCCATAGCGGGTAGTTAAACGAGTATGTTTTCATTAAACTGGTTTGCTATCAAACTAAGGCCATAATACTAATATGTTGGCTTGTAATCAACTTATGTCACTTATAGATGGCCCCCCGGGATATCTGAGTCATAACTAGACCCGTTTGGTTATTCGTTTGATCGATACGCGATAAGCGGTCAATTGCTTATTCAACATGTAAACGATAAGGTGTATCCGATTTTGTCATGAATGTCACATGTTTAATGTGAGGTTTTGCTCTGTCATCTTCCTAGGTATGTCATATGTATTATACTTTAGTATCGTGAGCTATGAAGCTCGTTTGATTGATCAATCGTCGATAGATTGAAAACTACGATTTCGGTTGTCTAGATTTTTAATTGTTGTGTTTAACGCGTTGTTTGAGGGGATTAACAACCATTTCAGATTGTGTAGCCTCGGTATGTTATACGGGCTTCGAAAAACATAATTTTTATGTTAATGGGGCGAATTGGTTGTCGGTTGCTCAAACGGGTCGGTACAACGCAAATTCATGTTTAATTTGGTAGTTTATTCGTTATTCAAGCGAATTGCCGACTGATGTTCGGTTTATTTGTACATATTTATTTGGGTTAACGTATTTGTTTTACTCGTTTATTTTAGGAACTTTGGTACTTCATACATGTTTATTGTGTTTCAGGTCACAGGTACTTAACGCGCTTAATTTGGACCTGTATGAGCATGGAATGAAGACCCGGGATGTCGAGCACGCTTACCGAGGCAGTTAAATGAAGTTGCTGAGAAAAGAGGCCCATCACGTAGCGCGATGGGTGTTGAAGGTGGGGCATCGCGCTACGCGATGCCCTGTAATTTAGACTGCATTGACTTTTGGTCCATCGCGTAGCGCGATGGACCAGGAGAGGAGGCCATCGCGCTACGCGATGATCCCTAGAATCGTGAAAGTTAGGGTTTTATTATATAACACATTTGGACGACCCTAGACGCCATTCTTCACCTTCCAGGCGATTTTCATAGCAGAAGATAAAGCCCCCATTACTTCCAATCATCTCTAAGCATCATACATGGCCTACCAGATCATAACCGAGGCTCGAGAGATGTCGATGCGCAGCTCGTTCCTTCGAGTCATACCCGGGATGTATAGTTTGTAATCTTTCAGTTTATTTCTCATGTACTAGAACAACTAATTGTAATTGTTTTGATGTTAATCTATGAATATTGATGTTTAGTATGTTCGTACAATCAGTCGGTTTTGGTTTATTTCGATCAGAACGATTAGTTTGTCGATTGCTATAATAATTGCTCATAGGATTGTTTGACCTGTTAATTGCAATAAAGCATACGTTTGCCCTTAGTTGAGTCACACTGGCAGGGACCGTTTGATAACCAGTGCCGTGTGTTAGCGAGCGTGGATGCCTAAGGTTTAACCGGTTAGTCAGTCTGTAGTTTACACAAGATAGTTAATCTGTTAAGTTGCATGAGATTGCTGTTTGATTGCTTACTTGGATTCCCGGGTGTGATTTGCTTTGTTTGATTGATTGAATACTTGATTAATTGTTCGTTTATTATAAAACACAAACTGTTTGCTAGTGTGATCATCACTTAGTTAATTGAATTACTTCATAAGGTTAGGAATTGATTTCACTTCACACTGACCACATACTCTTGGTGGATACGATACCTGACTTACCCTAGCTGCTTAGGTTAATTAGGTTTTTGCATGACTCAAACGACGGTCATCACCGACCCATTCAACTCGTGTAGTGTCGTGTTGACTTGTTGGCTGTAATTATACTAAATTTGGTCCACACGGGGCTGAGTTGGTTGCTAAGTACATAAACAGCTTGTTAACGCGCATATTCGATACAATTAACAACTTTCGGGTGTAGTTAGGAAATCCTTTGTCCCGGAATTAAGTAAGGGCGGTTTTGGTAAATACATGGCCTCGGGGGCTGATGTAATTGGAATTGGTATGGTTGAGGCTTTAGGTCCATCAAATCATGCTAGAATGCCTCGTAGGATAAACGAGACAGTATGGTTTAGTTAGTAATCCTTATGTGCAATCTGACAGGTTTGTGATTTGTGATTTTGCTTAGAGGTTCTCTAGCTCATTGCCATTTGTGTGCCTCGTGTCAGGTGAGTTCATGATGCCCCTTTTCAACTCTTTTTACGTTTTGGGCTGACATACACACCCTATTACAATTTTACCTGATTTTACTCGTTTAAACTATTTGGATGGTATTGCATAGGCTTATTCGTATTTGTATATTGATGAAACCATGTGTAAATTATATTCTATGACTTAGGATATTTTAGACCCATTTATGGGCATATATTCCTTAAGGTTATATGTATATTACTTATAGTCTAGGCTTGAGAATATTATTAGGCATAGTATTATTTGAATACGGGTAGACTTACTTGTATTGGTTTTCTGGAATGACCTATACATATTATTACCCTATGACCTATACCTGTTGAATCATATTAGTTCATCGTGATTAAGATATATGTATATATATGCCTATTGATGTGTGTACTTGATGAACTTGCGTGTAAGCGTGCCTTTGGATGTGTGTGCTTGTATGGATTACGGCCGGGTCAAATATATTACTCGGCTTCTTAAATCCCGTGGTGAAGAGGCCCGTGTTGCATATTCATGATACGGACGGCTCAAATATATTATTCAGATCCTTGACTTCGTGACTTGTGATTCGTGGTGAAGAGGCCCGTCTCTTGCTAAACCCGTAATCGGGTCAAATATATTACTCGGGGAAACCCGTGGTGGAGAGGCCCGTATTGCGTGGATTTTCTGTAATAGGGTCAAATATATTACTCGGGGAAACCCGTGGTGAAGTGGCCCGTATTACGTACTGTTTTCTGCTACCAGGTCAAATATATTACTCAAGTTACGACTCGTGGTGGAGAGGCCCGTGTTAGCATAAAATTTCACAGGTAAAATATATATTTATTTAATTATAATTTTCAAGATTTTTGTATTTATGAATTTTAAGCCGATTTATAAACGTTGATTATATTAAACGTGAACTCACTCAGCTCAAGCTGACTTTGTGTGTATGTTAGTTTGATTTTTCAGGTTAAGGATTGGAGATCATCGCTTGGACGTGCTAGAGACTACTCGGATGGTTGAAGGCATTCTTAGTCAAGACTTTCTAATAAAAAGAACATTTTATCTTATATTTGGTCATGGAATTTTAATACTTAACTTTTTCATTGTTTATCGTTGGTACTTCTTCCCGGATTTTGGGAATTTTTGATACTTATGAATTTTCTGCTATTTATTTACTCTGAACTTGTTTTAAATAAAATGAATTGCTTTTGTTTTAAATTTTTATGAATTTTGGGTATGATTACCAACTGTAGGATTCCTGGGATTTCAGGGTCTTACATAACTGGTTTTTTTGAACTTCTTAACCGTTAGGACACGAATAAGCGTGTAAAAAGTAGTATTCACAGCCTCATTCCAGAATTGAACAGGAAGCTTAGAATCTGCTAGCATCGTCCTAGCTGCCTCGATCATTGTTCGGTTTTTCCGTTCAGAAACACCGTTTTGTTGAGGATCATACGGTGCGCTGAACTTCCTATGTATTCCATGTTGAATACAAAAGAAGTCCAGCACATTGTTTTTTAATTCAATACTGTTATCACTTCGAATTCGTCTCACTTTCAGTTTATAAAGTGATTCGATCTTAGTGATAAGGTTCTGAAACCGGTGTCTGATCTTTTGACCGCATAAATAATACCCATGAGTAATGAGAGAAGTCATCGGTAACAACTAAACAATAGTAATCACCCGCTACGCTAGCCTGATTCACTGGACCGAATAAATCCATGTGAAGTCGTTCCAGTAGAGTTTCAATCGAGTTAATCGATTTGCTCGGATAGGACTTCTTCTGCTTCCCCTTATTGCATGCAACACAATGATTATTAAGCTTTAAATGCTTAAGAGACACACCATCCACCAGATCATTTGCAATCAGATGATTCATTTTACGAATATGGATGTGCCCCATGCGTCGGTGCCATAAAAACGAGTCTTTCTCCGTCGCCTTAGAGACAAACACGTTTCAGAAGGTGAAACTGTTACATTAGTACTCATGTCGAGGACATAAATATCATTCGATCTGGGAGATCGCATGACAACCATTTCTTCAGGAATAGTGTATCCCGGCTTAAGGATCACACATTCCTTATCAGTGAATATGGTAGTGTAATTTTTATCACAAGCTGTGAAACGATCAACAGATTGTGGTCTACCTTCTCACAATAATTTACCCCCTTGAACGTAATTCGTCCGTTCGAGACCTCTCCTTCCTTTGTAATCATTCCCCCGTGATTACCCGCGATAGCCACATAACCTCTCTAAATGTCTTTCACATTGTTGAGGAGATCGAGGTTTTTGGTAATATGTCGAGAACATTTGCTGCCTAATATCCACTTATCACCCGATATAGACCTAGATGAACTCTGCACACAAAGTAAATGATTAGTTTAAAAGGCAGGCCAGGCCTCAGTCTTGGGCTCTCCTTTTGATAATTTTGGGGAAATATTCAATTTAACACTTGAATTCGGAAATGATTGAGGCACTTGATAGTAAGTGATCGGTTTCTTGGTTTTCCTTTTCAAGTTACCATCTTGAATCACTCCCGAATCCGTATTTTTACAAATTCGTTGAGCAAAGCCAACAAATTTGCTTGATACATAAGGAGCATCAACCCGAACCACTTTTCTCGGGTTAATGTTAGAATACATTATGAAAGAATGGTCCACTTGAGATACCTTGGGTGTCGTTTAATATCAATAACTGGAGTATTAACTTTTGTTGTTTGTTTGACATTCTCAACCTTAGCCTTACATTTCTTCACAACATGACCTTTTTCACCACATTTGAAACATAAATGTGTAGCCAAACTCTTTTGTAGTGCAAAAGTTGTTTTCGTTTCAGGCTTCGGTTGAACAACTTCAACCTTTGGAATGTACCGAGTTACCATGTTTGAAACCATGTCTTTTAGTCCCTTTTTATTTTTATAAAACTCAAGATTTGTCGCGTTCGATGAACTCTCCAAACCTGAAGATTTTACAAACTTTATAGGTGTAAAAGTATTCACAGTTGGTTTAGCTTGAATATTAGATGATTTTGATTTAAGAAACTCTTTTTCAAGCTTGGTAACCTTGGACGTGTCGTCATTGTAGACACTTTCGATCATATCGGGTTTCAACATGTTCAAAGGAACTTCTTTATCCTAGAAAACCTTGTTAGGCCCTTTTAATTTAAAGACTCGTCCTTTGTTTACTTTAGGCTTGTTTTGAGGATTAACAAATCTCATTAAGTCCTTATCAGACACTTTTGGTTTGTCTGATTTCGTTACATTAACAGATGGTTTGTTTGATGAACTGATAGAAGATTTCGAACCGTAAACCGCTTGTTCGAATTCTTCTGGTTCACAGAGGATGTGATTGTCATAAGGTATATTCTTACTTTTCACAGTATCCTCTGGTTCATTCAATTCCTCGATCGAACCATCGAGTTCATTCTCAGTGAAGACTGAGTTACTCTTAATATGCATTGATTCATGAGTCTTTAGTTTTATTGAATCAACATTTTCAGGATCCTTATGATTAACATCGGGCTTTTCCGAGGTTGTAGTTGGTTTAACTACCTCGGGAATGCTCGTGTAATCACTCTTGAATGGAGGAGGAATCTCCACAAAACCCAAACCGCTTTCCCGTTCTTTTGATGTGAGTTGTTTACTTCAATTATTTCATTCAAAAGGAACGACGAGTTTCTAAATTTATTGATTTTATTTTTCAATTCTAAGACTTCATTTTCAAGTTTTGTAATGTTGGTTCTTAGTTTTAGAATTTCCTGAAAATGTTGTTCAATGATCACCACTTTACAATTAACCTCGGCTTTCAAGTCGTGGTTACTCACAGGCAATTTTTTGATTTTTAATGTAGATTGATCCAAGAGTTTGGATATTTGCCTATGGCAATCTTTCAAAATTGAAAGCTCATTCACAAGTAGATCATTTTGTTGCAATGCAGACTCAAGCTTACACTTGAGTTTGCAACAATTTTCGCACTCGGTAACGACTTGAGTCGTAGTTGTCTCATGTGACTCATTTATAGATAAATTAAAAGATGAATTAGTACAAACCTCCTCGATTTTTTCCATACAGTCGAACGACTCAGTTTGTTCACCAATCGAATTATCAGAATCCGTCTCTGATTCTTAAATATCGCTGTCTTCAGATAAGTTATCCCCACTAGCATCTTCAAAATTCTAAGCAGGTTCAACCATGGCGAGGTTTGCCTGGTTTCCCAATAACTTTTTCAACTAATCAAGCCCTTCATTCACCACCAAGGCTTGTGAGCTACTAGCCTTGACTTGATCCCCCCTCTGTCGTCTTCTTCTTTTCAGGTACAGTAGAACTTTTCCCAGAAGAATGATCAGATTACGAGGACCAGAATACTCCTTTTTCGTCTTGTCGTATTCTTTAGCAAAGTGCCCAAATTCATTGCTGTTAAAACATTTTACCTTTAACTTATCAAAGCCTACCCTCTTGTTCAACGTGGGTAGATCTTTACCGGTTCTCTGCATAAACCATTTTACTTTACGGACAATCATGGCCATATTCCATTTAAGGTCCACGAGTTCGAGATCATCTGGATCTATCTGATCGTAGTCTTTGTCTGTCGGTTTGCTCATAGCTATCTTACTCCCAACTAATTGTTCGTAAGATGTCATAAATGCGCACATAAACGCGAACTGTTGGTCCGCCTCTTTGATATTCATGTTAGGCGGGGAGCTGGACTGACTAGATCTAGAATTTGAACCCGATGCCATGAAGCATACATTAGGTCCTGGATTACAACCTTGAGTTCCATCAGTAGAACTTTGTGAATAAAATGTTGTAATCAGAACTGAGCCTGTAGAGGTGCTTTCCGGTAACGACCCTCTATAAAGAGTTGGATTATGGCTGTCTTTTAATGAAGTTTGGCACTTCATATCATACTCTCTCTCTTCTTGTTTGTTGATGAATTCTTCAGCAGGCAGATCATCATTCTGGAAGTAGCCACTTTCCTTTAGTACGAGTAGGAAATTCAAATACCTCGGTGGCAAAGCATTCTTTTAAAGTGTCTATTTTATCCACTTCAGTCGGCTCTAACTTACCGGTAGACATTTCAGCAATGAGATGACAAAAACGGTTGAGCATCTCCTCAATGGTTTTGTTCTTGAGAAGCGTAAAATTCCTGAATTGAAATTTCACCATGGTGTTCTTGCTTTCAAGAGTATTCCCCAGAATACGTGTTTTCAATTGTGCAAAAAACGTAGCACAAGGTTTGATATGGCTAAATTGATGAAATATACTTTCGGGTAATGGCATTGTCAACGTTGAGTATGCTTTAGTCTCATTATCAGCAACCTTAATCTCATTTTCCTCGTACAAATGAAATAACTTACCAGTGAACCCAGTCGTAGGACTACCAACTTGTGGTGCCACATACACAACATCAAGATATCTAACGCAACCTGTGACAATCGTCAATTTCAGGTTAACTCCGTTAACTCAACTCCGTCAATTCAAACTTAAAGATCACTGAATCTATAACGCACACCTCATTACATTCAAACTAGGGTTTAAATGACGCTTAACACTTACTACATGTGTAGTCTTTCGGGAATTGCACCGAAACGCAAACGAGTTGACGCAAACGATTGGTGAATAAACGAAAAACGTCAAAACAATAATTATGTGATAATTATGTGTTAGACTTATCATGGTATAAACGTTAACTCAATGTGCTAGAACTAGTTATTTAAGCTAGAAAAGTAACATTTGGAAGTTGAGGGACTAAAGTGTAACATGTTATTATAAATAATAACATAAACTAAAACCCTAACACTCTTTCTCTCCCTCCCAAACCCGACGGCAGCTCTATGCCCCCCCCTTGCGATCGGCCTCATATACACACATACAATCAAGATTGTTCAAGTTTGATTGAAGATTAAGGTGTTAGGAAGGTATAAATAACTATCCTATGCATTCTCTATGCTTAATTTCAATTTTAATGGGTTAATTATAAACCCTAGGTCTGATTTTTATATGTGATGGTGTTCATGTGTCTTGTTTTGATTGAAAGATGTATTGATTGTTGAATTGATAGCTAGTATTGGTGCTATTGCATGTTAATTGTTGTGTCTTTTAGTTTGAGATCAAATAAAACCCTAACCATGTGTGTATGGTGTAATTGATATGCATGGATAGTGGTTATAGTGTCTAGAATGTTATATGAATGATTTGTGGTCCATAGATAGTTAATATGTTGAGTTTGGATGCAAACAGTTTCTGGACAGATTGTGTTGTTGATGTTCAATTGACTGTAACGGGGTGTAAATGTGAAAATTGGTTGAGATAATTGATACTACAGTAAACTAGGTTAAGTCTAGTTTCTAAAGAATGTAAATTTGTAATTTTTGGACGTGTAAAAGTTAACCTTTATGATTTTACAAAAATGTTGTGCAAAGCTGTGTTGTTAGACCTGCTGTTAGGTTGTTTTGTAAATGTTATATCTCATGAACTACGAGACCAATTGGGTTGGTTTCACTTCTGAAAGTTGACTTGTTGAGTTAGGAACCTAACCCAAGTGGTCTTGCAATTATTGGATTTTTCGTTTAACGGGAATTTCAAATAACATTCTGTTGCGCATGAATTTGACTGTTATGAGTTTGCTGTAATGATTTGATTATTGTGAGAAACCTATGTAAAATAAAAATATAATAAAATATGTTCTGGAAACCTAAGACATATATGCTTTTGTGATGATTTTTGGTAAATTAATTGTGATGCTATGATCGGTGGGATAGACTAGTTTTTCAAGTAGAATTCTGTCGTTAAGAAACTAGTTGCTGAATTTTGTGAAAGTTGCATGAAACAACGTGATTGCTAATTTATTATCGTGTTTTGACCAAAATGCCCTTGCGGGAATTAATTGCTAGTTAATTGTTATGTGTTGACCAAATTGCCCTTACGGGGAGTAATTGCTAGTGATGTACATTATGAATACATGACACGTAAATAATTGCTCACACATGTAACGTATCACAAATACACTTGTTAAAGTCACACACGATTCACAAACGAAACACGAAACATGTTGTGTGCATAGGTATTATGTGCCGAGTCTAGAGACTCGATAATAGTTCCGACACTTAGAAAATCTCCTTGTTGTTTTAGAACGCTAGAGAGAGTTTTTCTGTGACGCGCATCTTGGTGAATTATTTTGGGAATACTTCGCAAATAGTGAGTTCACTTACCCCTTTTAAACTGTTTTCAAACGCTTTTCACTTGGGGGAGATAACATACTCCGAAAACGCATTTAAGATTTTGTTAATATAGATTATATATCACTTGTAAAGACTAAGTGGCAAATGCAATAACTAAAGTTTTTTATTCACATCGAACCGTTTAATATTGGATAATAGCGAGTCATTGTTGAGTAGTACTACTGGGTTTGACAAACCCCACCCAACGCTAAACTCGACTGGAGGTCGAGTGGGTGTAATCTTGGCTAAACACATACCATGGTCGGGATAGACCTGGTGGCAAGGCAAATGATAAACAGTCAGCTTTGGTGTCGAACACTTAGTAATACTTGTTTTATAGGCTAGCTACCTATAGATATATAATTGATTTAACACTATCTGGTAACGCAAAACGCTGAACGCAAAACGCTGAACGCAAACGCTAAACTCTTTATTTTATATAAACTTGTGAACTCACCAACCCCGTGTTGACACTTTTAGTATGTTATTCTCAGGTAGCCGAGGCAGGCGCGCGGTATAGGATCATGCATTGTTTGAAACGCTTTTGTTTATGCAACCTGATTTTAAACTGTTATTATGGGGTTTTGAGTCGTCCTGCGTGACGCAACTTTTATCTCTTGGTTTTTACGCTTCCGCACTTAATTTCATTTAAACGTTTTTATGGTTTGATTATAACTAATGATTCCGATCCTGTTAGTTCACACCCTCTGACAGTAAAACTCCGTTAATGGATTTTGAGGGTGTGACACAACTAGGGTGAAGAGACCCTAAGTGAGCTCGGAATCTTGGTTCCCATCTAGCAAAGTCTGATAGTTTGAGTAATTTCAGACATTTGTTATGAGATCCGATCTCATTGTCCATGGTGAGCATCTGTTGCATCAGCACATTTTGAGAAGCAAGTGCGTAATACAAAGCTTGGTTAGGTGAAGACATGTTTTTATGAATTTCAAAAGTCAAATGACTTAAATAGACAAAATCAGAAACTTGTCACACGAATGGGTATACCTTTATGAACACGAATGAGATGTTCTCACGAATGAGTTTTTAACGAAAGGGTTTATGAGTAGCGAATGAGGTAGTTTAGCGAATGTGTCTGAGTAGCGAATCTGTGACTTAACGAATGGGCTTTGAATTACGAATGACTAGTTTAGCGAATGTGTACAGTAAATTGATTTCCGTAACGAATGAGTCCACGAATGATTGTATACAAATGAGCAGTTACAAATCAGTTATGATCTGCTTAATGAATGAGCAATCAAACAAGTAACAAATGTGCATTCATCAATGTTCATCAATGTCCAGATATTCAAACAAGTCCAGATCAGTCCAGATCAATCCAATTCACCACAAATCCTATCCAAATCAACTCGGAATTTCGATCCGAACCTATTCGGACTTTAACTGAATTCAATTACACTATAAACAGACCTTAATCAAACCAAATTCAAACCTCAATCGATCCCACCATTAACGCACAATCAATCAAACTCAAAACTAATCCAATTACCAATCCAAAACTCAATCAATCTTCAAACTCAATCCATTACACCTAAAACAAACCTCTAATTCAATTAATCAGTCTTATTCAAACTCAATTAAACCTCTGTTTTACGATATTACGATTAACCTATCAATCGCTCAGTTCATACTGAATTAAACAAGTTATTATCAGATTACAATACGCTTAACACTTGAACAAACATGAAGATCAGATCAGTGGCTCTGATACCACTTGAGAAAGCTGAATAAGCTCGAGCTGGATCTACATCATGATGACATCGTGATGTTCATAAATGATTATACAGCTATGATGGATGAATTACGTTAGTGTGTGTTTGTGTGTGTGTTCTGAAGATATTTGGACAGAGTAACAGAGTGGAAATACGATTATGAAAAAAAAACTGTTATTACTTTAATGATAATTACATATATATATAAAGGATGACCACATTCGTTAAGTTATCCCTTAAAGAATGTGTCATTCATTTGATTAAAGACATACGAATGTGGTCTTTACAAGTGTAAATTCTCACTCTTTACAAGTGTAAATTCTTGATCGATCTCATCCCGATGCAAATGGGAAGCTTCAAAATCATAGTAGGCATGGATTGTTTAGCCTTGCTTTGTGCCGAAGTTGTTTGTCATGACGTGGTGAACGGTACGCTTTTAGTAAATGAACATTTAGCTTTAAGTTTATTTGATACCGAAGCTGATAGGAGTTTTAATTCTTTTAAATTTAAGTCCAGTCTTGCGATACCCTCGTGCCAAACTTTCTTGACCATTTTCCGTCGAAGGCGCCAATGGTAGCTCCATCATTATCGATTCGGTCATCCGCGATTGCATCCTCACTCTTTGCAAGTGTAAATTCTCGATCGATCTCATCCCGATGCAAATGGGAAGCTTAAAAATCATAGTAGGCGTGGATTGTTTAGCCTTGCATTGGGCCGAAGTTGTTTATTATAATAAGTTTATTCGAATTCCACTCACCAATGGTAAAACTTTCAAGATATTTGGCAAAACATCTCCCAAGAAGCTCAATCTCATGTCATGCTCTCAATCTCAAACGTACATGCGTCAAAAGTACGTTCCACTCCTAGCTCAAGCAGTGACAAAAGACCCGAAGGAAGAAAAATCCAAGATATTCCCATTTTTTGTGATTTTCTCGACGACGTCTCCGGTTTTCCACCCATTCATTCGGTTGAATTTTGAATTGACCCTGTGCTCGGAGCAACTCCCATAGCTAAGGCTCCCTATCGTTTAGCTCCTTCGAAAATGCAAGAATTGTCAAACCAAATCCAGGAACTCTCCAATAAGGGTTTTATCCATCCAAGATCCTCTCCTTGAGGCGCACCTATTCTCTTCGTGATAAAGAAATATGGCTCGTTTCTCATGTGTATCGACTACCATGAACTCAATAAACTCACAATAAAAAATCGTTACCCTTTTCCTTGAATCAACGACCTCTTTGATCAACTCCAAGGCGCAACTTGTTTCTCCTAAATCAATCTTCGATTGGGTTATCATGAATTGTGTGTTCATGAAGATGAAATTCCCAAAACCGCCCACAGTACTCGCTATGGACATTACGAGTTCATGGTTATGCCATTTGGATTAACGAACGCACCAGGGATATTCATGGATTTTATGAACCGTGTTTTGGAAAAATTCATAATTGTCTTTGTTGATGACATCCTCATCTTTTCTAAAACCAAATCTGAACATGAGCATCATTTACGATCTATTCTCGATCTCCTAAGAAAAGAACAACTTTATGCTAAATTCTCAAAATGTGAATTTTGGTTAAAGGAAGTTCAATTTTTGGGTCACATCGTCAACAATAAAGATATTCATGTTGATCCCACAAAATTGAGGCTTTAAAATATTGGAAAAATCCATCTGCACCTACGGGAATTTGATCTTTCCTTCGTTTGGCCAAGTATTTACGGCGTTTCATTCTTAAATTCTCTAAAGTCGAATTGCCCCTCACAACATTAACTCATAAGGGAAAACCTTATGAATGGGGTACGAAAAAAGAAAAAGCCTTCCAAACTTTGTGGTAACGATGACTTTGTGGTATTTTGCGATGCATCTAACCAAGGTCTCGGTTGTTTTCTAATGCAACGACGTCAATTTATCACTTATGCCTCAAGGCAACTTAAAGTTCACGAGAAGAATTACACGAATCACAATCACTACCTTGGTGCCGTCGTTTTTGCTCTAAAAATCTGGAGACACTACCTTTAAGGTACGAAATGTGTGGTTTTCACCGAACATAAACGTCTTCAAGAAATTTTTGACCAAAAATATCTCAACATAAGGCAACGACGATGAGCCGAATTACTTAGTGATTACGATTGTGAAATTTGCTACATTCCCGGTAAAGAGAATGCCATGGCCGATGCCCTTAGTCGTAAGGTTAATGCCAAATCCATTGTGCTTCATAGCATCATCATCCAAACCGATCTCCAAAACCGCATCTATCAAGCGAAATTCACTTCCGTTGATGAAGGAAACATGCACGACAAAATGTCATTTGGACCCGAACTTCAAGTCGAAACCAAACCTAATGGCTTACTTTTCTTCCTCAATCGCTTATGGGTTCTTGATCATGACGAACTTCGTACTTGCATTCTTGATGAGGCTCATAAGTCACGGTATTCTCTACATCCCGATGCGGAAAAAATGTATTTCGATCTATTTATTGGTGGCCCCGTATGAAGAAAGATGTCGCATTTTACGTTTCAAAATGTCTAAAATGCTCAAAGGTTAAAGCCGAACATCAAAAGCCTTTTGGTGTACTTGAGCAACAACCGATTTCCATTTGCAAATGTGAAGACATTGCCATGGCATCACCAAACTCCCGAATACTCAGCTCGCTTCATCATGATCTTAGAAAAGTACTCCGTGGAACAACTCGCTCAAATCCATGTTCATGAAATTGTATGTCGCCATGGTACACTGATATAACGTTTATTATACATTAATCCAGTGTACATTTTATTTATTATTTTATTAGTTTTGCGTGTTTTCTCGTAAGATTTGTATACTACTAACTTAGTTTTATGTTTTAGGTTTCGGGTTTTAATTCCAGTGAAAAGAGGGCAAAAAACGAGCAAAAACAAGCCGAACCGGAGAACCGAAGGATCAGGAAACGAACCGGACCCAACCAGGAGAGAACCGGACCAGCTAGGATGAACCAGACCCCCCCCTAGGCAGGAACGCCACATGACGGGGAGGGGGGAGCCCGCCGCGCAGCGCGGCAGCCTTATGGTCAGCCCATCTCCAGAATCTTCCATGTGTTAGCCGTCTTAACTTATTTTTGGACCCCTGTTTCCTATATAAAGACCCCTAAAACTCACCATTAAGCATACCTTGAAGTCTAGACGAATTTGGTGGGTTCCGAGGAGTCCGAGAGCAGTTTCCGGCAACTTTGGAGTCGAAAAATGAGCTGGTGTTGCGTATATTGGTCGAAGACGAAGAACACGGGTTCTATCTGTTATTTCTTTCGTTTTCATTATTTTATCGCCATTAATTCTTATATGTTTGTTTGTTTAAACCTAAGATTATAGGCTAAATTGCATGTACTGCCTAGGTTATGATGAACTTATTTTGATGTTTTGATTTGACTTTGGGATTGTTTATCGTTATAGTTTTTATGATTTAGTAAAAGATTTATCTATAATTTATTGATGCATATGGATACTTAGGATTGTTTGATGAGTTTTGCTCCATAGTTTTCCTTGATTATTGTTTGTCATATGATAGGATTGCTATTAGGTCAATTACTTTGTGTTTTTGATTATTTTATGATTGATGTCATGATAAGATCATAGGAATAATATTGTCAAATAAACCTAAGTGTGCTGCTAACCTAAAATCTATAAAGTGCTAGGTTATTGATAAGTCTTTACTATTTAATCTTGCTAGATATAGTTCTTCGTAAGGAGTCCGTCTAGGGTTGATTATTTATTTTTGTTTATCAAATCAATTAAGTATAGTAAATTGCCTTTGATTTCTGCGCTGTAAGGTAGGATTTCGTATAAAGGAACTAAATTATAAACAATTGGGTGACCGTAAGCGAACTTGATTTTAATACTGGTGTGCGTTAAAACTTGTTAGCAATCCATAGGTTTCTCTTGAGAAGGGTCAGGGGTCCTGTTCGGGTTTTCTTATAAATGTCTATTTTACGATCCCAGTCCATAACTAAATATTTTCCCGAGTCAATTCATTACTGAAATTTAGGGGAGTCTAACCTAGGTAGTTTTCTCATCGTCATCTTCTTTTCATAAACAAACTTCGTTTTCATTACTTGTTTTCTTAATTAGTTTTTAATTATGGTATTAAATTAGTATTTTAAATAAAAACCCTCAAACAAATATAATTAATAAGTCTTGTTTTGTAGTCGAGTCTAATTAACTAATAAACGTAATTTAAAGAGTCTCGTGGGTTCGATATCCGGACGTACTTAGCTTTACTAGAGTCGATTGGTTCACTTGTCGGTTAGTAGTTTAGTCAAGTTTTAGAGAGTCTAGAGTATTACTTAGTGTTTATTTTTAGTTAATTTAGTTAATAAATATTAAACTACTTCAAGCACATCATATACCATTGCCCATAATCTTTGACCGCGATGCTCATTTTTGGAAATCGCTTCAAGATTATTTGGGAACTCGCCTTGATCTTAGTATCGTTTATCACCCTCAAACCAATGGCCAATCCGAGCATTCAATTCAAACCCTTGAACATATGCTTCGATCGTGTGTACTTGATTTTGGTGAAATCTGGGATTTTCATATTCCTCTTATTGAGTTCTCATACAACAATAGTTTCCATTCTAGCATTGGTTTGGCTGTGTTTGAAGCTCTCTATGGTCGCAAGTGCCATTCTCCGATTTTTTGGATAAAGATTGGTGAATATCAAATCACTGGTGTCGAGATGGTTCAAGACACTACCGATCATATTGATCAAATCCGTAAGAATCTCCTCGCCACTAGAAGTCGTCAAAAGAGTTATGTCGATAAACGACAAAAGCCTTTCGAGTTCAACGTTGACGGCCTTGTCCTTCTCAGAGTATCCCCTTAGAAGGGGGTAGTCCATTTTGGAAAGAAAAGAAAACTAGCACCTTGCTTCGTAGGAGCATTCAAGATCCTCTAAAGGATTGGAAAAGTGTAGGTTGACTTGTAGGACTATAAGATAGACGTGTAAGACGTGTACGAGGATATCTACTCTTCAAATACTAAGTGCGGAATTCATAGTATAGGTAAAACATATAAGAAACTCTTTTAACTCTTCAAATTTTACTGATAACAGCGAAAGTACAGTAACGATTTGACAATATTACAGAGCAAGTGCTTCTGGATCACCAACTATCATAAATTAGAATGTATAAGTCAATCAAACTATTTATAGACTTCCTAACCACTTATACATCATGTAAGTGTGTTATACGGTGCATAATTTATGCGCCATATAAGATTTATATGCCGTATAAGGACTTCACATTCCCAAACATTACAAAACAACCAGTACTGCTATCTAATACATACAAGAACTAAGCAATAGACATTTAAGAACTAACCCCCCCCCCCCCCCACCCCTTGGATGTTGCTTAGTCTTTGTCTTCAAAAATTTTAAATATTCATTCATCAAGTCCAAAGACCCTTTTACGATACTCCTTTCGAATTTCTTCAAACGATTTGGCCTTTGACTTTTCTTGCGATGTCCTCACAGGTTTGACACTAATCTTGTGTAGAAATTTGGACCACGAAGTTCTTTTCATCCTTTCATCATGTTTAGCTTCGAGCTCCACTTCCTTTTTCTCTTGTTCTTCTCCCAGCTTCCTCCACTTGCTCTCCCGAACTCTTCCTGAATGGATCTTACACAAAAAAGCACACGTTGATTACACGTTAGTATTGCTGTGTTTGATCCATATCTCTATCGTTATGAATTCGAATCTTATTGCAATGTAACACTTGAACATCTTTCTCTGAGCAATTCATCAGCCACATAGGATCCATAACATTTACAGAATCCCTTGTCTTCTCATCTCTCTTTAACATAATCACAACTTCTCCAGTTTCCCTATCAAAGTACCACCGTCTGAAATGAACATGAAAATCATGCTACATAGGATAAACCTGTATGATCTTTAATGTTTCCGACCTGTAATACCTCTAAGTCTTAACAAAATCATTAATTTCTGGATCTATTTTCACCCTTGAAACATGAAGTATCGGCTTTTGTGGAGTCCACTTTCTAAAACCAATCTTTGACTGTCTGGCAATAAACTTCCATAACTCCGGAATCCAGACTTTCTTCGGTGCATATAACAATTCCATCGTACATAATGTCATCACATCAATCCATGATAAAGATTTAAGTTCCATCAAACTTTCAAAATACTGAACACCATACGCCCTTCTCACACCTACCTTTTATATCATTTTCAAATAAGCAATACTTAGACACTCTCCCAAAGCCAATTTCTTCTCTTTCTTGTAAAACTTTAACGGCTTCAAAAATTGCTTATATGGTACAATCTTGTGCCTAATAAACAAATCATTCTTCTAATTGTTGACTTTTTCATTCATCACATAAGCACCATGTTCATCAAACTCCTGACTCAACCTTTCAATCTCCTCATCAAAATCTTCATCAATTTCAGGAAATTCTTGGTTATCCTGGTTAACATATCGAATTTGCTCATTCTCAATCACTTCTTCTAATACAACATCATTAATAAGAATAAGTTCTTGTTTGTCATCACACCCCAAATCAGCAATCGCCTCATTCCCAAAACAGCAAATCCAAATTTCGGGATGAAATTTCCAAAGTAGGGAATACTGTGACATTTGCTATTTTTGGTTCGATTTGTATTTGTTTTTGTATTGTAAGCTTGAACCGTGTTGATTTTAAGATCATTGGATATTAATAAAATAATGGATTTTATGTTATGATCCTTGTCCACACTTGTCTTGTTGTTATATTACCCTTGCCGACCCATAATTCTCTTAATTTATGTTAAAAATCAAGTTTAAACATGTCTGGGAACTGTTTTTGCCAAAAAATAAAAGTTCTACCAAATCTGCCTGTCGCGTAGCGCGATGGGGGCACTCCATGATGGTCGCGCAGCGCGACCAGGTTTAACAACATACCATCTCTATTGTTTTGCTAGTTTTTCGCCTGTTTAAGGCCCGAACTCGGTTTTAACCATCCAAACCAACCAAGACTCAATCCATAATTATTCTAGAACCCTCCAAACTTGATATTATCTCTGGATATAAGTTATTTAAATCAAAAACCATTTAAATAAAAGAATTAAAGTGTGCCGGTTTATCCAGCGAACAAACATATTATCCATTTCCTCAAACCCTTATCCTCCCCTATAAATACTCCTCTATCTTAGCCATTTTCTCCTTCTCATCTTCCTCTATTCCTCCCAAATTGTTTGAACATGCAAAGTTGTTCTAGCTAGTTTTGCATAAGTTTGACTTTAAAAGTCAACCGAACCAAATATTGCATATCAAACCGTTTCGTGTATACGTTTTTGATTTTTTCAGTTGTTCGAAGTTATTTTCTGTTAAGAAAACCATTTTTATCTTTATTTAAGGGTTCTGGGCATTCAATCACATACTTATGCATTTTAGGTCCGTTTGGGTCGTTTTCGGGAAGTTTACTCGCTTACCATTCTTGTTTGAGTTTAGATCTGAAAATTTTACTTTATTTTTGTTTAATGGTTTTGGACATGTGGTAACCATCCTCGGGCTCATACCTAGTCAAGGACTGAACCATACCGAACGCTCATTTAAACACTTTAACTAACTTTTCAGCAACCATGTTGCATTAAACATTCTAAATCTGAGTTTTTCTTCATATTTTAGTTCCATGGTGTTGGACGTGTGATAAACATCCTCGGTCTCATACCGAGTCATGGACCGATCCAAACCGAACACTCGCTTAAGCAGTTTAATTTATTTTAAGCAACCATGTTGCATCAAACACTCTAGATCTAAGCTTTCATTTATATTTTAGTTATTATATGGTTGTTATGGAAGTGTAGAATAAATCTTGTCTTGAACTCAAGTTTTGGGTAAAAATCGAGTAAAAGCGTACACTTGCTTTAACAAGTTAGTCAAGATTCAAACCACTAAAAGTACAATCTATCTTTTTAGTTGTATTTTACTTTATATTTCTCATATTACTTGAGATTTTGGAAGTGTTGGAACAATTCTTGGCTTAAACCAAGTTTCGGGTAAACACCAAGTAAAAGTCAAACTACTCATCTTAACGAGCTAGTCACTGTTCAAACCACAGAAAATCTTTCCTAACCTTGTTAACTTATGTTTCACTTTAAATTATTTATATTTATAAAATTATGGCATGTCGGAATCAAACTTGGCATCGTACTATGACCGGGCGACTTACACTCGCTTAAACCCGAGTTTGGGACTTTAATTAATAAATAATGATTTTATTTAAGTAATTCATTTATTTAAATAATTTGGTATGTTGGATTAGGATTTATACTTATCAAGTCCCGAATCAACTAAACCGAACAAACCATTAAAAGTCAGATCTTGATGCTTACATTAGTGGGATCGTGCACACTAGCACTAAACCAACTCCCCTATATAAATCTTAACAAAGGTTGAGTAAAACTAAACATCAAAGACCCGATTTCACTTAAAACTTTTTTTAATTTTTACATTCTTTGTTTGTCGCATTTCGTAAAATATAACTTAAAATTCCAAAAACCCAAGCCTTGTTTTTATGAACTATTTTACCATTTATATTCCATCTTAAACACTCGATATTAAGGGCATGTTTGAGATTGAGTTTGAAAAATGTTTATTGGCTTATTGGTTTTTTTTAAAAAAGCCAGGATTTGAGGCTTTCGGAAAAATGCTTTTCAACCTTTTGAAAAATTTAAAATAAGAAAGTTTTTTGTAATTACCAAACACATTTTAATTTTTTAGCCTTTTAAAAATACCATTAAACCAACAAGCATTTTTCAAATTCAATCCCAAACATTAACTCAAGATTTTTCAATCTCTCTTCACCCATTGGACACCTCTAGTTAAATGCATAATTTTGAATCTCTTTTGCAAAAATCCCCACTTCCCAACTTATGTTCATCACCAAACCAAAACCTCCCATTATTTCCTTCTTCACAAAACCCCAATCCAAAACCCTAATCTCCCACTTCAACTCAAACCCTAAATCTCTTCACCAAATCAAACAATCACACGCCCAACTCATCACCACCGGCCACGGCGGCAGCACCCATCAACTCCTCACCGCCTTAACCCACATCCCGTCACCCGATTTCCACTATTCTCTCTCAATCCTCAATTCCACTCAAAACCCATCAATATTTAACGTCAATAACCTCATCCGATGCTTCACAAACACCAACTCCCCACAAAAAGCAATCTTTTTGTACTCGTTCATGCGTCAAAACCCCAGTTTCAGACCGAATAATTACACGTTTCCGTTTATGTTACAAGCGTGTGCCAAGTGGGTTATGCTTGGTGGGTTTGTTTCTGGGATTCAGCTTCATGGGGATGTGATTAAACACGGGTTTTACGAAAATGTGTATGTTAGGAACGGGCTGATTCGTTTTTACTTTGGGTTTGGGGAAAGTGAGTGCGCGCGCCAAGTGTTTGATGAAATGCCGGGGTGTCGGGATTTGGTTACATGGAATGTGATGATGGCTGGGTACGGAAAAGCGGGGCGGGTGGAGGATGTGGAGAGGGTGTTTCATGAAATGCTGGAGAGAGACGTTGTGTCGTGGAGCTCGTTGATAACGGGGTATGTTCGGAACGGGTTTTTGGAACAAGGGTTGGATTGCTTTAAACGGATGAATGGTGTTGGGCTGGTGCCTAATGAGGCGGTTTTAGTGACCGTTGTTTCGGCTTGTGCTCAATTGGGATTGATTGAAACTGGTGTAATGATTCATTCGATCATAGACTCGTTGGGTTGTGATATGACGATGAATGTGTGGAACGGGCTTGTTGATATGTATGCTAAATGTGGGTACATTGATAAAGCGCGCCAGTTGTTTGACAAAATGCCTGAAAGAGATACTTCATCATGGAATGTGATGGTATGTGGACTTACCACACACGGGCTCGGCATGGAAGCTGTTAAACTTTTTGAGAAATTGTTAGCAGGAGGACATGCTCCCGACAATGTGACCTTCGTAGGTGTATTGAGCGCGTGCAGCAAGGCTGGTCTGGTAAACGAGGGTTATCTTTATTTCAAGTTAATGACCGAAAAGTACAGAATTGTACCTGAAATGGAGCATTACGGGTGCATGGTTGATATTTTGGCTCGTGCAGGGTTGGTTAATGCTGCCATTGAGCTGGTTGAAAATATGCCAATGGAACCTGACCCAGTTTTGTGGGTCACGATTCTTGATGCTTGTAGGACACATGGGTTAGTAGAACTTGGTGAAAAAACGGGTCATAAGCTAATTGAATTAGACCCAAATCGGCATGGAAGTTATGTACAGTTATCGAGTATTTATGCAAGGTCACATAAATGGGAAGAAGTGGTAAGAACAAGAGGGCTGATAGTGCGTCAAAATAATAATAAAAAGGTTCCAGGATGGAGTTTGATCGAGGCGCAGGGGAAGAGCATAGTCGTGTGATTAAAGAGGTTAGCGATTCCTTTCGGTTTACTGGTGACCCGGGCTGGCAAATGCATCCAAACAGTGAGGAATTTTGGGGTTTGTGAGGAACGTGATGTGATGACTAAAATTGCATCATTAGTGTTTGAAAGAGAGATTGTAGTGAGAGATAAGTGCGGGGTACCACCATATTTTGGCAGGGGAATGTTCCTCCCAAGATTATTGGTAAGAGATCGTAAGCAGATAGCACGGTGATTGAGTCAAGCTGAGCTCAAACTTTGTTTGATAGGTCATCAGTCTTCATTCTTCAAGATGCAGCTCGAGCCTGTAGTTCTAGCTACATATTAATCAGGGAGAATTTTGTATGTCCCTTTAAGGCATTCTGATTTTTGTTACTTTTTGGGTAACGTTTTGGGAAATATAAAGGCTAAAGTTATCGTATTATGAAATATTTTAAGTGAAGTAAATTAAATGAATAGGTAATGATATTTAAAGTATTAGAACTGGTAATATTTCATACTTCAAATTTTGATTGGTATTAGAGAAAGGATATATGAATTTCTTCCAATAAACTTATGTCTATATAAAAGAACTAAAGAAGTCCTTATAAGCTAACCCTTAACTCGTTATGTGTTTGGAGCTTGATCTTATACTCGATGTCGAACGCTTACCTGGTGATTTCTACATAGGGGTGTCAATCATGTCGGGCTGACAGGCTGGAATTATTCAACCCTAACACGACCCATATTGGTACAAGAATGATTGGTGTTATTAGCAAAGTTGATCAAGCATCTGCGGATCCCAAAGCCCTTGCTGCTTGACAAGCACTTGTATCAGGTCAAGGACCGCAAAACGCAGCTGATACTCTATGGACTGCTCTAATCAGTCAAATCAGTTTCCATTGCTTCAGCATAGTCGGGATCTGAGAATCTTTAGAAACTGGTTGGCAAGCCGAAAGTGATAGTTTGAAATCTATATTGACCAGAGTTCCTGAGGGGCAAGCTTGGTAGATTACCTTTGGTTGAGACACTAGCTAAACAAATTCGGAGGTGCATGAAAGTTGGGGTTCCAAGCCTTCTTTTGGGGTAACATCAGTTCTTTTATTATGTTCTGCATTCTTTTGGTTTTCATTTTCGGTCGTTCATTTATATTCATTTAGATTTGTTCACTAAAATCCATTTATGTTCATTCGTTTACGTTCGTTAGTTTACTTTTGTTTAAGTTCGTTCGTTTACGTTTGTTATTATCTTCATTTAATGTTTTTTGGCACATTGCAACTTAATCTTGTTTTAGTAGGCCTAACAATTGTTTTTCACATTGCTTTTAACTGGTTTTGGCTTAGTTATGTTCGTTCATCTATGTTTTGTCATGCTCGCTCGTGTTCGTGAACTGTTTGTTTATACTGTTAACGCACTAACATAAACTAACACGGACACGTTCATTTTTTTAACGATCGAATATAAACAATAAAACCTCATCCGTTTGATTGTTTGTGTTAGATAGTTTGTTCGGTTTGCTTACAAGCCTATTATTAACACAAAAAGAACACGAACAATCTCGATGCAGAATGCAAAAAACTCAAATATACTACTAATTAACTATAGAAGTTCTAAGAAACAAATATGACATATTTTCAGTTCAATTCTGACAAGGAATCCTCTTTCCTTTTTTCTCAACCATGTCTCTCTGGGTGAGTCTCCAAACCCCAATCGAGTTATTTAATTTTCTGTAATCAGTCTCTGAGGTATTTGCATCTTTTGTAGCGTATTGTGTTTGCTGATGTTATTCAATTTTGATTCTTTATATTTATCCTTCTCCCAAATAGATCTAATTATAATGCAATATTTGTGTTTGTATTCACAACTTCTGTGGATTATAATCAAGTCTCTTTTGCAGGGGTGAGACAGCAGTTTTCATAAGTTCTGATGTTCTATGCACTCCACTATGTTATAGCGAAAATTGATTTCTCAAGTAAACTTATACAGCTTCTTTTGTATCTATTCCTGTGTTAATTTTATATCATCCACCTCGATGTCTTTTTGTACCAGGTTGTGAGATGATCAAAGAAATCGAACTGCGCATTCGTCACTAGAACTATGTGGGACGCAACAGAATGAGAATATCTATCAAAAGAAGAAATTTTTTTATCAGGTTTATAGGTTGTCTCATTCACTTCCTCAATGTTCACTTCAAGCCCCATTTCATAGCCATTTAATGCCCTTGTCCCACATGCCTTGTTTCTCATCATCCTGACCCGATTGTAGTTTATAATTTTAGGGTTATGGCTTGTTTTTTGGCCATTGGTTGTTGTTTGAGAAGAGACTTTTCCTATAATTAACAAAGATTTTGATGAATGTAGGAAAAGCCATTTCCCAAACAATTTTTAATTGTCAATAAACTAATTCCGACTTTAGAATTGTTAGTTGCAATTGAATCTGGATGGAGAGAAACGATGCATGTGGGTTGGGGACATTTGATGGTTTTGAAATGGGCCTTGCATTGAATATCGGAGGAGTGCATGAAGTCCCCTATAAACCCGATAATAAATCTTGTCTTGATGATATTGGTTCTGATTCCGATATACTTAGTCTCACACCATCGTGTTCTTTGTTCCTTTTATCCCTTTGGTCTCAAACTCACAGCTCTAGTTCTTGCTACATTTGGGCTACCAATAATTGAGCTGCTTCGTCCTTAGGTGCCATGTCAAATGATACTATTCCTTCATGTATTGATAGAATTAAATAGTTTTTGTTTGTGTCGGTCCAACACTATAATATTTGTTAATAATTACGTGTCCAATATGGTTACAAAAGTTATAATTATCCAACAAGGTTCTCACACAAAAAAGGAGAAAAAAGAAAATTTCTCCAGCTTTAGTAATAAAATAATTCAAGGTTTTATGCATTATAATTTTGGTTATCTAGGCCATTTAAGAAGCCTAGCTTTTATAGGCAATAATAACAATCATTCGATGTTTTTTGTTGCTGCGTATATCCGTATGCAGGGGCGGACCCACATAGTGTGGATCGGGGTCTCGGGACACCAATGTTTTTTAAAAATTTATTAGAAGCGGTATATTAAATTTTTTGAGGACCTCATAAGATTTAATACTTGGAACCCATACTATTAATGTTGATGTGGTCTGGTGAAAAGTCCCTTGTTTTATCTTTGAAAGGTCATGGGTTCAAGTCTTACAAGGCTCAGTTTTTGGTTTTTTGTGTTAATTTTTAGTGTTAATCAATCATTTGATTGCTAATGTTGCAATGATAACTTTGGAAACATTCAAACACCTTTAAAATACATATCATTGTTTTCAACTTTATGCAAGGTTTTCTTTAGAAACATTCAAACACTTTAAAATATCAGTTTTATTTTTCACTAGTTTAAGTTAATGGTTTTCAACACATGCTTATGAAAGGGTGGATCTAGGTTCTATCTCAAAAATGTTTAAAAAAGGGAAAACAAAGTGTTTATGTGTCAACCCGACCCATTTTGACCCGTTCAGGTAGTGATGATTGAAAAGAAAGTTTTATTATGATATTGTTTTTTATTATGTTCTTCGCCTCGACCCGACCTGAACAACGGCCGACCCGAAAAATTTGAACACCGAAAATATGGGACCCCATTGGCAAAAAATCCTGGGTCCGCCACTGTCCGTATGTCCAAGATCTACAAAATTTAGAAGAGAAACAAGCTGGCTTGAGCTCAAATTTCAAGTCGTCAAGAGTTTCTAAGCAAAACCAACTCATTTAGCTTCAAGCTCAAGCTGAAGTTGGCTCAGTTCCGCTTGCTCTTAAGCAATCGTAGTTGATCTATCATTCATAGGTTAAAGAAATCCCTTCCCCTTACACAACCCGCTTTGGGTTTTTCAATTACTGATCTTTTTTTGTTGATTGTGCATCTAAATCTTGATTATTTAATTAGCTAATATGAGTAGACGTGCACAAAAAAACCGGTTCCGGAACCTAACTGGTGGAACCGAATCGGAACCGGTTCCAGTTCCAACTCGGTTGGTACAATACCCGGTTTGGGTATTTTTGTACCCGAAAATCGTACCAGGTTCTCATATTTGTATGTTAGTATCAGTTTCAACCCGGTTCCTACCCGGTTTTTAATTGTAACCGGTTCGGTTCGTACCGGAAAAACCGGTTCTGGCGGGTTTTTTTTGAAGAGTCAAACAAAAGTCAAAGTAGCCGTTGGAACCGGTTCCAACGGTAATATAGCCGTTGGAACCGGTTTTTTAGCCACCAATTAGCCGTTGGAACCGGTTCCAACGGTAATATAGCCGTTGGAACCGGTTTTGAGAGACAATAGATCCGTTGGAAGGAACCGGTTTTTGATGCCCAAACCTATATATAACTTGTTTTCCACCACTAATTTCACCACCAAACTCAAAAACAAACTAAAATACTACTCCTTTAGCAAACCCGTTCTGTTACCCAACCATCCAACTAAATATTATTATGGCACCCATCAAAAAAACTAACAAGAAGGCTAAGAAGAGTGTTTTTGTTGCCCCCGTTCCTGTTACGGAGGACCCAAGGGTTGTTAAGGTAGTCAACCATAACCGCAACCAAGACATATGGAAGAATTGGGATTTGATTGTGGATAACTAAGGTTATCAAAAGGCTCGTTGCAAACTATGTGGTTCAATATTAAAGCACGATTCCAACTCTACTTTGAGAAAGCACATCGAGAAGCCATATTGCAAGGCGTTGAAAGGGATTGGCGCGACCGATCAAATTGACTTGGGTAAAGATGGTACACTATTTCGTTACAACACGACTCAAGTTCAAGATAGAATGGCAAAGTTCGTTATTCAACGAGGTTTGCCGTTTAACCACTTTGATGACCCGGAGTTGACGTCGTTGATTCGCGAAACTCTACAACCGAGATACACACATGTAAGTCGTACTACCTTAAGACGTCATTGTATCAGGTTGTGGGAGTGTGCTAAAAAAGAGTTAATCGAGTCTTTTCATTCTTTAGAAGCCATGGTTAGTTTAACTACCGATGTTTGGTCGGCACCACACGGGTTGCCCGAATCATACATATGTGTCACCGCTCATTGGGTTGATCCGGTGACATGGCAATTGATGAAACGCACCATCGCTTTTGAAAACTTCCCGTTCCTACATACCGCCGAAAAATTGTTTGAATTACTTGATGAAGTTATAATGACTTACAACTTGAGAAATAAAATATTTTCGATTTCGTTTGACAACGCTTCAAACAATACTAAGGCGGCTGAAAAATTTATCATTAAATATTCACCACCTTGTTTCGGGGTTTTTTTTCATGTCCGATGTGTTGCACATATCATCAACTTGGTTGTTCAAATAGGTCTTGACAATGTAAACATTTGTGATGATTTAAAATACTTTAGACTTATGTTACAAGATGTCTTCAAAAGTGGTAAAAGAAGACATCTTGAATATAAGAACTATTGCAAGTCGGTTGAAAGAAAGTATTTGGGGCCGAATTGGGACGTTCCAACCCGTTGGAACTCAACTTGTCATATGTTAAAGTGTGCTTTTGCCCAACGCCAAACTTTACAAGCTTTTCATAACAATCTTGTTGAAGAACGCGAGGCCGATATGTTTCCGGAAAGTTTTTGGGTCCAAGTCGGTTATTTGTTGGAGTATCTTGACGTGTTCAAAAAGTCAACAACAAAATTATCGGGTGTCTATTACCCTACTAGTTGTTGGGTTTTGCAAGAATTATACTATATGTCTTGTGTTTTTAAAAGCTTTGCGGAGAAGAACAAACTCTTCGAAAATATTGTTGCGGTGATGAAAGAAAAGTTCATAAAATATTTTGAAAACATACCGCCGGTCTTTACTTGTGCCGCCGCATTAAACCCCTATTGGAATGTTAATGGGGTTGAAACAACGATTGATGAAATATTCGACAACTTAGGTATGCACGAGATTGACCCGAAGTTGTCGACGGAAGCGAAGGACAAGTTCAACAAAAACCTTCAAGACCTTTATGACCATTATTTTCAAATGTATGGTCCAAGCACGAGATCGTCTTTTGTGAAAAAAAAACAACTAGTAGGCCATGCAATGACCCACTTATAAACTTGATGAATGAGATTCGTGAATCGGCATCTAAGAGGCAAAGAGGAAACACACCAAGTAGCGAACTTGGTCGATATAGTGGAGCAAACTATGTTGAGGGCGCAACGGTCGACGAAATTCGCAATATTGATTTGTTGGCTTGGTGGAAAGGTAAACAAAACGAATTTCCCATTCTATCCGCCATGACTCGTGATTTGCTTGCCGTACAAGCCTCAACGGTTGCTTCCGAATCGGTTTTTTCTCTTAGTGGGAGGGTGTTATCTATGCGAAGAACAAAACTAACTCCCGAGTCTCTAGAGGTTTGCATTTGCCTAAAGGACCATTTGGATGCGGTGGATCGTGTACAACACAAGGCGAACTTTGAAGACGAAATACCAATAGAGCGTCATATTCATGATGAGGAGGCGGAGGACGGGGTTTCTTCCGATAACGAAGACGAGGGTGAAGACGAAGAAGAGTTGTAATTATTTGTTTTGGTAAAATTATTTGTAACTTGTTCAATTAATATTTAGTTTTGTTTTGTTTTATTATAATTACTTTTGTTACTCATGATTAATTTTTGTTACTTTTTTAATAACGACGAATATTTTATTTATTTAAAAAATAACTATTACAAACATTATTAAAACATAAACGATACTAAACATAAGAACTAAAACATAAAAAACAAAGTCCGTCATTTTAATCCGGGAATACTTATTTTTGGGTTGTAGAGCCGGACGACTCTCCCACTTCCGTTTTTTTAGCATCCAAACTTCTTTTCTCTCGACAATACTTATTCGTATGTTTTCGTAATGTCGAGTTGGACCCTGCTTTAAGAAACTTCGAGCAATATTTGCAACGTGCCAACTCATGTGAGTCGGTCATGAGACACAAATCATAATGAACCCAAACATCGGGGCATCTTGTTGTTTCGATCACCATAACAACGTCATCATTAGTTGCCATTTGTTGGCGGTTTAAGGTTAATTGTGGTTTGGAGTGTGTTTTATAGTTTTGGAAGTGGTTTAACAAGTACACAAACAAACCTTGCTATTTATAGTAAAAAAATAACCTATTTATAGTTAAAAAACCGGTTCCAACGGTCAAAAACGGCTATATAGCCGTTGGAACCGGTTCCTAACGGCTATAATATTTAAATTTCAAAAAAAAACCGGCGGAACCGGTTTTTACGTAAAAACCGGTTCCGGTTCATACCCTACCCGGTTCTTAAAAGTTAGCATATCTGGGTATCGTTCGGGTCGGGAACCGAACCGGTTCTTGATTGGAACCGGTGCCATTTTACAACCCGGTGTGAAAAAACCGGTTTCGAACCGGTTCGGGTTTTCCAGTTGAACCCGATTTGTGCACCTCTAAATATGAGAGTAAATGAGACATTTGTTGGTGGGGTGGGTGGATTTGCTATTTTTTTGACCTGATACCCTTGTCATCACTAATATTTGTGTTTGTATTCACAACTTCTGTGGATTATAATCAAGTCTCTGTTGCAGGGGTGAGAGGGCAGTTTTCATAAGTTCTAATGTTCTATGCACTCCATTAGGTTATAGGCTTATAGCTAAAATTGATTTCTCAAGTAACTTATACAGCTGCTTTTGTATCTATTCATGTGTTAATTTTATATCATCCACCTCGGTGTCTTTTTGTACCAGGTTGTGAGATGATCAAAGAAATCGAACCGTGCATTCATCACTAGAACTGTGGGACACAACAGAATGAGAATCGCTATCAAAAGAAGAAATTTTTTTTATCGGGTTTATAGGTTGTCTCATTCACTTCCTCAATGTTCACTTCAAGCCCCATTCATAGCCATTTAATGCCCTTGTCCAACTTGCCTTGTTTCTCTTCATCCTGATCCGATTGTAGTTTATAATTTTAGGGTTATGGCTTGTTTATTGGCTATTGGGTGTTGTTTGAGAAGAGACTTTTCCTATAATTAGCAAAGATTTTGATGAATATAGGAAAAGCCATTTCCGGATCAAATTTTAATTGTCAATAAACTAATTCCGACTTTAGAATTGTTAGTTGCAACTAGATCTGGATGGAGAGAAACGATGCATGTGGGTTGGGGGCATTTGATGGTTTTGAAATGGGCCTTGTATTGAATATCGGAGAAATGCATGAAGGCCCCTATAAACCCGATAATAAATCTTGTCTTGATGATATTGGTTCTGATTCGGATATACTTAATTTTAGGGTTATGGCTTGTTTATTGGCTATTGGGTGTTCTTTGTTCCTTTTATCCCTTTGGTCTCAAACGCCAGAGTTCTAGTTGTTGCTACATTTGGGTTACCTATAATTGTGCTATCGTCCTTAGGTGCCATGTCAAATGGTACTATTCCTTCACGTATTGATTGAATTAAATAGTTTTTGTTTGTGTCGGTCCAACACTAATGGCCAAATTTTAGTTGTTCGTCCTTTGTTTTGCAGTTGCTGGTTGCTAACTTTTAGTTGATTTGCCTCCTAATTGACTAATGGCCAAATTTGTATGAGCGGATTCAGTTTTGACTTGACATGGAAATATTAGGAATAGTAATTAGTGATTTAGATGGATGAAAGCAGTTGAAAATTGTTCAAAATTTCAGCTCTTTATTGTTGGTGGTTACATTTCTTAAGAAGTTACTAGTTATTAAAGCTTTTAGCTGAAAGTTGATGTCACACGTTAATAATTAGTTATAAAGCACGACTAGTTAATGGTTGTTGGATGCGACAGGTGAGGGATTTGTGGGGGGCCCGGGGGGGTGGGGGGTGGGTGGGGGTAACGTAAAACAGGTAAGTTGTGGATGTGCTTACGGAAACAGAGAAGATGAGATGACATGAGATATGGGCAAGAAGAGTGGTAAAGCAGGGAAGTTGCAGGGTGGTTTGAGGGGGCTGATGGGGTAACGAAGGTGATGAACAGAGAAGATATCGGTGGCCAGCCAAAAGCGGCATCCAAGGCGAGAGATGCGAAAAATGTTAATGATTTATCATGCATATTTTTAAAATATTTCCCAAGGCGAGAGATGCGAAAAATGTTTTAATAATTTATCATGCATATCTAAAATATTTCCAAGGCGAGATGATTCGATTAGGTATTTTATCTAATTATTTTGATAGATAGTTTTATTAAATAAAAAAAACTCCTTTTTACGAGTTGGTTGGCTAATGAAAAAAAAGAAGTATTTTTAATAAAGTAAAAACAAAATACGAATTTTAATTTTTACCCAATATACTTGGTTTTTGTGAAAACTGTGTAAATCACTATACCACTTGATTCACATAGTTCTCACCGGTTGAGACAAGATTTTTTATATACACCGTATTGCATTCTATTTGTATTCGTAATAACTTTTCTTTAATTTACCTAGAGGTTAACCTAAATGAACCGTAAATATATAACCCTATTTCGAATAGATTGACCCAAAATAGTATATTCAAATTATAAGAAAGCCTAGAGTTGCCACAATTGCGGAATTTGCTCCTTACAAATTTTTATTTGTTTGAGTACACAAATAAATTACGAATACGATCCAAGTAATAAAGGCCCAAGTTTTCTTTGGATCCCAACTCCAATATGATCCCCATGCTTCATTAGCTCATACTGCTCCTGAAAGAATACCTATGGTTAAAAGGACAAATCCGAGGCTAATCACACGATAACTCCAATAATCCAATTGTTTAAGAAATTGGGCCTTGTAATAATATTTATCAGTAAAAAAGAAGTTTTCTTTAATATATTGTTTCTTTCATTCTTGTATTGGATTTCACCAAATGAAAATGTTGCATTTAATTTTAATAAATTATTACTTTTAGAACTATAAAAAAGATTTCAAAATGTAATGACTAGAAGTGCTGCTGATAATAATGATCCACAAAGAAGAGCCACATAACTCGATGTCATCATACTTACGTGTATTATTACCCATTCCGATTGTAGAGCAGGTACTAATATTGTGGGTTTGTGTATTTCATTTAAAAGACCCAAAGTAGCAAAGCCTTAGGAAATAGTACTTAAGGAAGTTATTGTGGTTAAATCATTTTTTCATATTTTGAAATAAGGGACTATATGAATAACAGAGAAACTCCATGAAAGAAAAATTAATGATTCATAGAAATCACTTAGGGGGAAATGGCCTGAATAAATTCAACGAGTGATTAATAATCCTGTTAGGCATAAAAAAGTAGCTATCATCCCCTTTTCTGATGAATCATATGGTTTTTATTATTTCATTGTCCAATAAGGTTATCAAATGAAGTGTAATTACTATTGAAACAATAGAAAAAGAAATATGAGTTAATAGATGCTCTTAAGTTGAAAATGTCATAAAAATGAAAAAAGGGGGGGGGGATCCCCTATATTAATTAAGAAAAAAGAAATGGGAATTTTTTTTATTATAGGATCTATTGGATGTCTTTTAGAAGATGGCACTCGGACTCGAACTAAGATGTTCTTACACTGCTTCCTAAGAGCAGCGTGCCTACCGATTTCACCATAGCGGTTTGCTCGAACTCATAATAGCCTAGTTATATTCAATCGTCGAGATTGAACAGATCAATTCAACCAAATCAGTTTTTTTAGTAAAGATTCAATTAGTAAAGATTCAAATTGATAAAAAAAAATGAGTTCAAAAGTCAATTTGAAGGTTCATTAGTTTCATTTTATATCCTTTTATTTACTTTTTTTGTCATTCTTTATGGTTTATCTGATTTCATAAATTTGAAACGAAAAAATAAATTTTTCAATGAATTTAAAATATGTCTATTTTAGATTACTCCAAATTGACACATTTTTTGTACAAAATATTGCACAAATTAAGTACTTTTATTGATTGGGCTGAAAATTGGAGATATCGATATATAGAAAACTCATTTCATATCCATATCGTAAATAAATTAACATATATATAATAAATAAATAAAAAATTAAGAAATAAATAAATTATGAAGTCAGAAAGTTATTCAAAATTTTTTAACATGGAATGAATTAGTTTCAACACGCCATTAATTTGAACTAAAAATCTTATACTTGGCCTTCTCGAAAACAGAAAAATTTTTCATTATTGTAATTGTCAAGGTCGATGGGGAAAAGAAAACTCCCCACAACAAAAATTTGAGTGAAAATAGACTAAAAATCAAGAAAAAATTTTGTATTTTTTTCTTGATTTTTTTCCCCGAAAACAGAAGAATTCTTTTCTAAAATGAAGGGTCTATTTCATATTGATTAGAATAAAGACTGCCAATTGTTCATTTTAGATTAACTTTGATATTAACAAATTACTGAGATTTTTTTTTTATTTTTCGTAAAATCCATTCTGATTATTCCGATATTTTAGGACTTATTTGTTTGCCTTACAAAAAACCTTTTTGAATTACCGGTAGAAAGAGATTTCCCTAATGACAAAGCTTTTAACGACGCCCCATATCCTTTCCTTTTCCAAATATTTTTACGAATACGCTTTTTTGATATCAAAGTACGTTTTCTGGAACTGCCATTTAAAGTTACTCGTTATAGTTGGATGTGAAAGACATCTATTGTTCAAAACGAATTCTTTTTTCTTATTCATTATCTATATCTATTTTTTTTGTCTAAAGAAGATTCTCTTCATAAACAAGAAATTTAGATTTAGATATGTCAAAGATCGATGAAACGTGTAAAAAAATGACTCAAAATAACAAAATTTTGATTCCATACGCTGTTAGTAAAACCAAACATTTTGGTTTGGAACTTTTAGTTCTCGTTGTTTATCTCACAAAGTTATCTCTTTATAATCTACTAAATCAAACTTAATAAAATCAATAAGAACCTAAAAGACCATTATTTTACTCATTCTATACTTTATTTACATAGAATAAAATCCCTCAATGGATTAAAAACTTTGGACTAAAAAATTGAGTCTTTTTTTAGTCAAACTTGAGAAAACAATAAACCTTCAATTTGAAATTTTGAACGAGACTATTAATAAATCTCTCAAAGGATACGTGATTTCATAAAAAAATATCTCAGTCATTTTTTGTTCTTTATCGATCAAAAAAGTTCATTTTAGATCTATAATCTTCTAAACTTTACTAATCACTTTACTAATAAATTGGTTTGATTGAAATGGAAAAAAATCAATCCCATAATTAATTAGTTAATGAGTTGGAATAAACTAACTAAAATGAAGGGTTTTTATTTCATTAGACCGATGATCTTAGTTAATCCTATAATTCATATCAGGATAAAATACCATTTTTAGCTTAAATTTTGATCCTTGCTCTATTTTTATTTTACTATTATAAGTATTCGTTTTTATATGTCACTTGGGCATATAAGTTGACCAATTATAAATTCTTTTTTTGAATATTTGAATGATTTTAAAAAGACTCAGAATAAATACTAATATAAAATGATTCAATAAGTTAGTGCATATCTTGATTTTTTGTTGATTTTTTTCGAGATAGGCAAGATCCAGTGAATCGGAAACAATTAATTAAGAATAATTTTTTTATGGAACAGACATATCAATATGCGTGGATAATACATTTTCTTCCACTTCCAGCTCCTATGTTAATAGAGCTAGGACTTCTTCTTTTCCCGACGGCAACAAAGAGTCTTCGTCGCGTGTGGGCTTTTCAGAGTGTTTTATTGTTAAGTATAGTTATGATTTTTTCTATCAATATGTCTATTAAGCAAATAAATAGCAGTTATGTCTATCAATATGTATGGTCTTGGATTATCAATAATGATTTTTCTTTAGAATTCGGATACTTGATCGATCCACTTACTTCAATTATGTCAATATTAATCACTACTGTTGGAATTATGGTTCTTATTTATAGTGATAATCATACGTCTCATGATCACGGATACTTGAGATTTTTTTCATATATGAGTTTTTTCAGTACTTCCATATTGGGATTAGTTACTAGTTCAAATTTGATACAAATTTATATTTTTTGGGAATCGGTTGGAATGTGTTTGTATCTATTAATAGGATTTTGGTTCACACGACCTGTTGCAGCAAAGGCTTATCAACAAGCGTTTAGGCATTTTAGGGTTTTATTGGATAACAGGGAGTTTCGAATTTCGTGATTTATTCCAAATATTCAATAACTTGATTTCTAATAATGAAGTCAATTTTGTGTTTGTTACTTTGTGCGCTGTTCTCTTATTTGCCGGTGCGATTGCTAAATCTGCACAATTTCCCCTTCATGTATGGTTACCTAATGCAATGGAAGGGCCGACTCCTATTTCGGCCCTTATACATGCTACTACGATGGTAGCTGCGGGAATTTTTCTTGTAGCTTGACTTATGCCTATTTTCATAGTCATACCCCACATAATGAATTTTATCTCTGATAATAACAGTTTTTTTCGGAGCTACTTTAGCTCTTGCTCAAAAAGACATTAAGAGGGGTTTAGCCTATTCCACAATGTCTCAAATTGGGTTATATGATGTTAGCTTTAAGTATGGGGTCTTATCGTAGTGCTTTATTCCATTTGATTACTCATGCTTACTCCAAAGCATTATTGTTTTTAGGATCGGGATCCGTTATTCACTCAATGGAAACTCTTGTTGGATATTGTCCAAAAAAAAAGTTAGAATATGGTGCTTATGGGAGGTTTAACAAAACATGTACCAATGACTAAAAATTCTTTTTTATTAGGTACACTTTCTCTTTGTGGTATTCAACCCTTGCTTGTTTTTGGTCCAAAGATGAAATTCTTAATGATAGTTGGTTGTATTCACCTATTTTTGCAATAATAGCTTGGTCCATGGCGGGATTAACCGCATTTTATATGTGTCGGATCTATTTACTTACTTTTGAAGGACATTTAAACATTCATTTTTAAAATTACAGTGGAAAAAGGAATACCCCCTTGGATTCAATATCTCTATCGGGTAAAGAAGGTTAAAAAATAAGTAACAAAAACTTTCATTTGGTAAAATTATTAAAAACGAAGAAGAGTGGACATCCTTCTTTTTTTTCAAACAAAGCATATAAAATGGATGAAAGTGTAAGAAATCTGATCAAACCCTTTCTTTCTATTTCGAATTTTGGTAATACCAAGACTTCTTTTTATCCTAATGAATCGGATAATACGATGTTATTCCCAATACTTTTATTAATTTTATTTACTTTGTTTGTTGGATTCTTAGGAATTCCTTTCAATCAAGATGTGGATATATTATCCAAATGGTTAACCCTGTTTATAAATCTTTTACATAAAAATTCAAACAATTCAATAGATTGGTATGAATTTTTGTAAAGATGCAGTTTTTTTAGTCAGTATAGCCTCTTTCGGAATATTTATAGCATTCTTTTTATATAAACCTGTTTATTCATCTTTTCAAAATTTGGACTTAATTCATTTGTTAAAATGGGTCCTAAGAGAATTTTTTCTGACAAAATGAAAAATGCTATATATGATTTGTCATATAATCGGGGTTACACAGATGCTTTTTATGGAACATTCTTGACCGCAAGGATGAGAAAATTGTCCGAATTCACTCATTTTATTTGATAGACGAATAATTGATGGAATTCCAAACGGAGTTGGTTTTTTGAGCTTCTTTGTAGCAGAGGTTATTAAATCGGTAAGGGGTGGACGCATTTCTTCTTATTTGTTCTTTTATTTTTCTTACGTATCAATATTTTTATTAATTTATTAGTTTTTGAATCTTTAAGTATTCTTTAAAATTTAAGTATTCTTTAAGTCGTTAATTCAGTCTTGACCTTGACCAATTATCCAACCAACAAAACTACTTGTTACAAATAAAATCTTGCTGTTGCATCGAAACATAAAAATGTTAACTAATCTCTCTAACATTGAACTTGGTAAAATGAAATGATTCAGTAATTGAAAAATGAGATTATTCAAGAATACACATTGAATGCTGAGATTACGCATTGAATTTCTGGTAGTAGATCCATAATAAAAGAAGTTTTTGTGATTATTGCAGAAGAAATGACACAAAAGATACGGTAGAGCTAGGACAGTTATTGTATGAGGTCTACCCAGTGCTAGATGCAGAGGCGCATAATAGATTGATATGAACATTATGAGCTGTCCCGTAATAAAACCAGTTGTTGTTGATACCCTCTTCTCGGCTCCTTCTTCCATAACGTGAGCTCGGAGAAGAAAGAGATAGGAGGGTCCTATGGAGAATGTGGTCAGGAATCCATAATAGAGTCCGACCACAACAACCGGATTGATTATCTTCATGCATAAGGATATTGGATTACCTAGTAGAAAAGATTTCAAAATAATCACAAACCTCCCCTTTTTTTCTATTGCAATTTCTGGATTATTATATGATGATTTTGAAACTATCCATATATAGAAAATAAATAGAAAAAGATAGACTAGAAATGACATCTGTTATGTGAATGACACCAAAAGTATATTAAATGAATGGAATTGGGATAGGGATGGAATATAATGAAATAGAGCCACTTTTAAGTTCTCTATGAAATGAGGCATGGAGGGGAGCCGCTACGAAGAAGTTCCGGGAGTTATGAAGGAAGCTTCGAGCTCATCTTGGTCATGGGTTGAGAACGGGAATGAAATTTACAGGGTATTTAGGATTAAATAATTAGGAATGGAGGATGGTAATATTTAGGATTCATTAAAAAATCAAGAATACATTCCTAGGAGAAAGCCTTCCCGTATTGGGCACTAATGTTTTTTTAACATCTAATTAGATCGGGTAGTCATTCAAATTAAGAACGGAAGCTCGTTGCTTTTTCTTTCCCTATAATCAAAATGAAATTAATTGAAACAATTGGGCCCTATCCATTTATTAATTCGACCCAACTTAAAATTGACTTCTATTTGCCCCTTTGAATAATTTAAACGAAGGCTTTGTCTTGAGCCAGAAAGAATCAAATATTCTCAGAACTCTTAATTGATACGACATGCTATTTTTTCCATTCATTCCCTTTGAGGATCAGTCGTGGTCTTCCAAACTTTACCGATGGTATGGACGAATCTTTCGCTTCATCTAAATGTGTAAAAGATCCTAGCTGCACTTAAAAGCCGAGTACTCTACCGTTGAGTTAGCAACCCACATAGAAAAAGGATATGTAGATACAATCAGAATAAACAGAATAAAAAAATGATTAAGTCTAACCATAAATCTACGTAATCAATGAAAAAATTTCCCCAAAAAAGAAATAAATCAAAAGAAAGAAATGTAAAAAATGCTGGACTATCCCCTATTTCTAGGTTATCCACTTTTTCAACCAAAAATCCGAGTAGCAAAGCTAATTCAACGAACCCATCATTTGAATCAGCAGGTAAAAAATCAAACCTAATACCTATGGGACAGATATAAATAGAGCTACTTATCACGATGAATTATATTTGTTCGATACAATATTGTCAATATAAATGTTAATAAAAGAATACGATGGAAAAAGTACAAGAACTAATATTGAAAAAAAGTAAAAAAAAAAAAAGACTTATGTTGGATTGGCATTGAATATGCATATATACTAAAATTTTTAGTTTAGGTGGAGAATAAATAAAGATAAAGTAGAAAAAGGATTTATGCAATCAATAGTGTATTGAATCCATATATAATAAGTCGAATAACGAACTTCGATTCCTTGTTTCTTACTTGGTATTAGAGTTCGAATGAAAACTGCAGGTAATGCCAGAATTTTCTATATTTGTAAGGATCCATCAAATAAGGTTTACTTAGAAAAAGATTCTAGAAAAGCAATGATAAATAGATACGAAGATAGCAAGAAAATAAGTAGAGCAAGAAAAAAATAAGGATATAAAAAAACTTAGTATAGAAAAGATATCCAAAATGATATAGAAATCACTATCCTATCCTTAGTTTTTATTTCCTTAATTTAATTGAATTTCATTTGATTAGAGCAAAGTTCCTTAAAAACCTCTGCGTTTTCTAAAATATCCTGAACAGTTCCTGTAGGCTGAGCACCTTTTTCATGGAAATAGAGAATAGCGGGAACGTTTAAATAAGTTTGTGTTAGGGCTCGGATTTTCGGTATCCTTAGCAAGCAATATGTTCAGGATAATTCCAGGATACAGTATCCTCTAAGGTAACAGGTATCCTAGATATATTGTATAATTAATGGATTGTTCGCTGTTTTTCCTTGTTTACCAGATCCAGAGATGTTACCACGATTCCCTAAAGACTTGGACTTACAGCTGGATTACTTCAAATAAAGCGTGTTCAAAAAGGAAACGTGGAAATCAAGCAGCTAATAGGAAAGAGTCTATTATCTCCGGAATTATTGGGATTACTTCAAATAGAACGTGCTGAATAAGGGAATAACGGCTAATTGAGAAGTAGTCTAGGTTTTCCTGATTTTTAGGCATGTTAGTTAGCTGATTTTTAGTATAAATAGAGCTCTAATCTGGATCATAACACACACATTTAGCACTCGAGACTTAGTAGTACTCGCACTCTGTAATCACGATCCAATAGAAGCTCCACCACTTGTAACCGATTTTATTATTAATAAACCGGTGGTGATAGTTTTCACCACCTGGAGTTTTTTTCTTGTTATCCTCAGGATAACGGGTTTTTTCCTAGCAACAAATCTCTGTTTTCTAGCAGTTTTACATTCATTTCAAGCAAGCACCTAGTCCCATTTACTAATTTGGTTACGAAATCACCTTTGTTAATTTTTACCAAAACAATTTGGCACCCACCGTGGGGCTATCGGTGCTTTAATCCATCTAAACCGTTTGTTTCATTCTCAATTACTTTCATCCCTTCATCATGGCCTCACAACCAAAAACCAGCTCCATTTTTGCTCCGGTGGTCACCACTACTTCAAGTGTTAACCCTGGTCCTCCACCAGCCCCGAAGAAGAACACTCAACCTAGAGGAGAACTTCCATCGTACCCGGGAACCTCTACACTAGTAGATCCGGTTATTTTTAACAGTGACATTTTTGTTTTGATGAAACAGGTCAAAACTCAGATGGAGCAACAAGAAAAGACTAACTCAAGGCTATCTAAGGAGATTGAAGGAATCAAGAAAAAACCGGGGTAGGAAGCTACTCCAATCATGCCCAGGGTTCTTGATTTTGGTTCTCCAGGATCATCTATCCTTCAGAATCCCGGATCCTTGCGGACACAATCAACAAGGACTCCGTCTTAGCAGCAGTCAGGAAACCGGGGAATTTACTCTCCGGTATCCTCGGAGTTACCCAGACCAACGAGGCAAGACTCCATCAACATGCAGCCTCCTTCAACCATGCCAGCCGGCATATTCTCATCAGGATCTCCAATGGTGTCCTCTGAAGTGCATGTTGGGGATGATATCCCTATGCAGACGCCACCTTATCCTGAGGATACCCTCTACAGAGGAACTAGTCGCCAAGGCTCAGGATACCCGAGGCCTAACCACGATCTCGGTAACAATTTATTTAATGCAAATTTATACACTAACCGAGGACCTGTGCAGAATAAGGGGATATCCCCTGAGATAGCCAGGGAATTGCAGAAAATGAAGGATATGATTTCTAATATCCCGGGGGTAACACGTCCCATAGCTGAAGTTCCCGCAGGCAGCCACAGGCTATCCAGGTTCACTTGGCCTATATGCGACGTAGATATCCCCAAGAAGTTCCAAACTCCCAGTATGAAGCTGTACGATGGCACTACAGATCCTAAGGAACACGTAGCTCAGTATAGAGAAAGGATGGAGATCAAACCCATCTCCATTGACATCAAAGAAGGCTGTCTATGCAAGGGATTCGGTTCAACACTAACAGGACCGGCTCTCAAATGGTTATTGAGTATTCCTTCCAACACTATTACTTCATTTGCTCATTTGATTAACTTATTCAATAATCAATTTTCTTGTAGTAGATCTTTTGAGAAAATGATAGGTGATTTATATAGAATTGTTCAACATAATAATGAATCCCTAAGGGATTACATAACTGGATTTAGCAGGGAAGCTTTGGATATCCCCAACCTTGATATGGCGGCTGCCGTTGAAGCTCTCAAGATGGGATTGAAGAAGGATGCTCCTTTCTATGACGACCTTGTCATGACTCCATGCTGGAATCTTGACGAAGTCAGAAACAGGGCCATAGAATACATTCGGCTAGAGGATGACAAGAAGGCTCACAAAAACCTGGTTATCCCGAAATATGAATTTACCAACAGAAAGTCAGATTCTCCATAGAAGTTCTCTAGGCCAAAGCCTTATTCCAAACAAGATAATCCTAGGATAAACACCGTGGAAGAAGACGAAGATGATGAGGAGTATCCTAAAATCTCTGAATATTGTTTTAACATTGATATTGGTGGTGTAATATGTGCCATGCAGGATTTAGGTGACAAGGCTAGATGGCCCAAGAAAAATGAAAAGTCCGGATCCAGCAGAGACAAGTCCAAATGGTGTGCATTCCATGAAGACTTTGGCCATCGCACCGACGATTGTATAGCACTTCGGAAGGAAATAGGATACCTTTTTAGCAAAGGATACCTGAAGGAAAAGTTTGAAAGAAACAAGAACAAGAGTCAGGATCCCGTCAAGATACCTGAAAGGGCACATTCTCCACCACCCGGAGCTAAGGTTGTCTCCTTTATCTCAGGAGGATCCGATATTTGTGGAACCTCATACTTAGCGGTTAAGAAGTGTTCCAAAGAAACAAAGATGGACAACGGAGAAAGACCTCTCCGTACTTCCACGCTGACAACTTAAAGAATCATTTCCTTCGATGAGGAGGATCGATGTGATCTTGTGGATCCCAACCATGACGATTTGGTAATTACTTTATGTATAGCTAACTGTTTTGTACGCAGGATACTCGTTGATGATGGTAGCTTTGTGAACATAATCCAGCTGGATGCATTGAAGAAAATGGATATCCCGGAAACTGAGATTATCCCAAAATTCTCAGTCCTCGTAGGGTTCAGTGGCAAGACCAAGGATACGTTGGGATAAATCAAACTTCCAATATATATTGAGGGAACTAAGTCCCTAAAGAAATTTTGTGTGATTGACTCATTGTCTTGTTGTAATGTGATATTAGGTAGGCCCTGGATCCATAGCATGAAGGCAATACCCTCAACTTATCATCAATGTGTGAAACTCCTAAGTCCTTGGGGAGTCATCAAGATTGAAAGCGATCAGCAAGACGCCAAGGAATGTTATGCTTCATCAATGAAGTGGACTACAAAGCCTACTCAAGCATAGCAGTTACAGAAGCAACCAGGGGAGGTTCTGCAAGCCATGGACCAGGATGTGAAGGAAGTATCCTTGGATCCTCAGGATACCGAGATCAAAGTTTTGATAGGATCGGGTATGTCTTAGGATATCGAATAAGGATTGGTATTCTTTTTAAAGAACAGAGCTTCTACCTTCGCCTGGAAACATGAAGATATGACAGGTATCTCTAAATCCATAATTACTCATAAACTTGGTATAGATAAATTTTTCAGGACGGTACATCAAAAGGGAAGGAAGTTTGCTCCTGAGAGAAACATTATCATACAAGAAGAAGTGCAGAAGCTGCTCATGACCAAGATGATAAGAAAGGCCCACTATCCTAGATGGTTAGCCAATCTAGTTGTAGTCCAGAAGAAGAATGGAAAGTGGAGAGTGTTCGTGGACTTCACAGACCTGAATAAGGCCTGCCCAAAAGACCCATTTCCACTCCCACACATTGACTCGATGGTGGATGCAACTGCTGGCCATGAACTGCTAACCTTCATGGTCGCATCCTCAGGATTTCAACAAATTCAAATGGAACCTTCAGATCAAGAAGAAACAGCCTTCATGAATCCCACAGGTATATACATATTGCAATGCCTTTTGGATTAAAAAATACAGGTGCAACATACCAGAGGCTGGTCAAAATGATGTTCAAAGACCAAATGAGGTACACGATGGAAGTCTACATAGACGACATGGTGGTAAAGTTAAAGTGGGCCGAGGATCATCTCAAAGACTTGGCAACAACATTTGATATCCTGGATGAGTATAACTTGAAGTTGAATCCAGCCAAGTGTCATTTTGGGGTCAAAGTAGGAAAATTCCTTGGATACATGGTCACCAAGAGAGGAATAGAAGCAAGCCCTGAGCAGATCAAGGCCATCCTAGATATCAAATCGCCAAGAAACGTTAAAGATGTCCAAAGATTGACCAGAAGAATAACTGCTCTCAACAGATTCATCTCAAGATCTTCAGAGAAGTGTAAAGACTTCTATGATATTGTTTTGGTCAAAAATCAGTCTAAGGATCACGTAACCAAATTCGTATGTGAGGATTGGTGCTTGTATGAACAAAATGATCAAAGTAGTAATTGTAAAGGTTGGACAACAAGATTTATACGAGGAAAAGCCCTTGGTAACTAGTATCCCGCCGGCATATAAACCTCGGGTAGTGAAAACTATCACTACCAATTAGATTGAACTTGAAAAGATTACAAATGGTGGAACAATAGCTGATCGTGAATAAAAGTGTTTATGCTAGGTGTTCTAAGTGCTTGAGAGTTGTGTGTCACCAGTGCCATGATCAGCTATAGCTCAATGATTAAATACATAAATTTACAACGACTAATAACTATATCCCTACTATTCCGGACACATTCGTTTACTTCTTCAGCTTGACCGTTTAGGAGCGTGGACGAGAAGGGGAGACTAGGTAAAATACTTCGTCCGTAATAATAAGAATTCTGGTAAGCACGTGTTATACCTGCAAAAAATAGATTAGAATATAATCGAAATTGACTGTTGAGGATCCTTAAACCACTGAGGATCCTTAGTCCTGATAACAGTTGCCAACGATACTTGATCTTAGAGGATCCAAGATCCTGGTCCCAACAATTGTCCCCAAACATGATAGGTGTGAATGGGGAACAACTGTCATGTTTATCCCGAGAAAAGTGTACCGTAACCGTTGATTAAGAGTAGATGTGACCGTCACCTGCCACTAAATAATTGCGCCTACTTAATAGACTCACACCCTTATATCTTCCTTCTTCATCGGATTATAAGCGTAATTCCGGCATAACCATCAGGTATCCTTCTTTCATTTTCTATTATCTCCTTTATCTCTCTCATCCTTCTATCACAATGCCAAGAAGAAACCAGAAAGCTTCCTTTAGTTCGAGCCCTAAGGATATTGTTCCTGAACTCCAGACGTAACATCTTCTTAAAGATCCAGTTTCCGAGATTTGCAAATTCACCAATGAAGAAATCCAGAGAATATCCAAATGTTTCCCTGAAGGAACATTATTTAGAGCGTATGACTCCCGATTAAAGATCGATTGTGTTTCTTCTGATTGTATTTGCTTTCCAACACTCCCATTCCTTCTCGGCTTTTCGTATCCGTTTCCCGACCTTACAACTACCTTATTTTCCTTCACCGGTCTCAGCTATATCCAAGCCATGCTGATGATGTGGAGGACTTTGCATACCCTTGAGAGATTGATTATAAAGCAAAATCTTGATTTCAATCTTCCAGCCCTTTCTTACTTGTATAGCCTCGTAACTCATGGTTCTAGCAGATTTCTCGTCAAAAGTAAACCCTTTCAGCCTCTACCGATCAACAAGACCACTCACAACGACCAAAGTTGGAAGAACCAGTTCTTTTTCGTTTTAAGAGATAGTATCCCAAATTGGAATTCATTACCATCTCGCTAGATCCTGAATGGTAGGATAGTGGATCCAGAGGATAGGTGATACTTGTTTTATTGATTGACTAACCGTAGGCTTGTTGTTTTTTGTGCAGTATCCAACTTCTCAGATCTTGCTGCTGATCTAGACGGTGTTAAAAAGGCGAAGGTGTTCCTATCTCTGGATCCTTTTGACAGGACTTTCAAGACTGTTGTTGAAGAGGTAAGCGATTCGGACGAGGAAACTGCAAGTTCTTCAGAAACGATGTCTAGTAAGTTAGAATTTATCCCTTAATAAATTTAGTAAATAAGGAATAATAAATTGTAAAGGACTTATCTTTTTTTTTTGGCAGGTGCACAGAAGTCCTCATCCAAGCCTTCCAGGAATTTGCTAGGTCAATTCTAACTGGAAGATGTCGACAACCTCATCTCATCTCGTTCTTCTGAGAAAAAGCCGATGAAGAGCTCCAACCTGGCACCTCTGAATACCATGACTACTCGTTCCAAGGCCAACATGAAGAGAAAAAAGGGACCCTGACATGGAAGTCCACAGTGCCCAAGATGTGTTCGATCAGCTCTCGAAGGTAAGTATCCTTTGTCCTTGACTATCTTACTAATTCGCTTTCTTTCTACAGGCTGTGGCCAACTTCAAGGTTCTGTATGATGGGAACGTGGCCAATACCAAGAGGGAACTGGCCAAGTATCGCGTCGGGATATCCCTAAAGGATAAGCTGATCACGAAACTTCAGACTAAGAAGGGCACCCTGGAGGATAAGCTGGCTCTTGCTGACATCCAAGCTCAGGAGCAAGTGGTTGAGGTCACCGAGCAGGCCAAGGTGTGGGCTAGTAACGCGGTGCTCACAGCTAGGATCAAGATGGCTACAGAGGCTGAGGATCCTAACTTCGATAGGTCCACTTGGAATGTGGCTATGTGGGAGAAGGCATTGGCTGGCTTTGGTGAAGAGAGCGAGGATGCAGGGACTGAGAAGAGGGTCGAGGATGCTGGGACGAGCGGGGTTAAGGATTATGCGTTGGAGGTCAAGGAGGCTGGTGAAGGTGGTGGTGATGTGGCTAAGGAGTAGCTA